>NC_139348.1:62224519-62539519 GCF_055883805.1 Amblyomma maculatum | reverse complement strand
ATAGCCCTCTGAGTTGTCAACTTTAGCAGAACCCTCTTGGTTAGTTTCCACATTTCAGCCCCATAGGTGAGTACAGGTAAGATGCAACTGTGTATACTTTACTCTTGAGCGATACTGTTAAGGTGCTAGTCATAATGGGCGAGTGCTGACCAAATGCGCTCCATCCCAATCTTATTATTCTTGTTATTTCCTTTTCATATTTCGGATCTGCGGTTGCTACCTGTCCTAAGGAGACATATTCGCCTACTACTTCCAGTGCTTCGCTACCTAACATAAACTGCTATTCCTTTCCGAGGCTCTTGAACATTGCCTTCGTCTTCTGCATATTGATTTTTAAGCGTACCTTTCTACTTTTTCTGCCTAAGTAATAAATCATTGTTTGCAGTTCATCCCCAGAGTTACTTAGCAAGGCAATGTCATCAACAAATCGCAGATTACTGAGATCGCAGATCTACCCTTATCCCTAACTGCTCCCATTCTAAGTCTCTGAATACTTCCTCTAAGCAAGCTGTGAATAGTATTGGGGAGATCGTGTCTCCTTGCCTAACTGCTTTCTTTATGAGAATTTTGTTACTTTCCTATGCAGAACTATGGTTGCTGTGCAGGCACTATATATATCTTCCAGCATTTTCACGTACGGCTCGTCCACCCCCCGATTTCGCAATGCCTGCATCACCGCCGAGGTTTCGACTGAGTCAAATGCTTTTTGTAATCAATGAAGGCCTTGTATAAGGCCTGGTTATATTGCGAGCATTTTTCTATCACCTGGTTGGTGGTATGGATATTATCGGTAATAGAGTGCCGTTTGCGAAAACCTGCTTGATCCTTTGCTTGATTGCAGTCTAAAGTTGTCCGGATTTTATTAGCGATTACCTTAGTAAATACCATATACGTAACAGACAGTAAGGTGATTGGTTTGTACTTTTAAGTTCTTAGAGTCCCCTTTCTCTTGAATGAGGAGAATGTTTGCATTCTTCCATGGCTCGGGTACCGTCGATAACACCAGGCACGGCGTATACAGGGTGGCAAGTTCTTCTAGCACGATATCCCCCACGTCCTTTAACAAATTTGTAGTTATCTGGTCCTCTCCAGCTGGTTTCCCCCTTTTCATAGTTTCTAATGCTTTCTTGACCTCGTCCTTCGTCACTGGTGGAACGTCTGACTGTGTTTTCCTACCGCCAATCTCATTACGGTCCTGACTATTTTGGCTGCTGTAGAGATCTGTATAGAACTGCACGGCTACTTTATAAAAGCACTACTTGCTTGCGCCAGCAGAAATTGACCACATGGAGCAACTTCGTTTGAGATAAATGCTTTCCTGGAAGTTCTTTTCAGATAAAACGTCCCGGATGTTTGAATCCGGAGACACTCTTGCAGCCCTAGGCACACCTTGCATCTTTAAATGAATTATTCAAAGCTGAGCGTTCTAGGCCGTGTTCTTTTACACATGATTTCATTGCCGACACTTTATTTTATTGAAAATGTAACAAATATTAGAGCCAACAAATAGGCGACTAGAGCTTGGTCCAGCAGCGATGGGGAATAGGTAAATGACTGTGAGCAAGGAAACTACAGGTGGGTGCATTCAGATTTTGAATCATCCGCTTTACAGTGGAGATCAGGCGCTTCAGAAACGTTTTTCTTATTAGCACAAGAGAAAGCGTTGCGCTGGAATCGAAAAGCTCGGGACAAAGCTGTAATTAACCCTCTCAGGCATTCTGCTCTGGAGGGCCATAATGACTAACCAACAACGTAGCGTCAGCTAAGCAATTTAAGAACTATATTCTGCCTTTATCTCGCTGGCGTGCCTGAGGGAAATTGTAAAGTGTATTCTTTTCAGGAGTGACGGAGTGACGCCCACGATGAGCTGTGTCTTTCCTTTATTGACCATGACATTAAAGAAAACTTAAGTGGAATGCTTCACTAATGTTTGTTAATGTTGATGATACTTACTTTTTGTAGAATAAACGATCGTCTCAGTGCGCGTGACTGATATAATAAATAGTTAAAGAAAATGGTCTGGTTCCGCAGCTCATCACTAAAGTCGTGGTCAAGTGTGTTGAAGTTTTTATATTTGACCTGGAGAGTTGAGTCAGACAATAAGTTGAGAAGACTTATCAAGTATGTGGAAACCGTTGCCGAATCCCATCATACTAATACAGTAAACACACAAATTTCGACCTCATGTATGTTATATTTAACGAACATTAAATTATATGGCTATAAAGCTTCAATGAACAACTGAATAGGCTAAAGGAAGTTGGACACTGCGAGGATGTTGCACTAGTGGGCTTCAATGTGAGATACAAATTAGTTAACACATTAGCTTTTGTGGCTAGCCCAGAAAAAAAACGAAAGAAAGAAGTTTATGTATCTCTTTATTATACACCGCCTATCACAACAGCTCAAAATGTGTAGAAAAACTTCACACAGGAGGGCTGTTTTTGCACGCAAAAAACAGAAAAGTGTGTGTGCTGTTTTGGGAAAACGATTTAATTACAAAAAAAAAATCAGAAATAAACGCTGAGGTTAGGCACGAAAAAAAAGGCATTTAAGTTCAAAGGGACGGCTCACATGTGTACATCGGGCAGACGGCCCTATTGCAAAAACCAACGTCTCTCAGTATCTTCCAGTGCAAAACCAGTAAGATTTTCGCGCTGGTTTTGCACTGGGTGTGCTGGGCACGCTGGAGGTCTGCGTTATTCACTGGAGCAGTAACGGGAAGACACTGGTTGCACTGGTACGATGGGAAAAAAACGCTGGGATTTGCTTTTTGACACTGGGTGTGTCGCTAGCATCAGCGATGCAATGGGAGAAGCGCTGTATGTGCGCTGGGCCGCACTGGTCAGAGTGCCCCAGTATAACCGGTGAGGCCTGCGGCGTCAGCCGGAGTAGCATCCCTCAGGGGCCAACATGTCATCAGCGTACTCGCAATCGACCATCGGGGCGCATATGAAAAATATGGTTCAAGCAAGCGCTTTTTGCTGCTAAGGTGTTGCGCACCTGTAAGAAAACAAAGGCAGTATTTTTTTTCTAGAGGTATCCATGTTTCGATAGATCGTTTCGAGCGTTTCGAGAGAGACCACGACCGCCGTGCCTGTGATATCTCATGACACACTGACGATTAACGCACAACTATAACTGGAATTGAATAATGTGGGCTACCATGCATAACAAATTTCACAGCTGATCTTTAGGGCTCTCTAACACAGTGATTACTGCCAAAATGTTCAATGCGGGGTAAACCGAAGGCAAGCGTATCCTGCACCACGGCCCAGTGTAAACAACAGAAAGAAAAATGAAAACGAGGAAGAGAGTACTTTACTGAGTGATGGTCCCATGAGAGAAAAAACAACAACATACAGCGCTTGTAATGCATAATATTTTGCGTGTTTCTCAAGCTTTTGCGCTCCCTCTTACTCTGCGTATAAAGCAGCCGAGCCCTCGATCATCGCAATGCTTACCGAAATGTTTACATACAAATAAGGTTTAGTTACACGCAAAATAGTGTCGTCGCTGCTGTGCTTGCCGGTATTGAAGCTTGGTCACACGTCTTTCCTTGAAGGTTTGTACTAACGCTGCGTGTTCAGCGAGAATTACGCCCACGGTAGCAGAGCAACACCGAAGAGCCGGCTTTGGTAAATTTGCCAGCGATGTCAAACTCCACATGTTAAAATGATTCCAGTGCACAAAATAGCACGCATAGGCACCCAGAACATTAGTTGCAAGTCGTGAGCGCAGGCAGCAATCTCCAGTGATCAAGAAGTTGTAATTGTTAGAGCTGCAGCAATGGCCTGCAGACTGCGAAACATGAAGTCCCAGTCTTATAAATGCCGGTTATGACATAAAATGCTGAAATGTTTCAAAGAACTTCGGTTCTCGGTGTGGCCGAGTGGTTAGCGTGGTGTTCTAGTGATTTAATAGTTCAAAGCGCGCTGGGTGCAGTTTTTTTTTTGTTTTCTTTTTTTACTTTTAGGGTTTTTTATGTGCCTAACTTGTTTCGCTACTTTTATGTTTTAATTTTTAGCCCACGACTTTTTTTCGCCGGGCGAACAGTGCCGCCTGTGCGGAGTGTGCCAGTATGCCGCGTCCCAGTGCGCCCAGATTCCAGCGTCATACTGGAACCATAATCAGGTATGGCGCTGGGGAGCTGCGACCCAGTGGCACTGGTGTTTGCAGTAGGGGGGGATGTTGTATTACTACACATTTCAAACAAGACACGATAGATTGAGCACATAATGTATATTATTTCCCGTTGAGCATATCTATTTTTTAAAATGTATATTCATGAAAAATGTTGCAGTGCGTTAGCAATTTTATCACAGAAATACTGCCCCAAAACTTCAAATGATGGCGCATGGTATGCGCAGGAGGTAAAAAGGTTTAATTTAGGACCTAGTTCATTTAATGCCTGCATTGGCTAGAACATATCAGTAAATTGATTATCTTTTTGGAGAGTTTTTTTTTTAATTCAGTTACTATTTGTTTCAGTCATATTGAAAATAACATAGTTTACTGCCAAACTGGATGTAAAGATTACTCCTCGAGTAGATACTAAAACATCCTCTTGAATATCCTTGCCTAAAGAGAGAAAGCTTGTTCAACCCTTGCTTATAGAGACAGCAATGTGCACAATATTTATTACTGGGTATGGACGCGCATGTCATCTCCTGACAAATTGTCAGATATTTTTCCACTTCACGTATAGATCCTAGATTCAAAAGAATACTACGTGCTCAAGTGCCTTGTCAGGCACTCAACTAAGTCGCCTGCGCTCAAGCGAAAGTAAAACTAGAACCTCTGAGTTCAGCACCTGCAGATGTAGAACAGAGTACAAATAGAAATATGAGGAATATTTATATAATAAATTTCATCAATATTCGGTGCGCTATTTTTATAAACCAAGGCTTATATCATCTATTGAATGAGCGCTTGTCTAAAGTAATCGGGCTCACTGTCATGCACAAGCTTACATTCCCTTTCGGCACAATGAATTAAGGCCGAATGAGTTGATATTAATAACCAAAACAAGATATTTCTAACAACCTACAATTATTACGCGAAAGCTGCACATAGACTCACTATATAATTCCTGTAACAGGATCACGGTCTTTTTGCATTTCCGCAGCTACTTCCGGCGCCGTAACGAGTTACCGCGTAAGGTTTGGGACAACACTTGCCCTGAAATTCGGAGGCATTCTCTTCTCCCCGAAATAAACTTCAGCTCCTTCTACACTTTCCACCATACCGGTTTTCTAAATTATGATGTGCACCTTATGTAGAAAGCAGCGAATAATTTTTCGCACCTAAACCACAGGATTATTAGCTATATCACCCCGCAGATTGCTTCTAAAAGACGGATGACATCCGTACCAAAGCAGCAGTGTTCAAAGGTAAGTGGAAATTCTTGGACAAGCTCAGGAGCAGCAGCACGCTCTGCTAACCGATACAATCCGAAACCAGAAATAACGCCGTTCTAGTGTCGACACCTGTTGGAGAGAGTGGAACTCCTCTCTTTAAACGGTCTATATTACCACATGACAGTGAGGCTACATGTCTTGATTCATCGCAGCAACACACGTGTTTTGTTTTTTGTACTTGCTTGTACCCACGGAAGGATAATAGGATGTTTTCTTTTTTAAGCGAATTGCTGAGACACAGTTATCGCTTTTGGTGTCACGCAAGATGCGCCTAGATGTATCTCGAACAATTTCAGCTATTCTATTCGGCTTCAACCTTGTTCCAGAGCATTCTAGTCCCCATTTGCGCCTTTATCTGTTTCTACGTCGACATTAAGTTGAGCGTTATAAGTGCCATGGAGCATTCGTAGTTCGGGTACTGTCGATACCCACTTAGAGTTGCCTAGTTTGTCTACGCCTGCAAATCAAGCCAATAAATAGGTAATTTATTTAAACACCACGCTTTACGCTTTCTGCCCTCGACATTGTACGACCGCTTGACGATATAAAGGGCGTTTTACCGGTGACTATCGGCAGTTTTCAAATATCAGAACATAAAATGTTTATTGCTTTTGGCAAACTCTATAATATAGCAAATGAAAAATCACGAGCTCTTAATAGTGTCAAAGTTAACCAAACAAAGTGTACTATATCCCGTTCACAGCCTCGTAATATGCGAATCTACCTGTCAAGGTTGCTCGTCCGAGAACTGTACTCTGTGAGTGGTGGCTTGCTATTGCCAATGGCAAGGAGGTCATTTTCAGCACATATTTTGGGCTTATTGGCGATGGCTGTTTGATCATATTGAGCTGTGTGATACACAACGTTTTATTATCTATTTTTCAAAACTACCCAGCGTTGATGCTTATGATAACTATTCAAACTTATCATCAGAACTAAGCAGTTAAATAAGAGCAAATTTTGTGTAGGCATGAAAGGGCCTCACCTTAAACCTTGACATTGTAAATCAGACAGCAATTCATTCATTCAGGAAGACAATTATTTACGGCACCGCGCGTGTAGGATACCTTGGCTGGCTAGGGAATAGAGTTCAAAAGAAATTTATTTACTAACTGGAATTTTTTACACCTGTGAAAAAAAAAATTGAAGCCCCGTCGAATGAAATACTACGGTAGCAGCCTTTGCTAGGAACATTTCGAAAATCCCCGGCCATGAAAACATGATGGCCGAGGATTTAGGTAATACGGTGATTAGTACCTTTCCAATCTTATGTGTCTTGAGAAATAATGCATTTATAAAAAATTGGCATGATTCCTATATCTTCCTATTTCCAATAATAGAGGAAAGGGCTTGGTGAGGAACCATATTTAAGAAATGTGTTCAAGAAGCAAAACCAAATTTGGAGGCAATATTTTTATCTCGCGAGTAAATACGTTTCAATCAAAAAGCACTCACATTGTACTGAATAGTTCCACAGGTATAAAAACAACTATCCAGTGCCTATCAATTCAATTCTTCCACCGGATAGCAGAACCTGAATCAACACAGCGGCAATCTTATTCATGGTGCAATGACCTAAAAATGCCCAGAAGACTTTTATGCTACACTACAGAGCACTTGCTAGCTAGAGACCCCCTGTGGGGTCACTGCGAGAGGGAGGGGATGCAGCAGAGTTGCTGACCCCTCCTGAGGGGAGCTCTTTGAAGAACAGTTGCCATAACATCCGTCCCGTTTTTCCCGCGTCGGTCTCGCGCACCGATTATGCCATCTCACGGAGACGTAGTAGGCTCGACGCGAGGTCGCGCGCGGGAACTGATCCGGGAGACTGCCATCTGGTCGGGGAGGAGCAGGTGCGTACGGATTTCCCTTCGAGGTTCCCCAGCTTCAGCTGGTGGGAGGGGGAGAAGACGGGTTCTGAACAGGCGCACAACGTCTATACTTGCTTCAAACCAAGCCCGAAACTAATCCGCCGCTTGCCTGCGTGTGCTGACGCTTCAGACTCGGGTAGGCCTGGTTTGGCAGATTTCTCTGCCACCGCCGCCCAATGCCCGGGTCGTTGAGATGTGTTCCGCGCATTCCTCATCCTCCCTCGTCATGGTCGCGCGCGCTTTCACTTGTTGGTTGGCTGTGCGGCATTCGAGTGCCCGTAGCTAACCCGCGGATGGGGATGTAATGAGGTCGTGGGGATCCGTGCAGTGCTTGTGATACAGATTTCAGTTCATTGTACATTTGTGCTTATAACCTGTGCTCTTGATTCCTTTGGAGGGGAGGCGCGGGCGCACAGTGCATACTCAGTGTTCCCTTGGCTTGTTCTGTCCCGAACCCGCGGTATCTGGGCGATTTTGCCGCGTACCTTCTAACAGCAACATACCTTTCAAAATTAGTCCCACATATTGTCCTCACCAACGTGGGACAGTGGCTGCCTTTGCGGACGCTGCATTCATTCGCATGTTTCATGTCGGTTCAGTAAGCTTGTAATGCGCTAATATGACGTGTATACATCCTCCGTTGTGGTTAGGCAGGGCCGGTCATTAGCTCTGCTGTCTGGTGGTATCGCGCCTGCAGAGGTGACAGCAGGAAACTTTATTTAAATTTGAAGCTTGATGCATGAGGACTGCCGCCTCTGGCGTAACACCTATCGCGCTGACGCCGAATGGGCTATGATCAGTAGCAGCCCCGCGCCTAACTGAATAGTAGCAAAGAGGAGGCTTTGTTTGGAATGACGTCAGTCTCCACAAGTTGGGAGTACTTGAGATTGGGTTTACAGCGTGGTGGCGTCCAATTTCGCGTTTAGGATTACCGGACGACCGCAGGAAAACTGCGTTGAAGTCGCTGGTATAGCTGCGCGCGGAGAAGGCCATGGAGGTCTGTCTTTTTTAGAAGACCTAGTGCTGTACCGCTAGCTTTTATTGCAGCGTGTGTCTAGGGGGCGAAACCAGAGTGATTGGGCATCCCCGCGGATATCCGTGGTTGGTCATGACTGCCCGTGCTGGAATCTAGAAAGCACTCAACAGCATTACAGCCCTCCATTTCTAAATTTATCGATTCCCTGTGACTGTCCGCAAAGTCCGGCGGACAACCAGAATGCACACGCGCTCTCTTTTGTGTTGCTGAGAGTCGATTCGCCCATTCCTTCACTGTTCGCTTCATTTTTGAGTGAAAATCTTTGGTCCCGCTAACTTTTGAAGCCTGGCTACAGACAGGGTCGAGATGGAGCGAAGATAATTTTTTTCTTTGAATGCGTTATTTTCAGCTTGGCTTGTTCGTACCCTCTGTAGAGCACAGAGAAGTCGGGTACGCTTCCGTCTATATAGTTTACCATTGTAAGAGATAGGCGACGTTGGGGTCCATTGAGTTCACTTCTTGGCAAGCGGGCAGGACCACAGCAAGCGACCGCTTCTGGTTCTTCGGTGCCTCCCCAGACGGCATTCACCTTTGTGTTTGTCCCGCACTTCATGGTGCTGAACATTCCTCCACCTGTTTTATTTTGTCCCGATAATATTCAACTTTTTTCTCTGGCGCTTGCTTTCAAAAATTGAACAAGGTCAAATGACTAGTTGAAAAAGCATTTCACTTAACGTTTTTATTGCGTTAGCAATACTGCGCTATGTTTTGAGCAGTCGCGTATCCCCAGCGGACGCCAAGATTGACCTTGAAAGCCGAGCCGAGCAACCACTTCAGCCCAGCTCCGCCAGATGGCGGCACCATCAGCGAGCGCTAAGCCCCGCGTGCTGCGACGGCGCCGCTGCCGCACCGAACAGATAATTCGCCGTTGCTTCGGCCTCGCCGTGACTGCTTTGCTATGCAGGCTGCTAAAGAGAGGTGTCGGCGAGAAGCTGCGGCAAGGAAGCGACAACGTACACAGGAGACAGTGGAACAACGTGAAGAACGTCGTGCTAAGCGTCGTGCACAAGATGAAGCTCGGCGACTACGTTCTTGCTCTCCCAGTGCTTCAAACTCGTTTGCTACTGATGAACACATGACTGTGCAAGAACGCCGCAATGCCACCAAGCAAGGACAGCGCGCTGAAGAATTGCCGGAAGAACAGTCGTAACCATTGTTTCTCATGTGTTACCCTATAGCCAAACTATCGAACCCCACAAGCTAAGCCATAAGCTAACACACGAGCGTAGCCATGCGGCCATTGCTAACGCAATTTACCAGGATTAACCAGAGCAAAGTCAATGCCAATCTTTCCTCAGGTAAATAAGAAAAAAGTTTAAGTACGACAAAAGCCAGTTAACCGTTATATTAAAATGATCTCGGTTTCAGCAATACTCCAACAGTTTTAAAGGCAATAATTTCTGGGTGTTGTTTTTCAATCAAATGTGATGTTGTCTGATCAGGTAGACAATATAGGTATCGAAGCAGGCAGATTTATTGGCATGACGATTTATCGACGCCAGCATCTTCTACCCACAACCTTTAATAAACAAATGCATTGTTCACTTGTTCAGGTACATTTCAATTACTGTATATTATTTTCGATCACGTCTAGTTTAACTGTCCTGGAGAAAATCTTAGCTTTCCAACGTAGAGCGCGTAGATTAATTGCACCCCAGGGACCTGCATGAAAACCTTGAAGAGACTGACTTGTTGAGAAGAGCTTGGAGACCTTGAAAAGTTTGTTGTGCCATTTGCTATAAAATCCTACACTCTTACAATATGTGCTGTAGTCTACAAAAATAGCGCAAAAATATAATCTTTGAGAAATTACTTTAGAGGAGATAGCACTAATTTTTTCGTCGTGGAGTACCAACTATGGAATCAAGACAGTGGATTATGAAATTAGGCTACCTCTAACGCCCACTCTCTACAATCGGATGTAGCACAGAAAACTAAATAGCTCATAAATTCAGGTATAAACATCTTTATATCCCCTTATGCTTAATTTGTCTTACGCGTTTTTTCCTGCTTACTCATTACTTTGCTTTGAAAACACAGCATTCCAATTCACTTTTTCACAATAATCCAGAAATGCCACTACATTTTCTTTTAAACATCTAAATAAATGTAAATGTATGCCTTTTTTTTTCATTTTTCTTTAAGAAACTACTCACGCCTCTTCGCTCGGTGCCTCTTCTTTGACGTCTTCACAATAAACGTATGGAAACATCTGACCAGTCTTACCTCATGATATATCGCCAAAATGGTTGAAGAAATGAAGGCAAAATCTGTTGGAACGAAATTTTTACCGCATAAATCTTACTTAAAAGTAGAGTAATAATGAAATCGTGTACAACAAAGTAATGTATCACTTGCTCACAAATTGTTCTTGGTTTAATGATAGTACAGTTGCAGCATTAGCTTATATGTTTCCAATTTTCAGACGAGTCGAGAAAAATTACAATAAAAATCACCCACTAATTTACACTGAGATCAGACTAGAAAAGAAACTCGAAGAATTTAGAAACTATGACAACGTCGCCTGAGGGTCGCTTCGCAAAAAAAAGCAAGATTTCTAATTGAAAGAACAAACAAAACAGTAAAAACGCTACACCAACGTCTAAATTGTAGTAGTAGCTCGAATCTTATATGTTCACCTTTTAAAGCCATGACACCGCCTTGCGATATTGTTCGTTAAGAATTCCAGAATTATATCTAGGCTACGGATATAGATTAGTTTTAGTGTTGCACCATGTATAGTTGAAAAAAAAAACAATGTTTGATACGCCAAGGAGGGTATAAAGCGAAGTTTTGTTACTTCTGGAGAGATGAACATTTTCGCCAAATACAATAAAACGAGATTTCAGGTCAGCATCAATCCGCTTACCGTTCTAGTGCGAAGAATATATTTATAAGTTATGATAATCTAACGGGATAACTAGTGTCGATTGCTGATGAAGCTTCCAGGCTCTGCTAAAATCTACCTTATGTGAGTTAATCAGCAACTTGATGAGCAAAACGTATTCCTGTGTATTCGCCACAAATAGATGTGAGATATTGGATTGCATATAAACTGCAGTTTGTGATCTTTCGCCCATTTCTTTGTTGCAACGTGTGGTCCTCTGTACTCTTTAGCCAAATTTGCATGAAGATAGATATAAGTTACAGCATCAGGAATAAGCTTTACATTATTTTGCAAGACCAGGGCCCGCTTGCACGAAACGATCCTAAGACTGTCTTAGCTAAGTCCAGGCTTAACTGAGTCTAAAGGATAGGCCGCTAGCATGGCCACTTAAGACTGATGTCGAGACTGGGCTTCAGTCCTGACTTGAATAAGTTGCTTGCACGATTACGACTCTAGTGCCTTCTTACTTAAGAGACAAGGACGCCAGGTACCTAAGTAGATAAATTAGGGAAATACAGGGATACGCTGGCCCTGTCCCCGCTGTAAGATTTAAACATTCCGTCAGTCTTCCACTGCGTAAAATCCATGTCATTGCTTTTTTGCGACTTAAGAATGTGTCATGATGTAAAATGACCAAGGTGGTTGCTGAGGGCGTTCAGGGAAGCCACTCTGGTGAACAGGAGCCGAAAAGAAGCGTTCGGAACCCCAGCCATCTTAAAAGTCTGGTCTTACTAAAGACACCGCTTAAGTCTAGACTTAGCTCGGACTTTATCGTGCAAGCCGGCCCAGATGTCTCTTGATTCCAATCTATATAAATGTGCCATGAAGCCCGGTATCTTGTCGAGTTTCCACTATGGGCAGCGAATTAGAATTATTATATCTCAGTCAAGTGCCTGACATCATTTGTCTGTTGCATGATGTTTCTTTCTCTGCTCTTGCGATTTTGTGAAATTCTACTCTCGGCCTCCCTTCACACCATTTAGGTCACTTCATCATTATTTTAAGAAAACAACTGAAACTTAATCAGACAAAATTTGATCTTTAAAATTTTAATATATAACACTTGTGGCAGACCGGGTAAGCCAAACATTTGTAAATATTTTCTGACATCTGATGAACACGCTGGCTAATGTTGTGAGCACTGTGTTTTAGACATATAAGCAGAGCCAGCGTAGCCTGAGGCCGTGCAAGCACAATAAAAATGTTTTATCTGCCGTAAAATTCCTCCCCTGCTTAGCAGTCATGTTCGTTATTATGCTGCATGCATTTCTTGAGCATATGACTAGTTGGCCTCATCTGACTTTTTTGCAGTGAAGTTTGAAGTAGTTGATTTTGCAGGGGACGAGATGAATAGCCCTGTGCCGAACAATGGCTGTCACTGCAAACAACTGCTGTTCAGTGCATACCAAGCTTTTCTCTGAGCTAAATAACCCCTTCAGCCCTCCTTGAGAGCTAGATGGCGAGTATGCTGGCTCTATATTCGCAGTTGAAGACGATAGAATATTCCCCCTCTGGATGAAGACATCTTCGTTTAGTCAGAGACAGCTCAATACGCTTTGCCGATGCTTTAATAGATTCTGAAGTGAGATCATTGGTCTCTCCGGCACTACATCTGTGAGAGCCTCGCGCCGATGTTGGGTTACATGTTGATCTGCTCCTGCTGGCGATGGCTGTATCTTTGCGTTGGTTTACTCTGAATAACTATCATTTACTGAATTACTAATCATGGTCGGGGGTAGAGCTGAGCCCTTACGTACGTATACTCGAAAGAGGAGGTTTTTTAAGTTGTAAGTATAACAGGTTACTCACAACTCTAAACTGCTTAGTCATTTGTACTGCCTAGCCCTGATTACGTTTTGTACTTACATGAAAACACTGTCGCGGTTAGCATACCATCCAGTCCTTTCACGCATATTAGGGGTGCAGCAGATTCCAATGCTTCAGAAACTTACTTTGGGTTTCCTTGCTCAGATATTTTTTGGTGTTCGCTAAATTCATTGTAGATTGAAATGATTCAAGTATTGTTTATTTCTCATTTGCATCACCGCCGATAACTGCAGCGCAAATATTGCTAGCAGAACGGACACAAAGGCGCCAGCCATAATGCTTCTTAAATCAGAATCAACCGGAAACCGAACTGTCCTTGTCTCTTCATCATTATGAAATCAGATGTAAGTATGCAATTATGTGCCCATAAATCTTAGCTTGTTGCTTACTTCTATTGCAACTGGATTTGATTCCGCACCAATCAAGAACAACAGAGTCGCGCAGGAAACTCATGTCGTCTTTACGGTGCAAAGAAATTGCTGCTGCGATGAAGGCTTACTCTCAGAACTGGTCCGAGGGTGCTGCTGCGCAAGCAAGCGTTGCGGCACGTATGAAGAATATAATAGGCATGACTAGGAAAAAGTTCATCTACATGTTATGCCATTATATTCCCAGTATGTGCAGCATTCATAGGGACTGTGATAGTTGACGCCAGAGAACCTTTATCAGTGCTTTGCTCTTAGCCCTCATCTAAGGCTGGAACATCCATGCAATATAGTCAAGCTTCGGCCTCAGTGGTGAATTACGGCGTGGTTAGAGCTTCCAGCTACTGAGCTGAGCAACCAGAGAAAGAGAGACTGGTTTGCAATGCTGCGCTTTGTTGGAGGCGGAAATCAAGTCGCCTGCCTGCTGTGATGGCAGTGCAGATTATGAAAGGCCATCCGCAGGAGCAAAAATTACCAGGAGCCAACATTATTGTCTATATCTCCCGCAGCTCGAGGCTGCTTTGAGATGTTAAATTCCGAAACTGAAGCACAGCCGACTGAACAAAACTTTTGTTTGAATGCTGTAATCCTAAAGATATACAGACACTCTCAAGGCTTTCTGGCCCTTTGCCCTATTTCTTGAGATTATCGTTTATTTTATTACGCACATATGCCCATCGGTATAGTGGATATATATATAAACATGAGGGAAGGCCTGTGGCACCTATAAATGCTAACACCTCTCTGTGGTAGGACCCCCGTGTCTATGCTCTTGTATCAGGTGGCCAGGTAAGGTGATACGTATTGCTTCCAGGGGAAGCTTGGCGCAGAAAATCCTTAGCAAATTGTTAAAATGGTCAAGCGTCACCTCCGTGGCGAGAGTGGGACATAGAAGTGAGGTCAGCAGAGCTATCTGCTAGGTCGAGTATGATTGGACTAGAGGTGTTAATGCAGCACAAATGCAACACCGCCCACTCACGGCTAGTTAGAACGGCGGGAATGTAGGCTCCACAAAACGATTTAATTAGCCCCCGTAGGGCAGCAGAGAATTTATTTTGTAGGAAATACATATCTCCTGGAGTTTGCGTTCAAAAATGCAAAGAATGCGTTACACATTGTGGAGCAGACACATCACAAGATTCCTCCGACAGACAGAGTGGGGATACTACACATACGCACAAGGCAAGGAAATGCTTTAACTATAAGCAGATATCGTTAGTGATTTTTAGAGTATTATTGAAGCTCCGCAGGGCTTAGATGGCTTACGTGCATCTATATAATATAGAAAATGAGTCGGCTGTGCAACGCATAACCACCATACTAATGAAGGCTAACCGGGAAGAAAGCCGATTAGCTCTGCCAGTAGAGAATGAAGATAGATGGATTGCCTCTCTGAAATAGGAAGATGTCTGGCGTAGTGCAGGAAGAGTTGGTCCATAAAACTAGTATATTATGTAAAACCTGATAGTTTGTGCTTGTGTGACCGTAAGTTTGAATTCCCCTATCGTTTCTGTGAAAGAAGGCGGCAATGTCGACGAGCTCTGCCGTGAAAGAAGGAAGATGGACTGTGTCTGGTAGATATGAATCTCTCTGGCGAACCCCAGGAATGGTTTGGCCAAATGAGGGTAGTACGTAAAACTTCATAGTCCGCGCTTGGGTTTAAGTACGCTTGATGCGTTTACGCAGAATAGGGGGCTATCGTGTCTGTGCAGGAACGGGGCTTTCTTCTTCGAGTGAGTGTTGAACGCTGCAGATTAAACGGTCACTGCTATGTCACTGTCACTGCTTTGGAGGGTTGAAGGTGTTGCACCAAGCTGTGAATGAGCCAAGTAATGCATGTGCGAGGTGCCACAGGAATTGTTTGATGCTTCAGGTCGCGCTCTGCACAATACCACTCGGCGATCTAATTATTGGTGTTCAGTTAGGCTCCCGCTTGAAGAGTGGGAATGGGTGTCAGGCGAGTAAGGTCTCGGATTACACGCATTGCCCCTTTATAGACTGCTTCCAAGCGGACCCCCTCCCTTAGTATCAGACGAATAAATACTCAATATATAAGCCGAGGATTCAATAAGAAACGCACCAACGTTCCAGCTATATTACTTCAAGCACCACCTGTTTTCTGAGCAATACGTTGAAATAAATGCAGAGTACTGGCGGCCTTCTGTGGCGCAGATTGTACCGATCCAGCTGCTGAACCAGAAGTGTGCAGTTCTACACCAAGGACCCACTTCGCGGGAGTTGTAGTAATTAAATGCCCGTTCAACGACATACCTAAAGGTGCATCCATATGTCTCCATCCACCCCATCTGTTTGTGATAGACATAAAGTGTGTCTTTTCTACATAAAGCGTAAGGCGAATCTTCGTTTATAAAAACAATTAAGTGATAGAAAAGGATAAAAAAATACCGGTTTTGTTTTCAAAATATCACCCGAAAGTGTCAAATAAGAAAGAGATAATTTACTTAAAAAGATCCATGCTGATAAGATGATTTAGAGAGTGGTGTAAACAGACAATTCTTTTTCTTTTCACAATAATAAATAGAAAAGGGAAAGCGAGGATTTCCATTGCCGTTTATATATGCGAAGCAGTGGCGTAGAACTAGTTTCAACGCAAACGATGTTCCCGTTCCTTTGTCGGGTCGGGGGGGGGGGGGGGGAAGCCGTTAAAGCTAGTCCCAAGTAAATTCGTTCTGGTGAGGTTGCAGAAAACCATCGAATGATTTCTTGTACTTTTGCAGGACTGATTTGTGCCCCAAATGAGCTGTCCGGCCTATCGCAGGAGTCTTATCAGGCAGCAGCTGCGGCGAGTTCCGCGCAGCCTCCACACTATAGAAGCGCTTGCCGCCGCTTGTGGCACCCGTGTCTCTTCGGTGTCAGATGCGCACAGTACCTATATTCGGCAGTCCTCCTGGATACATCCTGCCCTGCCATTAACGTGGCTTGTGTTCCGGTAGTGCTTTCCATTATAGCTGGTTTTGTAAGCAAATATTGTAAACGCGGCGAGTGGTGCACCAATGGGTGCTCACGCAGCAGCCACTTCACGTGTTCTGCATGCCATTTGGGCCTAGAGATGTATGCTTTGAAATTGTAATGACCGGTGCCTCCGAACGGTTCCGACAACATAGGCTAACGCGCGCTTCGATTAGTTTCCCTGGCACTGCTCTCAAAGGCCGCATATTGCTTTTAGCCGTTAGCACGTGTGAAGCTAGGGATGACTTCTAGATAAAGGTAAAAATGGTTAAGACTCTGCCCTTCTGAGTGCTTCGTTTTCAAGCCATGTAGGCAAGTGTGGAACGCATTGAAGTACATACACTTAACGCTAATATCATATGAATCGGCAACGATACATTGTAATTTGCGGTGTTTAGAATCGTAAATTCTGAATTGGGCGTGCTGTTCTATGAAACGCCTAAGCGCGGTGTAGTCTTGCTTTCATGACGTCTTTAGTGAAATTCAACACAAGCATTTAACTTCTCCAAAATATCGAAACTTCATTTGGCCACTGTCAGACAATTCAGACCTTTTCCGGCTGTGTATCTTGTCGCAAATAGGTTATCTTTTTTTAGAATAGTGAGGCCTGCTGCCCAAGTATCAATGGTTCCTTGCATGACTGGTGAAAACTTGAGCCAGATTTCGTGCCGATCTTGCTGTCCCATCACCCTTGGTTCTCCTCTTAGCATGCAAAACTTTTCAAAATCCTCCTTAACAATTTACTCATAATTTACTTCTTCATATGAACATATTGGTTCATTCTTTGGCCAAAAAGGAAGTTTATGATGGTGCTGTCGCGAAGTCCAATGTGAATCTGAGGCTCTGAGTCGATACAGCGCTGAGAGCAATTTCAGTTGCAAGTCAAAGAGATAGTTCTAGACGTGTTACGTTTTACAGAGATTACTAAATTTTACCAATTGACGCTGTTCGACGAATGCGGCCGGGTGAATGAGCTTTCCACAGCTCATATATTATTCACTGAAACTGTTTGTAGCGAATCCGTAGTAGTAGTACACGAATATTTTGTGCATGGTACACTCTGAATTTCGTTTCATGTAAACAGCAATGGTCCGCATAAGTTCCAGATAAGTCCCTTGTTTCAGTAACTTTGCCTTGATCCAGACTCTAGTAGATTAATCTACGTAAAATGACACAATCAAGTCGCTTCTGCGTTCTTCTTTTTATCTGGAAAGAGTTGAGTTGAACTGCAATATGCTCGCTTTAAATGAAACATCTGGTTTAGTGAATTCGCCCTCCATTCCACTTAATCTCATCTTTGAAACTACGATTGTGGTATTCCAGTCACAACTCTGTCGATAAATAGTTGATAATATTTAAAAACTTTTTTGTAGTTTGCTCTCACTTGGAGAAGCTGACACCAATTGGGATTGGGGTCCAACGCCAATTACAGTCCTCTTGTCCAAATGGGAGCTAAAGGGATTTAAAAAAAACTTGTAGTTGGAATCAACAGTGGTTTATCGACTCGGTGGTTACCAGAGAGTACAAAATGTGCTGACTATAAAAGAGAGCACAACATACAACTGATTCTTAGTTTGAAAATTTGTATTACTGGCTTGACAATTATAGCAACAATTACTTTTCATTTTGGTTAATATGCGTGACGTTGCACACCGGTGAATACAATAGCAGTATAGAGGAAATAATGAGCAAATAATCTATACTATGGTTTACTTATTTTGTCTTCATTTCTGGCACAAGCTTCTAGTTGCGTGCACTGATGTCATGTTAGTCTCGGAGTCGTAGGCTACAAATTTTTATTACGTTTATTCTCATTTATATTTCTTTATTTTTGTTCGTTGACGTCACTGATCCACTGGCAGCACGTGAAGCTAAGGTGCACAGTACTGCAAGTGTTGGTGCACCGCAAATCCCCGAATGTAGCGAAAATTACACGCTTTCGAAGACGATGACAAAACACACCCGCACTGCAGAAAGTTGCCCGGCTAGTTGCTGCATCGTTTTCAACAGAAATAGCGCTGTATCTGTGTGTTATATTGTCACGTAGCAAAAAGCCGTGTGAAGGCCGCAGAGCCGGTAACATGGATAGCCCGGTGTTAGCGAAGTCCAGGGACGAACGGTGCGAGCACGAAACGGGAACTTTGTCGTCTTATGCCTTTCTTCCTTCTCTTCTTCACACTAGCAGCATTAGCTCCCCCGGTGAGGAAGCATCGACCCGATGCTCGAGGCAAGTCACAGACTCACAGGAAGGGCGTCCTCACGTGATAAGGTTTGAGACGAAAACGTCGACCATCTCTGCGCGTGCGGAACGACTTGATCGTGTGGCCTCGCGGGGCCTCGCGAGGAGCAACTTCGTAGTTCAGAGCTTCAATGCGGCGCAGAATTCGGTAAGGACCGAAGTAGCGACGCAAGAGGTTTTCGCTAATCCACGTCGTCGAATTGGAGATCAAACCCAGACAAGATCACCCGTCTGATATTCATCCTCGCGGTGCCACAGGTTGTAGCGTCGCGCATCCTGCACCTGCTGCTCACGGATGCGCAGCTTAACGAGCTGGCGGGCTTCTTCAGCACGTTGCAAAAAGTACGCAACGTCATCATTGGGGTGGTCGTCGACATGGGGCAGCATGGCGTCGAGTGTGGTTGTGACTTGGCGGCCATAAACAAGGCTAAACGGCGTCATATTGGTCGTTTCTTGGATTGCTGTACTGTGCGCAAACGTTACTTAAGGTAGGACTGCATCCCACGTTTTGTGCTGAACGTCCACATACATGGAAAGCATTTTGGCAAGCGTTCTGTTTAAACGTTCGGTTCATCCGTTGGTTTGGGGATGGTAGGAAGCAGTCCTGCGGTTACTTGTGTTTTTTAAGTTATGAATATGCTGCATAAGCTCAGGTGAAAAAGCAGCACCTCAGTCCGGGATCACAACCAGGGGAGCACCGTGGCGCAGGACGATTTGCAGTACAAAGAATTTTGCAACTTCTATAGTGGTTCTACTCAGAATAGCTGCTGTCTCCACGTAACGTGTCAGGTAGTCGGTAGTTCACTAATGCCCCCTTTTGTCTAGAGCTTGAAGTGGGGAATAATCCTAACAAATCCATCCCCATTTGTTGGAACGGCTGTGAAGGGGGCTCTATGGGTTTTAGGAAGCCGACTGGCTTGACAGGAGGGATCTTTTGGCGCTGACAGTCAAGGCAAGTGCGAACATAACTAATAACGTCATGTGCCAAACGAGGCCAACAGTATTTTTCTGTTATTATGGCTTGCGTTGTAGTCATTCCATGGCGACCGGAGGCTGGTTCGTCGTGGCAGGCATGCGAAATTTCGTAGCGCAGATTCGTAGGAACGACAAGCAAGCAATGTCGACTGTTTGCGGCAAAGCTCTTTTTGAACAGCACGTCGTTGCGAAGGCAAAGAAATGGTAAAGCGCCTCCGTAAGCTATAGCAGCTCTGCCGCTAGCACTTTTCAGATAACCAATTTTTGCCTGAAGATCAGGATCGGTGCGTTGTTGCACGCCGAAGACTGCAGAGCTTGCAACGCGAAGTCTGCGTTGACGAAAGCGTCGTCTTCGCCGGCGTCAGTTGGGGCAGGCTCAACGGGAACTCGGGAAAGACAATCTGCGTCCAAATGTTTACAAGAAGATGTGTAGGTCACTGTGATGTCATATTCTTGTAGGCGGAGACTCCATCGCGCAAGGCGCCCTGACGGATCCTTGATACTGGCTAACCTGCAAAGTACGTGTTGATCCGTCACTACTTTGAAAGGTCTCCCGTACAGGTATGGTCTAAACTTCATAATTGCCCACACAATGGCGAGGTCAGTCTTCGACAACGAACGACTTGTGTACGCCAGTACACGTTGTTAACCATTTTGGACCTGAACGAATAGTGTCCAAGCCAAAATTACTCGCATCGGTGTGTACCTCCTTATCAGCGTGTTCATTAAAGTGCGCCAGAAGGGGTGGTGACTGAAGGCGGCGTTGAAGGTCCTGAAATGCCTGCTGCTGCGATGTTTCCCATTGGAACTGTACGTCTGCCTCGGTGAGATACGTAAATGGGCGCGGCGATTTTGGAGACCTTTGGCACAAAGCCACAGTAGTACGCACATAACACTAGGAAGCTCCGAAGTTCCTTCTGGTACCATGGCGGTGGGAAATTTGCGATGGCAACAGTTTTCTCGGGGTCAGGAAGGACCCCTTCCTTGTTGACAACGTGGCCTAAAAATTTCAATTCTGTGTATAGGCACAGTGACATGTTTCTGCCTTTAATGTAAGGCTGGAGGACATTATAGCTTGCAGTACCGCCTCGAGGAGATGAATGTGCTCTGAAAAACTTGGGACGAAGACGATCACATCGAGCAGGTATACGAGATAGGTCTGCCATTTCAGGTCCGCGAGGACGCTGTCCATAAGCCTTTGAAAAGTCGCTGGCGCGGAGCAAAGGCCAAACGGCATAACCTGAAACTCGTAGCCCGTCTGGAGTGATAAATGCAGTCTTCTCGCAGTCCCTCTCGTCTACCTCGATTAGCCGGTACCCAGATTTGAGGTCCATGGAAGAGAAATACTCGGTGCTGCCTCAGTTCAGTTCAGTTCAGTCGTTCAGTCGTGTCCGATTCTTCGTGACCCTAAGGACCATATCACGCCAAGCTTTCCGGTATCTCACTATCTTCCTAACATCACATAACCTCATCTGCAGCGCCTCGAGGATGCCATCTAACCACCGCGTTCGCTGCCTACCCCTTCTCCGGTGACTCTCAACCTTTCCCACATCAAATCTTTCTCCAGCGACTCCTCTCTTCTCATCAGATGACTAAAGTAGCTTAGCTTTTACTTTAAAATTTAACCCTCCAATGAGCAGTCAGGGTTTATGGTCGGCAATATATCGACTGATTTGATCTTCTGGCCGTCCAAGGAACTCTCAAGATTCTCCGCCAGCACCACAATTCGAACGCGTCAATTCTTCAGCGGTCAGCCTTCTTCACAGTCCAACTCTCGCATTCATACATCACAACTGGAGAGACCATATCACGAGTTATACGGATCTTGGTTGCCAGACTAATGTCTCTGCTTTTTATTAGACGGTCAAGGCTAGCCATGGCTCTCTTTCCCAGAAGTAGGCGTCTCCTATATTCATGGCTGCAGTCTCCTACCGGTGTAATCTTGGAGCCCAAGACGAGAAAATCTGTCAGAGCTTCCACTTTTTGTTCCTTGATGCTCCAGTACTTGATGGGGCAAGACGCCATGGTCTTTCTCTTTTCAATGTTCAGTTTAAACCCCAACGTTTCACTCTCTTCTTGTGCTTGCATTAAAAGTCTCTTGAGTTCCACTTCACTTTCTGCCATTAAAGTGGTATCATCTGCTTATCTAAGGTTGTTGATACGTTTTCCAGCAATCTTCAAGCCAGCTGAAGACTCGTCGAGACCGGCCTTCCTCATGATGCACTCAGCATATAGGTTACATAGACAGGGCGACAGTATTCAGCCTTGTCTCACTCCTTTCTCAATCGGAAACCAATCAGTAAGACCACGCCGAGTCCTGACTGTGGCCTCTTGCTCTTCATACAGGTTCCTGAGGAGACAGCTGAGGTGATTTGGAACTCCGATTTCTTGGAGAGCTTGCCACAATCTTAGAGAACAAAACCAGCCAAGGGACGAGGACGAAGGAAGACGATGTACATACGGTAGCTGGTTACACGGCCCAGCTTCCGTGTGTACAAGAATGCTAAATTGGGCGAGAATGCTAAATTGGGCGCCGTGTGTACATCGTCTTCCTTCGTTTTCGTCCCATGGCAGGTTTTTTTTCTCCAAGACTATGTATCAACTGACCCAGATTTCAACCCTCCTTCATTGCCACAATCTGCTCCAGCCAGTCCTCGGCGTCTTCATTGGGAAGACCATGAAAGCGAGGGGGTCTCGCTGGTGAAGCAAGACATTGGTAGGAGTTTCTTGTTTGCTCATAGCCTGTGTACTTGTGGACCGTAGGTCAGGAAGCGGACCGAATTCGGCAGATAGGCCACGTAGTCGCCGGCTACCCTGGTGAACAGGCGTTTCTACCCTGGGAGTGCGCCCTTGGCTGCAGTAGCTGCTTGAAAGGGACGTCCGGTGCATGAAAGATTCCCAGCATCTCCACCAGATGTCACGTAGCAAAAAGGCGTGTGAGGGCCATAGAGTCGGTAACACAGAAAACCCGGTTTTTTAGCGAAGTCCAGAAATGAACGGTGCGAGCGCGAAACGGGAACTTCGTGGCCTTCTGCCTTTCTTCCTTCTCTTCTTCACACTGGCAGCAATATTCTTTCTCTGTCCTTTTTTAGCGCGATGTTTCTCTTGAAAATGATATACTAGCACTACTAAATTTCGACATTCCGAGCTTTGCCTGCAAGAAAGCGATGCATTGTAAAGGTGCGAGACATTGTTGATCCTTTACATGAAGCCAGGAAAAAGATTCAGTGTGTCAAAAGGTCGATAGCTGAATTGAGACCACAAATTTTACAGCCCAGAAAATATGCAAATTACGGATGAGCAAAATTAGCTCTATAAACAGAAATACAACCGCCATAAACATTACGCACCGTGGAGTAGTGTCCCCCAAGACGGTGGGCTAGAATTGGGCACCTGGTATTGCGACAGCTGGTCAGTCGCCTTTTGTTTTTCAGAGACATTCCTGACTGTTTCTTGCGCGCCGTATGCCAAGTCAGACTGAGGTGGCTGCTCCCGCAACTGAACATTTTTCCGCAGGGATTAACGCCTTTAAGAGAAGTCGTAGCAAGTGTGCCGTATCTTTCAGCTCGGTTGTCAACAGTTAAACGAAAGAAACTGTACTGTGAATTGGGCAACATTATGTTCCCAGTGACTTTGTACAGGGCCTTGTACGTTGGAGGAACAGGTGTAGATGTGTTAAAAGGGTAAAACGAAAGCAGGTGCTGCCATTAACAAAAACTTTCGTTTTTAAATTGCGCACTGGAGCATTGCCGGCAAAAACAATTTTGGAGGAAAATAGTATTTATACCCAGGACATAACACAGTTTACTATGCAGGAAGCCAGAAAAAAAGACCATGTTTTGACACTGTTGGGAAGGGGTATATATTTGGGATGTATTGCGAAGAACGATAATGAAAGATTTTCCGTTAGACCCGCATGTCACCCCGTACTTATGCGTGGAAAGTCAGAATGGGCTACCATTCGGTTTATTTATGCTGATGGGCATTCACTGTTTATGGTGCACAAGAATGGTTAGTTAACATTGTGATAAAGATGCACTGCTGCCATAATGTATTTTTGGAAAAGCATGGACAAGTATTTGGCATTCCAGAAAACTCCTGCAGAACCTCCCTAGTGGCTCTCAAGACAAGAGCCTTTTGTTCTCTATGCGTGAATTTTAGTGTGTCATATGTGTGTAGCGTTTGCATGATTTTTGTTGATTTTGTTTTCGTGAAATGCAATATGTATTAAGGCCAGGCAATAAAGAAGAAAAAAGCGCCGTGGAGTAGTGGTTAAAGTACCTGTCTGTAAAGCATGAATACCGAAGCTTGTCGGCGAAATATTTTCTATTATTTGCTTATTTTGTAGAGGCTTGTATAATTTTTTAGGTTTCTATGCTTTTTCCAGCTGGTGACGCGCTTTTTGGAAACGACGGCCACAGATCATAAAGAAATTCTGGTATCAGAGCTCCGCGCGGTTTTATTCCGGGCTTTCCTGTGCTATGGAAATTTTCTGTAATATCCCCGAGTCCTCTACCCCAGATCCGGTACAATAAACTTGTATATAATTTCTTGTATGCATTTTATATAGGAACTTTCAAGAGGGTTACCAATACAAACAGTTTTTTCTTATTTTGAACCGATGGAAATGAGTAATACACTTATCGGCATGCAATGGTATTGTTTTAATGTAGTCCGCAAAACCAAGAAGCAAAGATGCCATAAAGAGCACTGCGTGAAATAAATGCTGTGTTGTATTTTAGATAGCTGTAAGCACCATTTATATCTTAATCAATATATGAGTTTGAATACACACGTTAATGTAAGAAATATATGATAGCGATATAAAGCTTGTCAAGTGTTTCTATGATTCCTGTTCAGCTTCCTTTTTCTTTGCTTCTGCCCTGAGCATATCGTGTAGAAAGCAGCGATCATTGCGTTTCCATAAATGGTAGTTGTCACGCACGCACTTGTTTTGAACGGTTAAGAAGCATATTTCTTCGTCTTTTGTATCTTCACTCCTTTCTCCCCAAAGCATACAGTGCGGTTTTCCTGTGAATAGAGTGAAAGAAACGTTGTTTGTAACAGAAGAACGTGCGTTCATGGGCTGTATTCCAAGTAACTATGTTATTTATTTGTACCAGCATCACCGTTTATTACGGAAAGAACTTTTCATCCGCAAAGAACACATCATCGCAAATGCTATGGTATTTATCATTCCGTGTGCACTCACGCCCCCTTCATGGATCACTGCCTTGTCGTGGCGGAGGGGCTTGCGAAACTCGATGAAGTCGTGAGCTCTGCTGTGTAGGGCCACCCAAGATAGACAGTTCACTGCAGAGAGTTCTGACAAAATGTGATTCACTGGAGAAGGTAATGGCAACCCACTCCAATATTTCCTGCCAAGAAAACACTATGGCCAGTCACAATACCATTAATGATATGGCGCCGGCAGATGAGCCCCCCAGGTTGGAAGGCGTCCCACATGTTACTGGGGATGAACAAAGGGCGATTCCTAGTAGCTCCAGGACGAATGAAGCGGCTGGGCTAAAGCCAAAAGGACGCTCAGTTGTGGATGTGTCGGGAAGCGACCGGAAAGTCCGATGTTGCAAGGAAATGTATCACATAGCAACATGGAATGTAAGATCTATGACGCAAGGTAAACTGGATATCGTCAAGCGAGAAATGGACAGATTGAACATTGATATCTTGGGTATCAGCGAGCTCAAGTGGACCGGAATGGGAGATTTAACTCCGGCTACCATTATGTCTTTTATTATGGGCACGAATCCAAGAGAAGGAATGGGGTCGCTCTCATAGTAAACAGAAGAATGAGCAAAGCAGTGCTAGGGTACAACCCCAAAAACGACCGAATGATTTGACTTCGGATCCAAGGTCACCCTTTCAACATAACAGTTATCCAAGTCTATGCACCGACCACTACTGTTGAAGAAGCTAACATTGAGAGATTTTATGCGGACCTACAATGCCTTTTAGACCGCACCCCATCATCAGACGTCGTTTTTCTCATAGGAGACCGGAATGCTAAGGTAGGGAGTGAAGAAATATCCGGAATTACAGGCAAGTTCGGTCTTGGTGAGCCAAATGAAGCTGGACAGAGGATAACAGAGTTTTGTCAAGAAAACAACCTGACCATAGCGAATACTCATTTTCAACAGCACAAGAGGCGCCTGTACACATGGACTTCACCGGACGGTCTGTACAGGAATCAGATCGATTATATTATTTGCCGGCAGAGATGGAGAAGCGCTATACAAGCAGTAAAAACAAGGCCTGGGGCCGCTTGTGGCACAGATCATCAGCTTCTTGTTGCCAAGATTAAGCTTCGATTGAGGAAAACGCAGAAAACTTGAAGGCATTTCAGGTATAATCTGGATCAAGTTCCATTAGAATATTCTGTGGAAGTGAGGAATCGATTTCAAGAATTAGATCTAGAAGACAAAGAGCCCGAAGAGATGTGGACTGATTTTCGCGATATAATACAAGAAGTTGCTACTAAGGTAGTTCCAAAGCAAGAGAAGTGCAAGAAAGCAATCTGGTTATCTGAAGAGGCTTTGCAAATAGCTGAGGAAAGGAGGATGGCAAAAGTTATGGGGGAAAGAGAAAGATACAAGGTTCAATTCGGATTTTCAGAAAATAGCAAGGAGAGATAAGAATGCCTTCCTGAACATACAGTGCCAAGCAGTTGAGGACAGCAGCCAATTAAGCAACACAAGAGCTCTGTATAAGACAATCAAAGATATCAAAGGAAGCTTCTGTGCTAAGCTGGGCGTGATAAAGGACAAACAAGGCAAGGACCTCACTGAAGCCGCAGAGATAAAGAAGAGGTGGCAGGAATACACAGAAGAACTGTACAAGAAGGACCCGAATGTACAAACCCAACATAAGACGGTTGTGATCACTGATCTCGAGCCGGGCACCCTGAAGAGTGAAGTTGAATGGGCCTTAGCCAGCCTTGCTAAGAACAAAGCTAGCGGAATTGATGGCATTCCAGCTGAGTTGCTTCAAAACCTCAACCATGACGCTGTTAACATTCTGCATACATTATGTCAGAAGATTTGGACAACCCTGCAGTGGCCACAGGATTGGAGGTCAGTTTAAATCCCCATTCCAAAGAAAGGCAGTGCCAAAGATTGTTCCAACTACCGCACGATCGCGCTTATTTCGCATGCCAGCAAGGTGATGTTGAAAATCCTCCAAGGTAGGCTGCAGCAGTATGTGGATCGGGAGCTTCCGGACGTGCAAGCTGGGTTTCGCAAGGGCAGAGGAACTAGAGACCAAGTTGCCAACCTTCGCTGGATTATGGAAAAAGCAAGAGAGTTCCAGAAACCCATCTACTTCTGCTTTATTGATTATGCGAAAGCGTTTGACTGCGTAGATCACAGCAGATTGTGGCAAGCTCTCCTAGAGATGGGAGTTCCAATTCACCTCATCTGTCTCCTCAGGAACCTGTATGAAGGGCAAGAGGCCACATTCAGAACTGGGCATGGTCTTACTGATTGGTTTCCGATTAAGAAAGGAGTGAGGCAAGGCTGCATACTGTCGCCCTGCCTATTTAACCTATATGCAGAGTGCATCATGAGGAAAGCCGGTCTGGACGAGTCTTCAGCTGGAGTGAAGATTGCTGGAAAATGTATCAAAAACCTGAGATATGCGGATGATACCACTTTAATGGCAGAAAGTGAAGCGGAACTCAATAGACTTCTGAGGCGCGTACAAGATGAGAGTGAGAAGTTTGGGCTTAAACTGAACATTAAAAAGACAAAGATCATGGCCTCTTGCCCTATCAAGTCCTGGAGCATCAAGGGACAAGAAGTGGAAGCTGTGGCAAATTTTCTTTTCTTGGGCTCCAAGATTACCTCGGAAGGAGACTGCAGCCATGAAATTAGCAGACGCCTGCTTCCGGGAAAGAGAGCAATAGTTAGCCTTGACCGCCTAGTAAAGAGCAGAGACATTAGTCTGCCAACCAAGATCCGTATAACTCATGCTATGGTCTTTCCAGTTGTGATGTATGGATGCGAGAGTTGGACTGTGAAAAAGGCTGACCGCCGAAGAATTGACGCGTTTGAATTGTGTTGCTGGCGAAGACTCTTGAGAGTTCCTTGGACTGCCAGAAGATCAAATCAGTCAATATTGTCGACCATAAACCCTGACTGCTCATTGGAGGGTCAAATTCTAAAGTTAAAGCTCAGCTACTTTGGTCATCTGATGAGAAGAGAGGAGTCGCTGGAGAAAGATTTGATGTTAGGAAAGGTTGAGGGTCGCCGGAGAAGGGTTAGGCAGCGAACGCGATGGTTAGATGGCATCCTCGAGGCACTGCAGATGAAGTTATGTGATGTTGGGAAGATAGTGAGAGACCGGAAAGCGTGGCGTGACATGGTCAATAGGGTCACGAAGAGTCGGACACGACTGAACGACTGAACTGAACTGAACTGTGCACTCACGCAATATTGATATCATAAAGGTTGTAGTCCAAGAGTATTACTCAAGACCTGAGCCACTAGACGTGATTTTTTCCCACTTTAGCGCCAAGCCGGAAGGTGACGTTGTGATGGAATAAACGGGTAGAATAACGCCGCCTCAACAGCCAGTGTGTAGACGACACAATAAAATAGCTTCGTGTTGGCTAAGTTCACGTTTGCACAAAAGGATCAGGTGGCACCGGACACATAAGCACCGGACGAGGTAATCAGCGCCATCGTTCGGACGTTTTCATTACTGTAATGCATCTCTTAACGCAGTATCACCTTCTGAGTCATTATTTTATAATTGTTAGTTGCTTGTGAAGGATGCATTCAACATATGAGATAATGCACTGCATTCCTTCGAATACGTTGGGGACGAAAAATTATTTGTGGTGTAATCCATTTTAATTTGGATTACCACTTCTCATTTTTGTAATTGGGTTTGCCATTTGGCCGTTATCTTAAACATTAATTGTTATCAATAATAAAATATTTATTCAACTGATAGTGTTGCAGAAAAGATCATGTAACGTTTATACAGAACATACTTGTGGTGTTAACGCGTTCTTACCCCGACGTTTAAAGAAAACGGAGCTTTTATGGATCTCGCTACCGGCGACGTTCTCGTCAAAAGGTCAGATCGCTTTGCTTTGCAGTGCGTTTTGCACGTCAAAATGCAAGATGAAAATATTACGAGAACACACCAACGGACTTTGGAGGAACGCTGTAAAAATCTCGAAACAAATAAAATATTTCACATATTATTCACTTGTTTCGCAATTGATATATTGATATATTGCGTGTGGGTTTCACATATGATTAAATCCCACGCTGCCGCGTAAGTCTTTATGGCAGTTAAACTTGTGTGTTGATATCAGTGAAAACACATCTGAGGCAACAATTTTATCATGCGAAGGAAAATTATATTTCTTCTATCAGTTTGTTTAAAAATATTTCTAACAATATTTTACAGCTTCCTGTATTAGGGCGAGAATTCCAAGCGGTTGCAACGACATCAATAATTGTTGGGTTCAAAAGCAGGAAACATTCTATTCAGAAACGATTACTAAACCTTCCCATCAAGATATTAACATGTGTAGAAGGGTACCCAAAAATATTGCATGACCTTTCAAATAATTGCTCAAATCTGTACCAAAGCAAAAACCTGCATGGCTTAGATTACCATCGCTTGTCGCATTCGCCCAATGTCTGCATTTGTCTGGTCAAGTGTTGACAGTTTATGCGTACTTGGTAGAAATAGGAATATTTGCAGTAATATTTAGTGATGGGCGTCATTTACCTCCAATGCCGAGATATAAATAGACATGCGCGCAGGCTGCCGATTATAAACAAGTGAAAAATGATTCATCGGGGTAAACTTAGATTTATTTGAAGTCGACCAGCCGGCCGGAGCTAGAGCTTCCTTAAGAGAGAAACCTTCCCATCAAGATATTAACATGTGTAGAAGGGTACCCAAAAATATTGCATGACCTTTCAAATAATTGCTCAAATCTGTACCAAAGCAAAAACCTGCATGGCTTAGATTACCATCGCTTGTCGCATTCGCCCAATGTCTGCATTTGTCTGGTCAAGTGTTGACAGTTTATGCGTACTTGGTAGAAATAGGAATATTTGCAGTAATATTTAGTGATGGGCGTCATTTACCTCCAATGCCGAGATATAAATAGACATGCGCGCAGGCTGCCGATTATAAACAAGTGAAAAATGATTCATCGGGGTAAACTTAGATTTATTTGAAGTCGACCAGCCGGCCGGAGCTAGAGCTTCCTTAAGAGTGAAGAAAGATAAAAGATTCTTGCTTCATTTCTTTGCAGTATTGACGACTAAACAAGTGATATTTATATCATCCGCTTCAAATACTAGATATAGGTTATTATGACGCATTTCTTCATATTTCATACCTGAACCACAGCAGGTGTAGCATATATCGTCTCAATTGCATTTTACGAAAATTGAGAAATTTCAGTTTAATTGGAATCCCCACGTCTCTCTGTGAGGCAAAATCGCCGAGCATTCGCCCTCATAATTAGGATATTGCCTTTAAATACTTCATGGGCTTGGATATATAATTTTGTCGTTATGATTGTGGAGCGCCAAAATGAATCCTTACCTTGTGCGTTCTCACCAGTTTTGACCACAATGCACGTAGCTCCTGAGTACAACACAGGGTATACACGTTCCAAGTTGAATGCAAGCTCTGCTGTTGAGAGAAATAAAATTCAGATTGAACTGTTTGCCCTTTTAAAAATGTGTGTGTGTATAAAATGAAATGCAGTATAAAAGACACCAAATCGCAGATGATCAAGAACCATACAGAACATGTGAAAGAGCGATATGTTTCTACATTATGCAATACTAGAATGTTATTACTCATTTAAATAAATAAGAAACACAATATCGCTCGCATTGAATCGTTTACTGTACAAAGCTGATTTCGTCTCTCCCGTGAGACCATATGAAATGTCCTGCAGCCATCGACATACGTTTCAACTGATGCTTGTGAAGTCATCGGGATCATTATATTCTTGTAGGCAGTGAAGGCGACACTCCCATGCCTGCACTGAGAAGTGGGCAAGCCATTCTCAGGCAATTCTTCAGGCTGGTGAAGGGGTGACTGGTGCGGCTACAATGCTGTCGCGTGGCCACTTTCAAAATGCTGCTTTTGCTTGAAAATAGCTGTCTACCGGAGGAGTTTTTCGGCCCGTTGTGTTCAACCAAGTAATAACACAAAACCGGCTGAACAATCCTCATCTGATACCTTTCATGAACCAAAGCAAAAAGAAGCCGGAGCTTTATGCTCCTCCCCACTTATCAGTTTATGGCCATGTCGCCTCCTAATTAGTCACTTCCAGAAGCATACAAATTTTCTAGGCTCCGAACAGGTAGCGGAAAAGCCACAGTTTTATGCCATCTATCAGTGGCCTGCTCGTGTTTTCAGACATGGTGATGGCTCTTGTGGTGGACACGCCGATGACACCCTTGGATAACTTTTGCACATAGCAGTACTAATGCTGGGCCGCCAAAAATCTTCAAAGCAAGGTCTTACATAATTAAAACACGTAACAAAAGTTTCTCTAGGTATAGATAATGCAACCAAGAGGATAATACAAAACAGCTCAATCCTTCCCAACATAAAATGCACATGTTCTTCCCCTAATGTGCCAGAAACAAAGAAGCAATGACACAGTCTATGCAAACGACACCTTATAAACGTTTTGAGCGCAAGTTTTTTTTTTTTTTTTTTTGGGGGGGGGGGGTGGAAGCTGTCAGCGAGCACAGCCAAGTCATGTACACTCTTTAACACTTTGTATCACAGGTGAAAGTTCACTACACTTTAACCAAGTAAGCGTAGCGTAAATGAAGCGAAGTTTGAAAAGAATTTGAAAGAAGATTGTTTGACAGCAAAATACTAGAAAAACAATTGGTTAAGGTGTGGCGAATTCCTATTTAATAAAAGAATAACCACATTGATGCAAATCGTCAATAAGTATGTATTGACGAGTTAAATATTTTTCACTTAAAACTCTAGTTTGATGTCTACTTTTGAAAACATTTCTTTTACAAGGCAGTAAAAATAATCTCATGAAAGTTGAACAAATATAGCGATACTCAGGACGCCTGACTGCCTGTCGTACGCTGTCGTACATTCGACACAAATAACAGATCAATGACACTTTGGAATGTGTAAGAGCATTGCTTCACGGACCCCGGGAAACATCGCTTACCGAATGTCAAATTTCAGTTGTAAATCGCGACCTGCAGACATCAGGCTGCGTTGTGTGTTTAGATTTATTTATTAGCATATAAAGCGCCATGTTTGAGACGGATATATTCTATCCGCTAAAGACTATACGCTGGCAATGCATGCCATTTTTACTTTATAGTCAATGAAGTCCTGCGTAAAGCATTGTGGCTATTTCGCAGACAAACGTTGCCGTTTAGGGAGGCTTAATGCCAAACAGTGTGGAGCAGTGTATATGTCTGGACGTAAACTAGCATTTAAACGTTCACATTTCAAGCCGATGTTGATTATTGTCTTGTTTTCAACAAAACATTGCGAATGCATTTTCACTGCTTGACATAGAAACCAGCTAGCATACATTTGGCAGGTGGTAGCTGGCAGGTGAAATTGAAGCGAACCATTGAAAAAATTAAAATTCGTCGATGGAAACATCCTTTTGATCTTGAAACGAGGAATCGACATCACAAAAGGAGGACAGGTTCAGGTGCCGGTGAAAAACTTCTCCGAAGAATACCGACATGTTAACTTGGGCACAATGATCGCTTTCCTTGACGCGCTAGCAGACTCTCGACATGCCGTCGTCCTACCCATCCAGGCAGCCGATGATGCACCTACTCGACGAAATCTTCTCACATTCGAAGTCAACCGAGCAATACCCCGATGCAGACAATACTAGATTTGTCCTCTTCTTAAATGCTACAGCGAGTGTTTTTCGTCATCGTAGAAGGTGCTCAAGACTCCGTAAGAAAAACACTTCATTACCACCGTCGAACACGCCGGACTCTTCGACAAAACTCCTATCACACATCAGCGCAGTAAAACCAAGCCATCTAAAATCAAGCAAATTAAATTCTTCGGGACGATGCCATCCAGTCATACAAGAGCTGTGCATAGCACCCGTCTTCTTGGTGAAGAAGAAAAACGGAACCCTTCATTTATGCATTGCTTGCAGCCACTTGAATAAAATAATGAATAAGGGTGACTGCCCGCTTCCCCGGATCGACGGCACACTTAATCGGTTTTGTAACGCTAGGTACTTCTTGCTGATAGACCTGAAAAGCTGGCACTCCAGAATTGAGGTCAACGATAGTGACGGCAAAAAGACCTTGTCAATCACGCCAGATGGCTTTTTTGAGTTCAAGGTAATGTTATTCGGCGCGTCTGCTCCACACAAGCGACATTCCAGTGAGTTACGGATAGCGTTCTAGCTGGCACGAAGTGGCATGTTCATCCGGTATATTTAGATTGCAATATCATCGTCCGATTTGCGAATACCAAAACTCCTTTTGATCTTTCACATGAACAGTCTCTGGAACAGAAATATTGCGTAGCAAGCAGCAGTTGTCCCTTATTAGCAGAACGGAGGTTTGGGCTAGTTGGTGATCATCCATGTTTAGGCAACAGCGCAAAAGGACAGAGACAAGTGGAAGGAGGTACACAACGACGACGCTGAACTTACAACTGGCTTTATCAGGAAAAACACAGATCAATATATACTCTACTCAATCAGCGCACATGCGCAATGTCAAAAACATGCGTCAAACCCAGACGTACTTATCAGGATAAAATCAATTTAAATCAAACCTGCGTGCGCAATGAGCCTTTTAACCTTTGTGAAGTAGGCTCATTTCTCTGGCTGACAAAGACACGGATGGTGTGCTGACACACCCGTCTGTTTTTCTGATGATATGGAAAGCCTCAGCCAGCTCTCTTGTGCGCCGGTCATTATGCGCAAACAACGCTTTTGTATCTACAAAAAATGGAACACATTTACATGAAAAGCAATGTTTGGCTAGGTTTGTGGCTTGTTTGTCTAATGCATTACAATGCTCCATGAGCCTAACGTTGATACATCGGCCAGTTTGGCCGATGTACGTTCTGCCACATGAGAGCGGTATTTGGTACACAACACCCTTTTGACACGGAACGTACTTACTCAAATGATTAATATTACACTTATGTCTATTGCGTCCTTCACTCTTCCTTTGAATGGCAGCCCCCAATTTTTCTAGCTTGTTAGGGGCTGAGAATACCACATCCACTCCGTGCTTAGCTCCCACTTTCTTTAACCTGTGTGACAAGGCATGCACATATGGCATTACCGCCACCTTCTTGCGTTACCGCCACCTTCTTGTAAGTTCAGCGTCGTCGTTGTGTACCTCCTTCCACTTGTCTCTGTCCTTTTGCGCTGTTGCCTAAACATGGTCCCTTATTAGGCAGTTTTAGTTTACCATGATCCGTGATCCGCTACCGTGATCCGCCACCGCGTGTTCCACTGCACATCCCAAGACGCCCTTGACTCCAAATAGATGGCGCCACATATCGGATTGTGGCCCATAGACCTGCCGAGTCGGGACCAATCAGCTTGTGTCCCCCGCTCACGCACGGTATAGGGTCACGGTGGCGGATCGCGCATCCCGGTAAACTAAATCTCTCTATTGCCAATTATACGGTGAAAAATAATTTTGGCCATTTACTGAAGGTTTTAAAATTACAGTGGACATAATCACTCATTTACTAAAATAGTTTAAGATGGATAGCGTACTTACCACCAGTCACTGGCTCGATCCTGATTTCTATCTGTCCGTCTCTTTCTTGCACATGAAATTCCATTTCTTGTGACCTAGAATGCATGGTGAGGGTGCATAGGGCGAATAATGGACAAAGAAAACTTTCTTTTAAAATTAAGGACAATAATTTCTTGAACGTAAAATTGCAGTTGGAATGATAAGCGCTGCTATATAAGAATACCGCACGTTGTTCATTTTATCAGTTCTAGCCTTAACTAAAACAGCAATCAGGAAACAACCGTGAATTCAACTAGCCTACTCCATGCAACATATAGCTGTGACAATTATTGTGAGCAACATATATCTTTCTAGGGGACATGGGAAACAGCCCCCCCCCCCCCCCCCCCCAACTGAGAACTTGAATACACTAAATACCAACTGTATTTGTAATACAATACTTACTCTCGCTACCAAATTAAAAACAGTATTGCAGCGCATACCGTCTGAAATAATGTAGGTGATTTATTGTATGTCGCGAATTCGATGGCTCACCACCTTACTCCAGTGTCGTGGAATACCCATCAGCTAAAGATTCAGGAACTGGTGATACAATACTAAGCCTTTACTAACACACTCTGCCTTCGATAGACAAAAGAATATGGATTGTTCTCAGCTAAACGCACTTTAAACAAAGAAAATGTTTGATGAACGCCGAGATCGTAGTCTACCTAACGAACATATATCCGAAATTGCCGTAAGGCTAATAATCTATGCCGGTATTATAAATATTATTGCGAGCGAGACAAAATTTTTCATAATTTTGACCCTCACTGTTGTTTTTACAGGAAATAGATTTTACCTATGTGTTGATTTGTGCCTGGACCTTTGATTATAATCCTTAAAAGGGCGTAGATTGCATGGGGGCAAGAACAGCCGCCTTCAGGTATATTTTATGATACTAGCGGGCTTGTTACAAGAAGGACAATATTAAAATATATAAATTATCAATCCAACTTTGAAACTCAATGCCCTTATACCTGCCTGTTACACACTGTATAGCTAACTGTCTTTCCCTTGGTATTTCCTAGACCGTAAATTCTTTATATAGCCATTTTCGAATGCATTGAACTAGAAAAGCGTAATGAAAATAGATGTTGTAGTATTTATATAAGTTGAGGACTTAATAGTACTGCAGTTTATGTAGTACATACAAATGCATTTTATCCCCAGAATTAACACGCTTCTTGCAACAACACACCACCCGCCGCTGCCTAGGTGTAACTAATCCCCAACCTAATTCTGATCCTCACCGCAGTCCATTGCTTATGAGAAATATTCATGTTCTATCATATGATGTCAATTCTCTGAACATTACAAAACATAAGAACACTGTTTCTCCATATATAATACACTTCGCAATTCCTATCGTTTGAAAAACAATGCACTAATCTAAGGCTTCCGCCATATTATTTACTTTGATTTGCTTAGGTGAGAAATTTAAATCTTACACGTAACATTAGCGCGAGAACAACAAAAAATTACCCTCACGCATGCTCCAAGGTAATCTACCTAAATAGTTGCATAGTTGTAGCATTACCAGCGATTTCATGGCACAGTTTCCCCAGCACAAAAGTGCAAGAATTGACCAAGGCGCGTAGTTTCAAGAAGTGCAACTTGCACAGCGAATAGGCACTTCTCTCTAGCTCAACAACATTATAGCTCGCACTTAATTAGTAAAGGTCAGTTGTGTTCTAGGCTATGACTCAATACGTATATTCAAAATACTACTCTTCTCGTAGCGAACATCACGTTCGGTAAAATTAGGCGCCTTCGTTATAGAGTAGAAGCGACAGCCAATCATTTCAGGTTATATATGACGATTGATGCCCCAAGAAGTTTCGTTCTTGAAGCTTTCTAGACTTCGGTTATCTTCCGACTTGGGGCTGTCTAGCTTCGGCTTCTCATCACATTTCCCCAAATGGCACAGGTCGTTTTAGTTCGTTTACGTGATCTCCAGAGGGTACAAGAGTCGTAGGGGTCGCTTGAGAGTTGATCCTAAGTGGTAGCTTCAGCAGGCACGATCGATCTTTTCTTCTCTTCCCAAAAAGTTTCTCAATTCTTGAGATCTTCTATTGTTGCCACGGCTGCAGACTATCACGAGGGTGTACCAAGTCCTCTTCTGCGAGTGTTTTTCCTTCGCGTTCAGAATGAACGCATTCGCACATTTCGCAGTTCTTGTCTATGTGCGCCAGCAGGATTCTGTAATCTGCTGGCGTCGGGCCCCTTGTAAAGTGATGCGTTGACTCCGTTTGCTTTGCGATTTTACCCACGCCATAGGCAGGGATGTGAGGCGTCTTCCAATGAAAAAGTAAAGCTCAAGAAGTTCCGGTCCTCCAGGTTCATCGTAGACGGGAATTAACGGTCTGGAATATAAGAAGGCTTCATTTACTGCTACTAGTGTGCTTAGCTCGTCGAAGGTCTGAAATATGGATCCGATTACCATCTTGAGCACAACTTTGGCCGATCCGACGAGTCGTTTATAAAAGCCACCCTACTAGGGGCGCACAACACTATGAATTTCCATTTAATTCGTGCTTTTTCGACGTAGTCAAGAGTCTCTGGTTTTGTAATAAAGTTGCAGAAGTATAGAGATCTTTGTTGGCCTATTTGAAGGAGTGCACCGCTCTTGTTATTGAATAGGTGAATAGCGTGAATTAGCACTAGTAAAGCAAGTTTTCTCATACCAGAAGTTGTCCTATGAAATCAACTCCTGTTACCTCAAAAGGTTGAGCCCCTATCACTCGATCACTTGGAAGCAGCGCTTTCAGTTTAGTGGCTGGGCGTGCATTGTAGTCTTGACACGTTATGCATCTTTGATGATTTCGTTTGCTAGCTGACGGACTCGCACAACATGATACCGCTCTCTCAGCATTACCAGAGTATATCTTGCTCCACCGTGCAGCACTTGGTGACGTTCTTGGTGCACGAGCAGTTTTTCCAGCCAATGCGGCTTGACCGTATAACCGGAGGACGTTCGTTGTACGGCTTGCTGAAGTGTGCTGCTTATGCACATGATACCATACCTCTCAATAAACTCTGGAATGTCTCAGCGGCGAGTCAGCAGGAAAGCAATCTGCCTTTTTTGTGCACTCAAATGTTCGTTTCAGTTCTCGCTGAGTTCGTCGTATCCAGCATTTTTTGGCTCCATTCAGTTCAAGAGTCGTCAGAGGACCCTGGTGAGTGCTCAGATGTCGCTGATTTTTTTGTATTGAAATACCCGTGCAGTCACTCTGAACAGCCGTGTGGTGCTGCTGAATCAATCTGTGTCCAACAGTATGGGAACTCAGCTAAACATATCGCTTGAAGGATTTCTACGTTTCGCCTTTCTTTTCCGTTATTGTAATATTCCTTAGAAGAGATCTGTCGTCATGCGTTTTCCTTTGCCTTCATACAGTGCGTTTCTGCCCACCAGGTGGAAATGTCAACAAGCTGATCAGCTCTGACTTTTCTGGTCGTGATATCAGTCGAATTTGCTTACCCAGGGCAATGTCTTTTCGCTGAGGTATCGGTGAGACGCTGAATTTCTATTACGTGATTCTGCAAAAATTGTTTCGATTACGACGGTTGTCCCACAATTCATTGCAAGGCTATCATCGAGTCTGTACAGAAATATGTCGCCTGTGGTTGCTCTTCAATGCTCTTCAGAAAGTACCGATTCAGTCTGGCCGTCAAGAGGCACTCCATTGTTTCCAGTCTCGCAAGAGAGTTGTTTATAAGGGGCAACCCTTGACTTTCTTATTAGGATGCCGAAGTTGTAATCCCATCAGCATATGTTACACAAATGTAGGCCAATGCTCTATATGCCACAGGGCAAACACGTGTAGTACTGTTTTGACGGCAGGTTCGACAGTGCAGAATTTTTAGCAGCGTTGCACTTGGCCTCTTTGCCAATATTTAGTTCCTCACAATACTGCACCCACTTCCTGTACAGATCCGCCGCTAGGATATAATCCCATTCCACATTTCTCTGCCACAGCTCCTGGAATAAAGTCTCTGCCCGGATGCGTATTGCCAAAACATGTTCCATAGGAGCAATCGAGCAGATGACGCTCTAACACATGGATAGTTGGATGGAATATATGAGTGTCTCCTTTGAAACGGGGTGATAGCAGTTGCTATTATGCTCCTTTTTTGCCTATATCTTAATTATTGTTTTAGATCGATGAACTATACCTTCATTTCATTTATTGACTTTTATTGCAATAGCAATAATACGCCAGGTTTCGGGCCATCGCGTAGTCCCGGGAAGGACCACGTTTCACTTTGAACAGCCGAGAAGACAGCCAAGACGAAGAAGGCGAAGAGTAAGTAGATGAAGACGAAGAAAACTAAACGAAGAATACTAAGATGAAGACGAAGAAGACAAAGGGGAAGAAGACGAAGACAAAACTACGAAGAAAAAGACGAAGAAGAAGATGAGGAAGAAGACAAAGAAGGCTACGAAGAAGAGAACGAAGAAGGCGAGACGAAGAAGAGAAACAAGACAAAGACGAAGAAGACAAGCACGAAGAGGAACAATACGAAGAAGGCGAAGAAAAAGAAGCCGAAGAAGATTACGAGGAATACGAAGTAGATGAAGAAGAGGAAGATGACGAAGAAGATAAAGAAGAAAAGGAAGACAACAAAGAAGGCTACGAGGACGAAGAAGGCAAAGAAGAGGAGGAAAAATAAAAAGAAGAGGAAGAGCGATCGGTCAACCGCAGCTAATACTTTCGCTCCACCTTCGGTTGAGCAGCATTGAATCGTTCTGATTTATACGTGGGCTGGTAGATGCGCTCTCGCGTTATATGCTTAAATGATAAGCTGAAGTGTCCCCAATAATGTAGCACCGTACAGTGATAGGGCGTGATAGGGGAATATTGTAGCAGGCAAAAGGAGCTTCCGCCGTTCTACGAAATTTAACTAGGGTTAACCTGAGATAAAGCACAACTAATTTTTTGTTTCTACGTTACTAATATTATGCCACATTTCTAGCTTTAGGCTTGATTACACTCTGCAGTGTCACTTGGCGACAAATAGTACAACTTGTGCCAAAACAAATAAGGGCGCTATAAATTTTTTTTGTGATGCAAAAGAATCACACACCTTATCTCAGTACTGATGGCACTGAATTCTGTATTGCATTTTCTTTTCGGAATATCTTTTTTAATTTCACAACAATAAAATAACAACTTTCCCGGGATGTGTTTCCCTTTAGGTTGCATTATGTGATGTTTTTGGTTCTTATTAGCAGAAAAACCACAATTGAAAGTGTCAAGAGGTGACGGTATGGCAAACGCTTACACTAAGCAACTACCGTCACCGTAATCATTTGCTGCCTTCGGTGAGTGTATGTTACATTTAGGTTGAATTCAGAAACTCCTTTCTGAAACAATTAATATGACAAAGCTTACACTAAGCAATTACCTTCACCATAATCATTTCCTGCCTTCAGCGGGCTTATGTTACTTTAGGTTGCATTCCCTAACACCCCTCAGCGAAAATCGCCGTTTTCAATTTCTATATGGTACATTTAGGTTGAGTTCTGGCACACCATTCAGCAACAGTCGCCGTTTAATTCGGTGAAAGAGTCGTATGCTCGAATACTCCTACGGGATGTGGTTTGGCAATACGATGACTGGACTGCGAATAGAGCTAGCCATCTAAGTGGATCATAAACTCTCGCCATAGTCTTTAGCGAAGTGTCTTGAGAAGAAGTGTCTTCCTGCTAAGGTGGCTTCATCGCTCCTCTGAAAATTCTTGCAGTCCTTGAAAGTGCCTGTCCTTTCTCCAGAGAAGTGGATCCTCTACTTCCGAGGAAGCTCCATACCTCCTCTAAGCGTCAGGTTGCGAGAACTCCAGCGCATGCTACCCATGCATGATTGCAGCTCAGGACGGCACGGAGGTTAGGCTTAGTGCTGCCGCTGCCACTCTGGCAGAGGTAGCTTCGTCGGAGTTTCTCGCTGCAACTCCTGCTCTGCCGTCGACACTTCAAATTGACCATCAGCCTCAGGTCAAGCTTGGTGCTCCCGGTTCTTCAGCACCAGCGCCCATTCAGCCTTCCCAAAATGCCCAACCTGCAGCGTTGCGTCGTCTTGCAACATCGACATAAACGAAGATCACGGCAACCTTCAACGTGAGCTGTACTGCCCAACGCACTGAGTCATACAGGCCCGACACAGGGGGAAGGGGCGTTCCTACATGATCACCTTGCAAGGCCCCCTGACACTCCCAGCCTGTTTGTACTACTACAGCTGCATATTAAGGCCACGGCCGTATAAACCCAGTGTTGTTTACTGTTACAACTGTTTCCGGGCAGGGCACATGCGCAAATCTTGCTCTTTTGCTACTGCCGATGAAGATGCGTCTGAAGGAAAAGTAACGTACCGATGCGGCCTGTGCGAATCGGTCGACCACGAGATAACATCTGCAAGTTGTCCGACAAAGCAAAAGGCAACGCAGAAGGCTCGCCTTCGGAACGCTAAGCATTGGCGAATAGAAGACATGAAACGAGTGTAGACATCCAATCGCTTTGCCGCTCTCCAGTGGGATGATGACGAGTGGCAAGAGCTTCCTGAGCCCGCTTCGAATCTTCGAATGCACCTCCAGCTAAGACAAAGTCTAATGATACGGTGTTCAAGAAACGCCGTCGACAACAGCCAATACAGCAGCGTACTGATCTACCAGATGACGATATGGCTGTACTGGATGACCAAATCAATCGTCTCTTAGCAGAGGTCTCTACGCTCCGACAACACCGCGAAATGCTGGCTAGACGTCGGCGAGCTGCAGAAGTAACCGCCAAATCTAGCAATTGCCTAGCACCGCCGCCTTCATCCCGCGCAAAAGGGCGATTTGCTGTCTCTTCCCAGTGTACCACAACGCCCAATAATAACTCTGCAACGTCGCTGCTCCGCTATATAGTCAACCAGTTGTCCAACCTGACATCTGTGAAACTGCAGCGCTTGGACTAGCACACGAAAAAGGCGAAATCCGGTCGTCCTGGTGTACTAAAATGGTGCCGTAGAGGCATTTCCACGAAGGACGCCGAGCTCAAGACCCAACTGCGATTTAACACGCTTCGGGTGTGGGCTATGTTACTTCAGGAAACGAACGCCTTGCCATCCATTCCGGGCTTCAGAGGCTACGTTTCTCCTTCAATGACCGGCCATCACGTGCAGACTGCTTCTCCCCCGGGAACGGCGGCGGTATATGTTGAAACGCGTATTCCTCATGTGCGCCTTTCTCTCGAAAACTGGTGCACATCATACCAAGAGGTAGTAGCAGTTGCTGCGAAATTCCTGAAAGGAACCGTTGTTTTTGTTTCATATTGCCACCTGGTGTCCCCATGTTCTTGCTGCGCCTGGAAGAAGAGGACACAGAAGTTTACTCGCGTGCTGTGCGCCGAATTTTGCCTGCTGGTACAGCTTCGTCCCGTCGTCTGTCACGTCTAGCTCTGTTGTCCGTGACATATTTTGGTGTCGGCAGGGTATCGATCCCAGTATATGTCCCGCACTCCTCCGCATACTCAGGATTCAGGTCCTGTGCCAATTGACACGCCTGTTCACCGCGCTAGCCGGAGGAACCCAGGCCTACCACCTGAGCACGGGCCGTTGGAATTCACCACCGCAGCCGCCCCTCGACGTGTCATGCAAACTCCAACGTATTACACTTTCCAGAACCCACGATTGCCTAAGGCTTTCCACGGCTGTCAGACGGAAGACGTCGAAGACTGGCTTACCCAGTTTGAACGCGTCGCCACATTTAATCAGTGGGACGACGCCGCAAAGCTCAGGAACGTCTTCTTAAGCCTGGAAGATAGCGCTCGTATTTGGTACGAGAATCGCGAAGGCGCCCTAACATCGTGGCGCGAGTTCTGCCGCTGCATCCTGGACACCTACACCAGCCCGGATCGCCGAGAACGAGCGGAAAGGGCTTTAAGCTCTCGCATACAGATTCCGAACGAGACCATAACCATGTACGTGGAGGACATGATTAGGCTGTTCCGACGATCTGACCCGGCCATGCCCGAAGAGAAAAGGGTACGCCATCTCATGCACGGCGTTAAAGAACAACTGTTCGCTGGGGTCGTGCGCAATCTGCCGAGCACTGTTGCCGAGTTTCTTTCGAAGGCAGTCACGATGGAAAGGATGCTCCTGCAACGGTCTACGACCTACGATAGGCCGGTACTCACCGCTTCGCCCACGGAGCCGCATTCGGCCTTCGGGGCTAGTCCGGATCTTCTTCGCGACATCATCCGCTCCATTTTGCGTGAAGAGCTCCAGACGCTCTTCGGTGCTACCAGCCGACGGTCGGCTCTATCGCTAGTATTGTCCGAGAAGAGCTCCAACAAGCATTTCGGCCTTCGGTACCATCTGCTAACCCGCCATTCTTTTCCACCGAGTCCTGTCGGCCAACCTATGCGGACATCTTGCGACGTCCCCCAACTGATTCCACACAATTACCGCCACCACCCTACCAAGGCTCGCTGTGTTCAGCCCACCCCGAGCCGTACATCGACATTCGCCGACCACCCCACCGAAAGGCAGACCTGTGGCGTGCCCCAAATCGGCAGCGCCTGTGCTTCCACTGCGGAGAACCTGGCCACCTGTATCGACAGTGCCCATATCGACAACTGGGACTGAAGGGTTTCCCCATCGACATGCGTAGCCCTCCTTTAGGCCAACGACCCCGGGATATTGAGAACTACGTAGCCCAGCAGCGCATGGCGCCAACTTCTGGACGACAGTCACGATCTCCGTCTCCACGCCAACTATCTTCGCAGCCCAGCTCCTCCTCGATGGCGCAGCGACGGCCGTCTAGTCCGAGCCGGGAAAACTAAAGACAGCGACCTCAGGGGGCGAGGTCGCTTCAAATCGACGCGTCGAAGACCCCCCGACAACGCCACCTGTGAGCGACCGCGACTTGACTGCCCCGACGACAGTTCGTACACGTGAAGATAGACTCTCGCTGGAGATACCCGTGGTCCTCGACGGCTATGAGGTTAGCACATTGGTAGACACTGGTGCTGATTTTTCGATTTTAAGCAGGAAGCTAGCGGCGCTTCTAAAAAAAAGTGATGACGCCATGGTCTGGCACGCAGATTCGAACCGCTGGCGGGCATGTCGTAACTCCAAGCGGTCAGTGCACGGCGAGAGTCCAATTCGACACTCCACGTTTGTTGTAAGCTGCATTGTAATACCTGACTGCTCCCGCGACTGTATCCTTGGTGCCGATTTTCTTCGGGAGTAGGGGGCCATTATCGATCTCCGGAAGCGTATCGTGACCTTTTCGACCGAGAAAGCGGATGATACTGAAACCGCAGACCGCCAAAGCCACGCCCTTCTTCGAATTTCTGCCGAGAGCGTTTCTATTCCGCCACGTTCCAGTGTTTTTGTGACCGTTAACTGTGATGAACTGCGTGACGGAACGGCGGTCGCTGAGGGCAACCAGTCCCTTTTGCTCACCCACGGCATCACCTCGGCGCCGAGTCTCATCCATCTCCGTAACGGCCGATCTGAGCTCCTGGTTACCAACTTCACGAACGAGCCCCGGCATCTTTTCCGCGCTACCGTAATCGCATTCGCCGACGCCTTACCGGACGTTCCTGAATGTTTTACGCTCGGAGAAGTTGAAAATGTGCATCTATCTCTTGATCATCTGGATATTAGTACAGATCTCTCGGAAACACGGCAGCACGACCTACGTTCTCTCCTTCTAAAGTACAGTGCTTGTTTCGCGACATCATCGAAAATTCGGCACACGCCTCTTGTGAAGCACCGTATAATTCTCCCGACGATGCCCACCCTATACGCCAGCAACCGTACCGCATCTCAACGAAAAAATGTGAAGCGATTCACACACAGGTTCAGGAGATGCTTCGTGATGGTGTCAGCCAACCCTCGAACAGTCCATGGTCGTCCCCTGTCGTGCTTGCGAAAAAAAGGATGGCACCCTTCGCTTCTGTGTTGACTATCGAAAGTTGAACGACATCACAAAAAAAGACGTCTACCCGCTGCCCCGTATCGACGATTCACTCGACAAGCTTCGTCGCGCCCAGTACTTCTCTTCCATTGACTTGAAGAGCGGGTACTGGCAGATTGAGGTTGATGAGCGGGACCGCGAAAAAACAGCTTTTGTTACCCCAGATGGACTGTATGAGTTTAAAGTGCTGACATTCGGCCTATGTTCAGCGCCGGCTACTTTTCAGCGCATGATAGACACCGTCCTCGCCGGCCTCAAATGGCAAATCTGTTTAGTTTATCTCGACAACGTTGTCGTGTTCTCTGAAACCTTTGGAGAACACCTCGAACGCCTTCGCGCAGTATTAGATGCCCTCCGGTCAGCTGACTTGACGCTCAAGCCCGAAAAGTGCCACTTTGGCTACAAAGAGTTGAAGTTTCTTGATCATCTTGTGAGTGCCGCAGGCGTTAGGCCAGACCCCGACAAAACTGCCGCTGTCGCAAAATTTCCCGTTCCTACAAGGAAGAGGAGTTTAAAACGTTTTCTGGGTTTGTGTGCGTACTACCGCCGCTTCATCGCCGATTTTTCCAAGATAGACGCACCCCTCACCCGCCTCACGCGGGATCATACACAGTTCGTGTGGGCCGCCGAGCAACCGGAGGCTTTTGCGGAGCTACGCAGGCGACTGCAAACTACCCCTGTTCTTGCGCACTTTGATGAAGACGCTGCCACCGAAATCCACACCGACGCGAGCAACATCGACCTTGGCGCTGTACTCGTTCAACACCAAGCTGGCGTGGAAAGGGTCATTGCGTATGCCAGCCGCACGCTCTCCCGCGCTGAAACAAATTATTCCACTACGGAAAAGGAATGCCTCGCAGTTGTTTGGGCAAATATGAAATGTAGGCCTTACCTCTATTGCCGCGTGTTTAAAGTCGTTTCTGACCACCATTCTTTGTGCTGGCTGGCCAATCTCCGTGATCCATCGGGGCGCCTAGCACGATGGAGACTTCGCCTTCAATAATTTGATTACTTCATTGTGTACAAATCTGGTCAGAAGCACGAAGACGCTGACGCGCTCTCGCGGGCACCCGTCGGATTTGTCGATAGCACCACGGATGACAGAGGTTTTCTTGGACTACTGAATTCCTCAGACATAATGACCCGACAGCGAGCTGACCCAGACCTTCGACCTGTCATTGACCACCTGGAGGGTCGCGCTGCTGACGTCCCCCGCCAGTTTGGAAGGGACCTGTCTGCATTCTGTCTTCGGAATGGCGTTTTATTCAGGAAGAACTCCAGCACTGTTGATCGAGCGCACCTCCTTGTCGTGCCGGCCGACCTTCGCGACGATATCCTTTTTGCTTGCCACGATGAGCCCACCTCCGGCCACTTGGGCTTTGCACGCACACTCGCTCGAGTTCGTCAAGCCTATTATTGGCCTAAACTTTCTGACGCCGTCCATCGCTACGTCAGAGGCTGCCGCGAGTGTCAACGTCGAAAGGTACCTCCTCTAAAACCCGCGGGTTTGCTCCAACCTATTATTCCACCTCGGACGCCGTTTGACCAAGTCGACATCGACCTACTGGGCCCATTTCCGCTGTCATCGATGGTAACAAATGGATTATAGTCGCGACCGACTATCTCAAACGTTATGCGGAAACAAAGGCAGTGCAGCGGGGCACATCAACTGAGATCGCTCAATTCTTTATGCAGCAAATCGTGTTGCGTCATGGCGCACCGTCCCTAGTCGTAACCGATAGAGGCACCGAGTTTACGGCACAGCTCATGACCGACGTGCTCGAGCTTAGTCATACCAGCCACCGAAAAACTACTGCGTATCACCCGCAGACGAATGGCCTCACGGAAAGGCTCAACAAAACCATCGCCGACATGATCGCAATGTACATAGACTCGCAGCACAAAAACTGGGATTAAATTCTCCCCTACATCACATATACCTACAACACGGCCACCCAAGAGACGACGCATTTTACACCATTTCGCCTAGTCTACGGACGTGACGTTCAGACGATGTTGGATGCTATGCTTCCGAGCTGCACAGATGATCATCCACTCACGCCAGACGCCGAGCAGTTTGCTCAGCGCGCTGAGGAAGCACGTCGACTTGCCCTCATTCACATTCAGAAACAGCAGGGCACCGATGCACGCCGCTACAACCTCCGTCATCGACACGTCGCCTACCATCCCAGAGAGAAAGTTTGGGTGTGGACCCCGGTGCGTCGGCCCGGCACCGGGCCGACGCACCGGGGTCCATGAAATGAGTTTGATGAAATGAGAAATGAGTTTGGGATAAACTCATTTCTCGTTACTTCGGACCTTGCGAAGTTCTGCGCCGACTCACGGAAGTAACATACGAAGTTCTTCCAGTGGGTACTGTGCAGCCTTCGCGTCGGCAACCACGCTCCGAGGTCGTGCACGTCGTCCGCATGAAGCCTTATTTCACGCGGTAGTGCGCTATGCGCTTGTTTCGTTGTCGCCTAGGACACCTTACCAAGCGCTCCGTCCCTTATTTCTTTTTTTTTTAAAAAGGGGGAGTAATGCCACCTGGTGTCCCCATGTTCTTGCTGCGCCTGGACGAAGAGGACACTGAAGGACACTGAGGACACTGTGCGCTGAACTTTGCCTGCTGGTACAGCTTCGTGCAGAGGACCGGGGTTCAAATCCCGGTGCCGCGCAATTCTCCACAGGATTAATAAAAAAAACCGCGTGTCGATGGAATTGCATACAAAGGTTTGGGGTACGACCTGATGCCGGTGAACACCTCCGGCAACGTACTCCCTCACCAGAACAGGAGTTGGCCACCCTGGTGCAGTAATTGGCCACAACCTCCTATGATAAGCTCCATAAAACCCCGGCCCTCAGTCACCAGCGGCTGCGGAACAACTGACCACGGCGGCGGTCAGACCTGCGACGCAGCAGGGGGTGCTAAGAAAGCCTGGCTCCGCTGGACAGGCCGCCATAGGAAACTGACCCTGGCAACGTTTAATGCTAGAACCCTAGCTAGTGAAGGTAGTTTAGCAGTGCTGTTAGAGGAACTAGAGGGCATGAAATTGGATGTCATAGGGATTAGTGAGGTTAGGAGGCCGAATGAGGCATATACTGTACTGCAGGATGGGCATGTACTGTGTTATCGAGGTTTACCGGAGAGGCGACAACTAGGAGTAGGTTTCCTTGTCAATAAGTATATAGCGGGAAATATAGATGAATTCTATGGTATTAATGAGAGGGTTGCAGGCATCGTAATTAGGCTTAGTAAGCGGTATAAACTGAAGGTTGTACAGGCCTATGCACCTACATGTAGTTATGATGACCAGGCAGTTGAAAGCTTCTATGAAGATGTAGAATCGGCAATGCGAAAAGTAAAAACGCAGTATACTGTACTAATGGGCGACTTCAATGCCAAGGTAGGGAAAAAACAAGCAGGAGACAAGGCAGTAGGTGACTATGGCATTGATTCTAGGAATAGCAGGGGGAGTTACTAGTTGAGTTTGCAGAGCGCAATAACTTACGAATCATGAATACCTTCTTCAGCAAACGGAAGAACCGGAAATGGACATGGAAAAGTCCTAACGGAGAGACTAAAAATGAAATCGACTTTATAATGTGTTCAACCCCCGCCATTGTGCAGGCTGTAGAGGTAATCGGGAAAGTGCGATGCAGTGACCACAGGATGGTGAGGTCCCGAATTAGCCTAAATCTGAAGAAGGAACACAATAGATTAGTAAGAAAGAAACCCATCAACGAATTAGTGGTGAGGGGGAGGGCAGAAGAGTTCAGGATCTCGCTACAGAATAGGTATTCAGCTCTAACTGAGGATGGCGACATTACCCTAGAGGCAAGGAACAATAATTTCAGAAATTCATTACTGAGTGCGCGGTAGAGGTAGGCGGTAGGATAGTTAGAGAGGATGCCAGTAAGCTGTCTAAGGAGACAAAAGATTTGATTAAGAAACGCCAGAGTATGAAAGCTTCCAATCCAACAGACCGGATCGAATTGGCCGAGATATCAAAGCTAATCAATAAGCGCAAGGTGGCCGATATAAGGAAGTATAACATGGACAAAATTGAGCATGCTGTAAAAAACGGGGAAAGCCTAAAAGCGGTAAAGAAGAAATTGGGCATAGGCAAAAACCAGGTGTATGCGATAAGGGACAAGGCGGGCAACGTCATCACTAATATGGACAAGATAGTCAAAGTAGCCGAGGAGTTCTATACAGATCTCTACAGTAGCCAAAGTAGTCAGGACTGTAATGAGATTGGTGGTAGGGAAAAACAGTCAGACATTCCACCAGTGACAAAGGCCGAGGTCAAGGAAGCACTAGAAACTATGAAAAGGGGGAAATCAGCTGGAGAAGATTAGATAACTACAGGTTTGCTGAAGGACGCGGGGGATATCGTGCTAGAAATACTGGCCAGCCTGTATACGCAGTGCCTGGTGTCATCGACGGTACCGGAACCATGGAAGAACGCAAACATTATCCTCATTCACGTTAAAGGGGACTCTAAGGACCTTAAAAATTACAGACCAATCAGCTTACTGTCTGTTACGTATAAGGTATTTACTAAGGTAATCACTAATAGAATCAGGACAACCTTAGACTGCAATCAAGCAAAGGATCAAGCAGGGTTTCGGAAACGGTACTCTACTATCGATCATATCCATACCATCAATCAGGTGATAAAAAAATGCTCGGAGTATAACCAGCCCTTATACATAGCATTCATTGATTACGAAAAAGCATTTGACTCAGTTGAAACCTCGGCGGTGATGCAGGCATTGCGAAATCAGGGGGTAGACGAGCCGTACGTGAAAGTGCTGGAAGATATATATAGTGGCTGCACAGGAACCATAGTTCTGCATAAAGAAAGTAACAAAATTCCCATAAAGAAAGGTGTTAGGCAAGGAGACACAATCTGCCCAGTACTATTCACAGCTTGTTTAGAGGAAGTATTCAGAGACTTGGAATGGGAGCAGTTAGGGATAAGGGTAGATGGAGAATACCTCAGTAATCTGCGATTTGCTGATGACATTGCCTTGCTAAGCACTCGGGGGATGAACTGCAAATAATGATTGATGACCTAGACAGAAAAAGTAGAAAGGTAGGCTTGAAAATCAATATGCAGAAAACTAAGGTAATGCTCAACAGCCTCGGGAAGGAACAGCAGTTTACAGTAGATAGCGAAATACTGGAAGTAGTAGGCGAATATGTCTACTTAGGACAGGTAGTAACCGCAGATCCGGACCATGAAAAGGAAATAACAAGAAGAATAAGATTGGGATGGAGCGCATTTGGCAAGCACTCGCAGATTATGACTAGCAGCTTGCCGGTATCGCTCAAGAGGAAAGTATACAACAGTTGCATCTTGCCTGTACTCACCTATGGGGCTGAAACGTGGAGGCTAACGAAGAGAGTTCTACTTAAGTTGAGGACAACCCAGAGGGCTATGGAACAAAAAATGGTAGGGGTAACATTAAGAGATAGAAAGCGTGCAGAGTGGGTCAGAGAAATAACTCAAGTTACCGACATTCTAGTGGAAATTAAGAAGAAGAAATGGACATGGGCAGGACATGTAGTGCGAAGAGAGGATAACCGATGGTCGCTGAGGGTAACAAACTGTATTGCAAGGGAAGGAAAGCGTAGCAGGGGGCGGCAGAAAGTTAGGTGGGCGGATGAGATTAAGAAGTTCGCAGGGGTCAAGTGGATGCAGCTAGCACAGAACCGGGTTAAGTGGAGAAATATGGGAGAGGCCTTCGCCCTGCAGTGGGTATAATCGGGCTGATGATGATGATGATGATGATGATAGCTTCGTGCCGTCGTCTGTCACGTCTAGCTCTGTTGTCCGTGACAATATTATGTTCGACCAGCTGGAGGCGCCCCTTCTCGTATTAGTCTTGGCTGGTTATTAGGTGTTCATCGGCAATACCCCGGGTGTCCCATTTTAGTCGGAGGCGACTTTAGCGCAGGTAGAATTTATGTCGTTCGTTCCTTTTCGGAAGGTTCTTTAAACCCTTCCCGTTATGTAGTTCGGCGGAGAGAAGACCAGGAGGCGTACTTGAAGGTGATGATGGTAGAGCATATATTTAGAGCACGACATGTATACAGAGTAAAACTGGAACATGAAATGAATTTACAAAAGCAACACTCTGCGCTACTTTACTCTTCGACCTAACTGGTTATAGCCTAAGCAGAACAGCCGCGTTACATGCCTACGCATGGAGCCCTAACTCAGACTGGACTGAACTCTCTTGGATCACGTCTCATTTTGCACCTTAACAAAACAAAGAAATAGGGGCGGTCATTTTCAGAGGCCAGCCCCACACATCAACTGTCCAATAAGGAAATATACTAGATGAGCACAGCCCCATGGGTTGGCCTTAGCCTCTAACCCAGGGCCCCACTAGCAATACAAATTACAAACCAACAAAGCACAGCGAAACTCTTTCCCCTGTGAGGATGGCGAATCCTCTCCTCTCGTGAGACTTTCTTCCCACTTGTCTCCCGCACACCGTCGCCTCATCCACGCTGCCGCTGCTGGCTGAACCCTTTCCACATTGCATTGCTCCGCGCAACCAGTCAACATGAAAAGGGAAAGATCCACCAGCCGCCATTCAGCAGGCCTGGAGCCGGATAAAAGGCGAGCTTCTGGCTCGCCAGCTCTGAGCACAATACGCGAGTCAACTCCTGAATGCTTCTTCGGGCGCTCTTTTGTTGCATCTGCAGACAAGATAAACTTCCTTTCGCACTGCTCAAAGTCGCAGTGAAAATAAAAAAGGCCGAAGGGTCATTTGGGTGCTCGCTACCGGCCAGTACGAAGGGTGTCATACATGCGTGCACCTGGCAGCACGTTCCGCTACGCATGTTCGCATGAATGACCTTCGGGCTAAAACGGTCCCGCAAATCCGGCGCCGACGGTCTGGTCGGCTCTCCCTACCTGCGGCACACTTGTAGAAGGGGGACCGCTTCCACAATACCAGAAGCAGACAGGCGGCTGGCTGCGCCGTGCAGTGACGCGCACCTGCAAGTGATTATCCTTGGGCGCGGCCCTACAACGCCCCTCACCCGGATCGGGGGTATCCGACTGCTAGCCCTCGTGGTAGGCGTGTGCGGGACGCCTTCACTGAAGCCCTGTTTGTTCTGCTTAATCATCCTGGGAAAGCAGCACAGCCTGTGCGTCACATACAGTTCTGCCTATGCTCCGGACTTGACGTGGTGGTTGGGCGCGGGAACTCCCTCATGGCACATGGAGCCAGACTGCTGGGGAAGTGATCACCATCCTATAATCATCGGCATCCATCCCTCCCGTCTCCGCCCTTTACGCCGCAAATGTTCTGTGATCAACTGGGACAGCTTTCGCTCATGTCTCGACAGTATGTTTCCAGATTCGCCGTCACTCCTTGTTGACCGCATTCAAAGAGCACAATACAGTGCTACGACTACTACCTGGATTGATGGAAGTTGACGGGCACCAGATCTTGGCCTACTTAACCTGTGGGCAGCCCGCCGTCGAGCTGAGCTGCTGCTACGCGAGACACTACTTCGGGGCAGGCACGTACACGACAGAAGTATCTTACTGCGAAGGCTCGGAGATATGAACGCGATCTCTCGCGACGCCAGTGGCATGCATGGTGTGAACAATTCTCTGATAATTCATCGAATGCCTCACTCTGGCGAACGTTTAGTGCAATGAAACACGGTCGTCGTTCTACTGACGCAGTAGCAACAGCATGCTTCGCGGCTAATCTGTCGCCGGGCGATTTCGCCAAAGCTGCTCGAATATTTTTCCCAAAATACGATATACTGCCTCCTTCAGCTGCAAATCTTAATTTGGCAAGCATCCCTGCAGTCGCATGGAAACTATCATCTGCTGCCGACGCAGATCGAATTGCGAGCCCCTTTTCGATGTCTGAGCTGCTGGCTGCAATTAACGATGCGAAACGGAAAACAGCGCCCGGCCTGGGCAAAATTCAGTATGAGAATTACAAGAACCTCAGTACTGCAGCGTTTCCTCAACTACTAGACACAATAAACAAAGTGTGGCGTGATGGTGTCGTACCCGCGAGCTGAACAACCGCTGTCGTGATCCCTATTCCTAAACCTGGAAAGCCTCCAACAGACCTCGCCAACTTACGACCAATCTCCTTAACATCAACGCTTTGCAAGCTTGTAGAGAAAATGCTAGCCAAACGGCTTTTTTGGTGGCTTGAAAGGGTCACCTCCGGCGCCGCACTCTTGCACTTATCCCTCCGTGTGTGATATTCCTTCCCCGCAGTCTCACCCGTGCATAGGAGGTTGCGCTTAGGAGTGTTCGGGTCGGTGTTGCCCTTACACAAGCTGTCACTGGGACGTGGTCATACTTCCAGCAAATATATCCCCGCCCAGGATGCCCAATCTGTAAAAACGAAGATATTGAGGCCGACATCCACCACTTGCTGTTGGACTGCCCAGCACTCAAACCAACCCGAAGTCGGCACCTGAGCACAGCTGGCCTTTCAGCAACCAATCCTGCTTCATACGTCACTTGAACGCAGGGACCTAATCACCGCTCACTTCTGGAGTTCATAAAATCAGCCAACCTTTTTCCATTCATTAAATCATTTATTCATCGTTCATCTCTTACCCTACTGGTGCCCTGAGGCAATAAATATCGCTTAAAAAAAAGACCTTTCCGTGCTTGTAGCTTGCTCTAGTGGATCGCTTGCCAGGGTGGGGGAGGGGGGGGGGTGAAAGGTTATCTGCGCTTGGGTTGCGTGTCACTCCCAGCAACTTAAGACCTCCTGGGAGATAACCGAAGTGTCTTGCTTCGCAGTCATCCACCACCCATCGCTAGGTCAAGTCAAGTTGTGTGATGCCCACTCGTACAGTGTCATGTATGCGGCGCTGAATATTGTCCTCGCTTATTCATAGACATTCAGCACCTCGTGCTCATTTTCTGCTCTCGTTAAAATGTCAATCACATACAAAGAGTACGCCAGTAGTGAACCACTGTCAGGATATTCTCCTTCCGTAATTCTTCATGCATGCTGGAGAGTAGTTCGCAGCAAGAATGAACTTGCACTGGTTTCGAAAAGGACTCGCTTCATCCGCCAAAGCTGTACTTCGCCTGCCGGTTCATTTAGGTCTACTATAGCATGTTACCACAGAAAGCACAGTGCATGTCTGTTGCTTTCTCTAATCTCTATTTGTAAAAAAGGCCTTTTTAATCACAACTACGAATGCTATTCAGTGCCTTCTTAAATACAGTAGCAGTGCTACAAGGTCGGCTGTCAAATTCGGATCACTTTCATGGTTTTCCCCAAAACATTTTGACTTTTGTTCCGTAGATGAAGCATCAGAAACTACTCGCAATCTCGTACTGCTCATTTCTCTAAAGACTGGCTGATAGGGAATGTTGTAGATCAGCTTTCCCCCTTCGTTTTTCAGAACTGGTTCGGTTGTCTTCAGTGCAATACTCTCTGATGACAGCATTGTATTCCTTCTAGATAGAAGGCATTTTTAAGCGGTTTGTCAGTTGGGACAACCATTTGGAAGCAACCTCCTTGCTTTCACTTAAATATATATTCTCCTTCCATTGAAGGACTACCTTGTATCTTGGGCAACTTCGCCTGATATTCTTGTGGCAAGAATTAGGATGCTTGTGCTCCCTAAAGCTTTCATCGTCCGTGACACCGGTCGACTCGAGAGTACAGAATACCTCCAAGAAGTCTGCAGTTTATCTCTCAGCAACTAATACGTTGTGCGTCATTGTGAATCAAAAGTTTGATATCCGACCGCTCCCTCAATGAACACCCAAAGGATGCTTCCACTGCTCTGTTTCCCGTTGAGCTTCATGCTTCTTTCAGCTACAAGTTCACAATAGTGCTCTGCGCCGATAACGTGGTCTATAAATGTTTTTCGTTATTCGAGGCCATATCAGCAGTAGTCAGCCGTCCAAGTATTTCTTTAATTTTGACGTCAGGAATCAGAACCCTTTGCTCACAGATAATGTTGGTCTGAAGAACATCGATTGAATACCTCTTTTTAGTGAGTGCGGTTAGCGACCCCAGCAGTCTTAAATTCTCGTTCTGACTTGTGTCCGTCGAACACATCAAATTTCAGCGTTTCTTATCCATAATTTTACAACTCAGTTTTACTAGCTCATGTTTTGCAGGACTGTTGGCTTCTGCGCTCATAAAGAGCAGGTAAGTGGACAGCTTTACGTTCGCCTGCACACAATACCGCTGCTGTTTCCAGCAGCGCATCCTGTTTTTTAGGTTCTTCCTACGTAGATTGGAAGTTGATGGGACAGTTGTCACTTCGCTTTCATTTGCCTTGACTTTCTAATGGGTTAATTCTGGAACAAAAATTGTTGTTACGTGTCGTCCCGTACAAATTGTGCATCTAATGTTGCTACTGCACTCTTTATCACGGTGAGTCGGTTTCCCCCAGCGAAAGCAACGTCTTACGCGATCCTGTTGCAGCACACCATTCAAATCTGTATTTGTTACAGCCGCTGTTATGCGGCCTTATCAGTGCATCTGCAGCGCACAGATGACATATGTATTTTTTCCACATGCTCGTTGTTGGGAGACACAGCTTTATCAATTTCTTGGTCGCGAAAGACGCGCCGAGATTACCCTCGAAGAGTCCGGCCACTCACGCATGTTTCTAAAAAGTCCTAGATTGCGCTAGTCACTGTTTCTTGCTTTATCTACATGTTTCGGCGCCACCTTTAGATTGAGCGTTGACGGGTTCGACGGGTACTCGTAATTCGACAACATGCGAGCACGTTTGCTGCAATCGGCGCCGCCGAGTTGTTCAGTGATTTGGAGGGCGCAAGTCAGCCCGATGAAGAGCTAAGTTCAGTGCTTCCACGCATATGTGTTCATTTGTGTTCACGGCATTGTCGCAGCCACGTGACATAATGTGGATGGGTTAAATCACGACTGCTTGACGTACCTCGAAGATGTCACCCACCGAGTAGTAAACTCCCGTGGTTTTTGTCCAACCCCGTGACCCCCCTGCGTCCAACGACGATCGGATGAGAATGCGTGGCTTGCGCGACTTGTTCGAACGCGTTGCAACTTTCAACGCCAGGAAGTGTGAAGCGAAGCTAAGGCAAGTCTACATTGTTCTTGAATAATCTACGCGTATATGGTTTAGAAAACCACGAGGTGGGCTTGAAGGAATGGGAGATTTGGAAGAATTTTTGAGTACCTTTGGGAGTGTCGTCCGGACGGAAAAAGCCCAATCAAGACTTCAATTCCCAAATAAGCCTGTGCTTACGTTGAGTAGATGAAGCGGCTCTTTCTCCTTGCCTACCGTAGCATGACTGAAAGGGAGAGGGAAATATTGAATGCAAGGCGTTAACAAGTCGCTTTTTACAGGTCTTGTCAGCAACTCGCCAATGACGGAATTTAACAGCGAAGCGTTAACCATCGAGAAGACGATGGATGCCCGGATGAGTCACTACGACCGACCACTTCAACCGACCTACGCAAGGTACTACACCAGCGCATCTGCGAGGAAAGAAACCCTTCGGGATCTTATCTAGGGGATTGTCCGACACGAACTCCGCCGGTTGCTACCACTATCCCAACAACCCCAGGTGGCGACGCTCACGGACATCGTCTGTGAAAAAGCCCAGCAGGAACTGGATGTTTCTCAAGTGACGGCTCGGAATGCTCCAGTGCAAGAAGGAGCACTCATGAACTATGCCACTGCATTACATCGTCCTGCACCTCCCCTTCCTCCCCGCGACCCTGTGACCTTCCAGGCCGTTGTAGCAACCGTCCTGTTCCTGAAGCGGCCCCTTAGCTCCAGCCCGCCAAGCCTGCCAACGACCCCCAAGATCCAAAAATGTGACTGCTGGAGATAGTCTAATCTTCATCATCATCATCAGCTCGACTATACCCACTGCAGGGCGAAGGCCTCTCCCATATTTCTCCACTTAACCCGGTTCTGTGCTAACTGCATCCACTTGACCCCTGCGAACTTCTTAACCTGAAAACTGACCCTGGCAACGTTTAACGCTAGAACCTTAGGTAGTGAAGCTAGTTTAGCAGTGCTGTTGCAGGAACCAGAGGGTATGAAATGGATGTCATAGGGCTTAGTGAGGTTAGGAGGCCGAATGAGGCATATACTGTACTGAAGGATGGGCATGTACTGTGTTATCGAGGTTTACCGGAGAGGCGACAACTAGAAGTAGGTTTCCTTGTCAATAAGTACATAGCGGGTAATATAGATGAATTCTATAGTATTAACGAGGGGGTGGCAGACATCGTATTTAGGCTTAATAAGCGGTATAAACTAAAAATTGTACAGGCCTATTCACCTACATGTAGTTACGATGACCAGGCAATTGAAAGCTTCTATGAAGATGTAGAATCAGCTATGCGAAAAGTAAAGACGCAGTATACTGTACTAATGGGCGACTTCAATGCCAAGGTAGAGAAAAAGCAGGCAGGAGACCATACAGCAGTGACTATGGCATTGGTTGTATGAATAGCAGGGGGGAGTTACTAGTTGAGTTTGCAGAGCGCAATAACGTAAGAATTATGAATACCTTCTTCAGCAAACGGAAGAATCGGAAATGGACATGGAAAAGTCCTAACGGGGAGACTAAAAATGAAATTGACTTCATACTCTGTTCAACCCCCGCCATTATGCAAGATGTAGAGGTAATCGGGAAGGTGCGATGCAGTGACCATAGGATGGTGAGGTCCCGAATTAGCCTAAATCTGAAGAAGCAACGCAACAGATTAGTAAGAAAGAAACCCATCAACGAATTAGCGGTGAGGGGGAGGGGAGAAGAGTTCAGGATCTCGCTACAGAAAAGATATTCAGCGCTAACCGAGGACGAGGACATACCCTAGAAGCAATGAACAATACTTTCAGAGATATCATTACTGAGTGCGCTGTAGAAGTAAGCGGTAGGATTCTTAGAAAGGATACCGGTAAGCTGTCTAAGGAGACGAAAGATTTGATGAAGAAACGCCAGAGTATGAAAGCTTCCTATCCAACAGACCAGATAGAATTGGCCGAGTATCAGAGCTAATTAATAAGCGCAAGGTGGCCGATATAAGGAATTATAACATGGATAAAATTGAGCATGCTGTAAAGAACAGGGAAAGCCTTAAAGCGGTAATCTAATAACTGACCACTATGCATCCAATGCGGCGAGGCCGGTCACACTCAATGCCACTCCCCTTACAGACGCACCGGCCGGCGCGGAATTGACATCACCGACACTACGACCCCGTCGAGCGAGTTTGAGACAGTTGGTATATTAGTGGCTTACGCCACCTCTCTAGAGCTCAGAAAGCTGCAACAGAATTTAAACTGCCATCGGAAGAATATGGGTAACCTTCCATTTAATTTAGCTGCTTGTGAATGTATGCCAATTTTGACATTTCAGATAATCCAAGGTGGATACATTGGGTGGTGCAGGTTGATTTGAGGCTGAGCAGTGCGCAACTTGAGGCTTGTGCTAGAAGATGAAGCTGAAATATCTGCAATTACGCAGTCAAATAAACCAACAACTAATGAGAAAAAGGAAAGCAGGGTAATTTTTCTGCCGCTTTCATCAAAGCGACATGTTCCATAATTTTTTCGGAATAACCGAATAAACATTACGTGAAAAAGCAAGCACACATTACCGGTGCAATCTGTGATGCCGATAAAGTCTTTGTTTCGAATAGGGATCGACGTCACCCGATATGTTCCAGGGTGGCGCTGGCGAACACGCCTAATAATGATTTATACGAAGCATAAACACCTACGAAAGTAGATCGAATAGTCATCACTGTTTTTCAGTCCGAATACCGCTGCAAACTTCATCCCAAAGTTATAGATTCGGATATCGCCAGCGGCTTGTGGTTGTTTTCTGTTCGCCTCTATAAGCGATGATCTTTAAGAATATGATACAGGTCACACTCTCTAGCTCTAAAAAGAGAAGAGCCCCTAAATTTTTTGTATCCGTGGCTGTTGGCTTCCTCCTCCCTATTGCAAAATAAATCACGTCACTTTCCGTGAATTTTTTCTCTGATTGCAGCTCCTCAACTTTTCCAATATTGAGGGCAGAAAACAGTCAAACTGATATCTAAATATAAACTTTTGGGTGATAATTGCTAGTTCGTGTGTATTGAAAATAACTGCTATTCGTTGATGAGAAAAAACGAAGGGAGAATTAGTAAAATATACGTACGTTTTCATTAGAGCATCAGGACCGACTCTGAAAAGTATGCAATAGAGGTATACTATGTTATTGGACCACATGTAACTAAACCTGGAGCCTAAAATGACTGGAGGGAAGTATATTCGAAGGATCTCAGATGTTTTACTTTCGTAGCGCACCTATAACTCATCTCAATTTCACATATGCAAGCAAAGGTTATAAACACCAATAGAGAATCATACTGTAAGTACAATCAAATCATGTGAAAATATTGACTGTCGTAAAAATAAGGCTTCTGCGCTTTGCCTTGTTCCGTAAGCAACCTTATTTCTAAGCGTTCAAACGTCAGATGTTGCGTTTGAAAATTATAATCCTTTTACGGGTAGCGGCTATTCAGTAGAATGTATTATAATAAGCGACTGACAACGAAAACTCTGGTATGTTACCAGAGTTATTATAAGAAAGCGAATATATTCGTGAAATGTACGTACGTTTTCATTTGAATATTCCGTAGGGCTCTGAAATATAAGCAATATATAAATATAAAATACAACCTCATTCTTTTAAGATACTGTATGTGTAAGTAGGCTTGGAGCGAGATGAGTTCGCGCATACTTAAATTTTTGTTATCATTATCATCAACAGGATTATACCCACTGCAAGATGAAGACCTCTTCCGTTTTCTCCAAATTCACCCGTTCCTAAGCTAGCTGCATCCACTTGACACCTGCGGCATTCTTAACCTCATCTGATCAAATAACTACCTGGCACCCCCTAGTACGCCTTTCTTCTCTCAGAATTCAAATTATTGCCCTAAGCGACCATCGGTTATCTGTTCCTTGCATTACAGGCCCTCCTCATTTCTTCTTGATTTCCACTAGAATGTCAATAACTCGAGTTAGTTCTCTCACCAATTCTGCACGCTCCTATCAAAAAACGTTACACCTACCACCTCCAGTGCTTTACTTCCTACTGTAGACTGCTTTTCTTTCCCAACGCTGCCGAACATTACTTTTGTTTTGAGCATACTGATTTTCAAGCCTACCTTTCTGCTATGCTTGTCAAGGCATTAGTCATTCTTTGCAGTTTCTCCTCTCGTTTACTTACCACGGCAATGACCTCAGCGAATCGTAGATTACTGAGGCATTCTTCATTAACCCCTGTCTCCTACTATTCCCATTCTAAGTCTGAATACTTTTTCAAAGCTGTGAATAGTACTGGTTGTTCCGCAGCCACTGTAGATATATTCCAGTACATTCACGTGATTTCCGCAATGCCTATATGAATGGCGAGGTATCTACAAGGTCAAATGTTTTTTTCGTAATAAATTAATGCTATGCAAAAGGAATGATTATATTATGATCATTTCTCTGTCACCTTGGTTGGTGGTAATATTCGATTGTGAAATGCCCTTTCTAAAAACCTGCTTGCTCTTTTGCTTGCAGACTTGGACTGCCAGCCACCTCGAGCAGCTGAATGCAGTCCAAGGCAAAAACAACAAAATCGCTGACGAATAAAGTTTTCTCTCTCTCTCTCGCTTGCTTGATTTAAGTCCAAGAGTGTCCTGATTGTGTTATTGATAACATTAGTAAATGCTCTACGTAACAGACAGTAAGATTGTTGGTCTCTAGTGTTTCAACTCTTTACCGCCTCTTTCATTAAAATTAAGATCACCTTGTTTTTATTCCATTATTCTGGAACCATTGATGATAGCAGACATTGCGAATAGAGGGTGGTTAGTTTTCTTCGTAGGATATCCCCCATCCTTAACAGATCTGTAGTTATCTGATTTTCCCCCGATTTCTTCCCTCTTTTCACGCTTTTAAAGTTTTCTTAGCCTCATAATCCGCTATCCCGAATTTACAAGTGCGAATATAGTACACAGACAACGACACATGTTACGGGCAGCAGAAAAAATATATGGGAAAAGATTTACATTCCTGGAGCGTTCAGTGCTGTCATATTTGGACTTTAAGATAAAGCACATCGTGTAGCTCGCAGAACACAGCTTTTTCTTTGTTTGGCGAGGGGTGTTCACGATAGCGGCTTCGATCTGGGAGACAAACACCACGCTGATAACTCACCACAGGCGTGGCTACAAAGGACAACACATCTCGGTAGAGCTAGAGAGCCAATGCTTCCGTAATTTCTTTATAGCCAATATGTTTGCTGAATTTCTTGATGCCCGTTGGTATTTACAAATTTACCGAAAGCGACCAGAGAGGAGCACACTTCTCCCTAATAATATTCGTTGCGCTGGCGCACTTCTACCCATCGTCTATGAGCTGTGCACTTTCGCGTATTATACACAGCAGAGAAGCATTTTGGTCTACATAAGGAATATATAAGGAGCACATAAGGAATATATGGCTTATGTGTTACAATTCTTATTGATAATTGCATCGCGACAGCGGTGCGTGATTATGGACTGCACAAAAATACAAAAACATAGACTTGTCGTCTGTCTCATGCGGGTAGTATCCAGCTTAAGTGCGAATGTATCTGTCACATGTTTCTGCTCCGATTTGCAGTAGGTACAAATTTATATCACTTAAGAACATTTTTTTAGAGACGACAGATTTCTTACCAAAGCCAAACACTTGACTATGAGGCCCAATTCTGTTCCTCCAATGCCGTAAACACCGCATTGCGGACCTACCATCTCGCAGAGATGGTCGGTTGGTGCCACTTTTGTGTGCGGGCGGCGCCGCTTTTGTGTGCTCGCGGCAACCGGTGCTAGTGTAGCGAGCGTGTTACCTACTTTCATGTACAACTGGATACGCGTGAAATTTGATGCTCAAGGAACCCTCACCAGCTCTCCGCACAAACGATGCTGCAACGAAGGCACGCGGTTGCGCAGTTACGGCGCGGCCGGATGTAGACTGTACTTGAGGCCCTGCTTACATTTTCTAATGCTTTTCTTCAAACGTGGTTTAGTGTGATAAGTGTGTTTTCTGAACTGGCTCAGCTCGGTCGTATAATGTTTTCACTCAAGCGTCGGCACGCCACAGATGCCTTACTGTCGCCTAGCTCTTTTCGCGATACAGAATTTTGGGGCATAACCGCGCAAAACGCTGCCTGCATATAGGAAGCATAAAATCATTTAATGCAATATAAAACACTGACAGGTGCTATAGAGCTGCTATCTGTATATGGTATTTGCCTCTATTTTGCTTCAAATATAAAATAGACACTGTATGTCTCACTTCACGGTAAAATTGTATAGCGTAAAAAATACCTTAGCTGGTAATAAATGTCTAATCCACATTTGGTACTTGCCCTTGCGGTTCATTTTAATGTGTCCTTGTGCCAACATTTATCATTGCAGTTAGAACATTTAAGTGAAAATACGTGCGTAGTGACAGACCAAAATATCCTAGTTAACTGTGACGCTTATCACTAAAAAAGGCCGGCATATAAAATCTCAGCACAGTCCCTCGCTGACGCCCAGGCCACTTTTCTTCTTCAACAGATTCTGCCATGCAAAACGGATAGTAGGGTTTGCTGGTGCGCTCAAAGAAGGCACCAAATAGCATTACGCTACCGGACAACTTTCACGAGCAAAGGGCAGTAGCCATTGTATGTAGTAGGTTAAAGTTACCGCAGCACCAACAGCGTAAGCATGGCGCCCAAAGCGGCGTCATGAGGAGTCGATGCGGACTTTCCTGTCTGCCATTTTTAGATGAGACGGGGAAAAAGCGCTCAAAATTGCCGTTGCCCGAGTTCGCACCTAACTCATCGACCCATCATTATCAATACACTTCCGGGAACCCTCTCCCAGCGGCAATGGGAATTTGGAGAAGCATTGTTCTAGGTGAGGGCACTACACGGATTAGGGGGACGGTTCGCGATGGAACTAGAGGAGGGGCCTGCATAAAAGCGAAGACGACGTCGATCGCATTATTGCATCATGGCCAGACGTATGTCTCAGTGAAGACAACCATCCCTGCAATGCAGTCATAGAGAAACAACATTTTCAAACCGCAAACAAAAAAAAAAAACAGACGGCCAAAACCAAAGCTCTTGAAACCTCTGCTCACTAAGGAGGCAATATTTCCACTGCAGGGAAAACCAGTCTCCTTTCCGCAGTTTTGAAATCATTTCGTGGAGACCTATAACCCTGCTGCAGTATGCGGCCACACAGGGCCAGCCATGCTTGGTACGGGCACTTCCAGAGCAGGACCACGACCAGGTTAACGGCTCGGTCTGGAACGGCTTCAAGTATCGCAGTCTTGTATGGTACACCCGGAAGCTAGAAATAAGTAAGCTACAAGACGAAGGAGGGATTCAGGAACAAGACACTGTGGACACACATGCAGAACAAACACTGAAAATGGCTGTAATAGCAAGTATGCTCCTGGAAAACACATGCATGAAGAACGCTCTGTGTGTTCCAAACCTTCTGTGGTGATGTGCTGCAGCTGGACCTAACATTAGTGAGTTCAAGTTGCAGACTTAAGGTGGAATACTGGGAGTGATGAGCCTAACCAACTTATTCAGAGGGGCACGAACTGCGTCGATGTCTGCCTCTGAGTTACAGAGACCTTCAAGGCGGGTGGCTACCTGGGGCTTATAGGAAGCGCCATGATCAAAATAAGGTCGCGGCGCCCAGACATCGAAACTGAATCCATATATCCAGAATCTACGACGTTGCTTGATCATCTGTGCGCTGCAGAGGCTGCTGGTGGAGATGAGAGGGGAAGCGAAGGAGGCGCTATCTTTTAAGTAGGATGCGCTCCTTTCACCCTTGCTGTAAGTGCATTGTGGTTGTTTTAAAGTGAAAGCCTTTAATGGCTCTTATTGTCGTGGACAAAGTGTGTCCCGCTCTTTCGGCGGCTGCCGCGTGACGTTCCTTGACGGGAGTTCAAGTGTGGGATTGCAGATAGCAGGAATGCTAGACAAGATGAGACTTCTCATGTTTGCGCCTTTCACTACTTTAGTCGCTAAAGTCCCTCGCATTTTTTTTCATCTGTTTAGGAGCAGCTGCCATGGAAAGGGGGAAAATGAATCCATCAAGAGGTGTTGAAAATGAAGCGCGGCAGATTACATACTCTCGACCATGCCACTGCGCATCCTCACCGACGCCGACAAGGACGCCAAGCCCTTTTGCAACAGATCGTACGGGGAACCGCGAGGAAAATCCAGTGTCAGAGAAAAGATACTTTCGCTCACGCATGCACTTCATCCACGGCTCCGGTCCTTGTCATATCGTGTCGTTGAGAAGGACACACTTCTCCTGGATTGCATATGATCAAGTTTCTCCAGCAGTGCAGAAGGAGATGAGCTTAGCTGGTTACAGTTGCGTTGACAGTGCTCTGCCCCAACACCGCTTCCTCATTCCGGAAGTTTATGTCGCAGTTATTGAGAACGCCCCGGTGCCGCTCGCTGGTTTCGAAGGAAGCGCCGATCGCAATTATAGGCGGACCTCAGCTTAGCGAAGTTGCGAAAAGAGAGCTATCAGTTTAGGTTACAGTTCAAGTCACAGAGACGAGCGTTAATTCGAAAACGATGTAGTGAAGAAAACGCAACCATCGCTCAGGTGAGCGGGATTTCTTGAGCCCGCTGGTGTGCGTTACTAGGGCATTGGGTTCGGGAGGTGAGTCGTACCATCGTGTTGTAGATTAGCCGGCATGGACAGTAGAAAGTTAGTTTGTGGCTGGAGAAGTGTGTCCGCAAGGTACCATATTTGCGCATGGAATGAAGAAGTACATAGCAGAGACGAAACCTAAGGACGAAACGAAGATTCGAGAGACCGGCGAAAAGAGCCTCGGAGGCGTGAAGCCGGTACCTCAAAGAAAGAAGTGGAGGTAGAAATAAAAACTGAAGCATTAGCTAAGGATGCGCGGGCTCAAAATGAGGCTTTAGACAATAGACGAGTTGGGAAAAGTAAAGTAGGAGAAGACATTAACTGAAATCCGAAACATCGAATAACGTATCAAAAGCATTAATCATGGCGGTATCTTAAGGAACTAGACTAAGACACTGCAAAGCGTGCTACAGCGAAATGGGACGAGGACGCAGTACGGTAGGTAGACAGCCATGAATTCACACTAAGATGACAGCGTGTCTTAAGGGTCAGACCTGGGGGCAGAGATACCGATTATTATTGAAGAACTTAAGCCACCAGACGATCCGGAGTATGCTCCCCTCTGATTCGCCGAAGTAGAGAAGCTGGTCATGAATTACAACGTGCCGGATCATGAATAAATCCACCTGCTCTTCCCATTGATGTTCAAGCCGACCATTTACCCTTCCCATGTTTTAGTAAAGATGAAATCAATACATTTGTTTAGATGAAGCTGGAGTGACTTAGAAAACTTCACCCATGACAACCCCAGCTCTACAAAGCGACGAGTGCCACATAGCTCAGCAGAGTGACCGTATGCAGCAAAGGTGAATAGACAGTCCCTCACGCGCGGAAACAAGATGTACAACTCGAGCGGGAAATAGCGTTCCCCTTTGTGTTTGCAGGCAGTCTGTCAGTAGAAGGCAGCAAACGCTACCACGACCACAGAGATGGCTGACAGGATCGTCTTCGCAGGGTCGAATCAGTCAGTCGGCGTGGGCGAAGCAGTGCCTGTCAGTGAAGTAAATGACTCCAAAACAAATTTGAAAGCCCAGCGGGTACAGTGCCGGTGTGGGCTCAATCGCACAGAGCATCATTGTTCTCTCAGGTGCACAGAAAAGGGCACAGAAGACAGCAAGAGACCAAAGCAAAATTCGTTGTAGACGAGGCAATTGGAGCGCCTAAAACTGCGGCGTGACCAAATTAATTCTACATTGCAATGAATGCGGACGGAACAGCGACTCCAGACGCGATCGCTAGTGGCGAGCAAGGCACCGTCACTGGTGGTTTATTAATGGCAACTGCGCACGCCTAAACCGTTTAGACGAACGACAGCGCATTGACTGTGGTTGGTAAAGGCAATGTTTTAGTCACGATAACGAATAGCGAGGACGCAGCGGTGACTGGCACTGAGTAACTACTATGTGCAAATAGGACCCCAAGATGCTCAACAAGGCAACTACCGCCCCATTGAAAAACGACCGTTCAGTAAATTTTGCGTGCGAACCTAGCCGAGTTGCCCCAATAAAACACATCTGACCGACTTCCGAGATGTTCGAGACGAAGACAAACCGCAAAATGAGCCTGGGTGGCGTTACATCGGCGGCGTGAACGGTCGCACTCGTCAGTGCACGAAAGTTTGTCTGCTTGTGAGCAACCAGCGACAGATAAATTTTGCCAGAGAAACTGCGAGCACAGGACATTTGTGAACAGTGATATAAGTACAACTGCAAGAATTGAGCCTTGTGAAATTGACGGAGGCCGGGACGGGACTGAGCCCAGAGAAATGTGTATGCGGTCTTAATGGTGCTTGCTCTACGACTTCTGCGAAAGTAGTGCATGCCATCAAGTGACTGATCCCAAGAGCGCACGTCCACTTGTGTTACTAGAACTGTCATTTGCCACGAGAGTAACGCAGGTCATAAAGTAACTGTGTCATGAGGATTGTGTTTTAGACTTCGGCGCTAGTGGATGTAACCAAGGAGCTTATGGTAAGTTAGGTTTGGCTGGCAAAAGCATTGAAATCCTCTTATGGTTGGTCGTGTAAGGCTACCGTGTTCCTTTTTCAACTCTTAGGGCGCGCCCGCCATGTAAAGCTGCGCAAGTGGAACCATCTAGAGGCACTCACAATGAAGCGCGGAGATTATGCAACGCCGACCGCCGAATTGTGCATCCTTGCCCAAGCCGACAAGAATGCCAAGTTGTCTTTCCGCGGATCACAGCGGGAACCGCGGGAAAGTTCTTGTAGCAGTACGAACGTACCATTGCCCACGAATGCATTGCACCGCACGGACCCTCTCCTCACAATGAGTCCGTGAGCATGCCACGCGTGCAGAGCACGCCTTGAGGACATTCCAGGATTCCTTTGCGGGCCGGAGAAGAGGAGCGTAGTTCGCGACAGCTGCAGTTTTCGTACCCTCTCCCAAGACCCTTTCGTCAATCCGGAAGCTTCGGCCGAAGTTAATTTAGAGTGCGCCGAGCGGCGATTGCCGGTCCTGAAGGACGCACTGAGAGTTATATTGTGCAAACCCAAGGTTTAGTAAAATCCAGAATAAAGAAGTACGAGCTCAATTATAAATTAATGTACCTACTCGCGGAGCGGTGCGTAACGTGAGTCAGGCTATTATATTTAATTGTCGTCACCTCTATGACCTTTCTAGATTGCTTTGTGTGCTTGTGCTGTATTATTATTGTTTATAAAGTTATCTGGTACGTTACTGCGAATTCGTCGTCCTTCGTCTTTGTGTGAGCTACATGTTGACGCCGAAGCTACGAGCACCTTGGAGAAGTGCGGGAGAGAAGAAATCAATGCAAGTTACCTTATTTTACTCTCGCCCTCCGCAGTAGCTCCGACAGAAGCAGCTTAGGAGGGGAATAACAGCTCCTCTCGAAAGAGAGCAGGAGTAGTGTTATGCACGGGCCTAAATTCACGGTCGTGCACGGGCCTGATCCGGACCGGCTCTGAAAAAGCCACAGTCTGGCGTGGCTAAACCTGAATCCGTATCATGAATCCCCAGCACTGACGTTACTCTCACTGCTCTAATTTTCGGCCAGTATTACTAATACGTTCATATCAAGACAAAATTTTCTACACACCTCTCTCGCTTTTCTGAAAGCGCGCAGGCTTTAATTATGACTAAACGATTACTTCTCTCGCCGCGTACTTGCGAAGCTCGTCTCTCTCATCGTGTGCGTATGCCGGCAAGGTGCGCCCCAACTGCATTGTCTGGGCTGAGCAGCCACAAGGCAACTATACCACGGCGGATGCATTGAATATAAAAATTATAGCCGACTTCCACCTCGGACAGGAGCAAGCCACAGCAGAGATGCTACACGCGACGAAATGGAGCGAATTTTGAAACGGATAATGAAATGTCTGTAAGCGGAGGGGCACTTGGTGGACAGCTATTCGACAACAGCTGAGAACTCAGACGCCTTTGTGTAGCAAGTATGCTGGAGAAGCCATTTTGTGCTTTCAAGACATATAGCGGGACATCGCGAAATTCGCACGTCGGCAAAAGTTTCGTGTTCGAGGAATCGGTATCTGGTCCCCCTCGGCTCTCCCTATCCAAACTGCACGCTTGCCCGGGCCTGGCACGAGCCCTTCCGCCGGCCGGGCTTGCTCGAGTCCGTGCACTCCTCTAAGCAGGCGGCTGTTTGTGAACTGAGGGGACGACGGGAATGCCAAATCCCTACAATTTTCAAAACGCTCGTACCTCAGTATTGCGTTTGAATCTTAGAATGCAGTTACTAATGTACGAACAAAGGAAACAAGCAGCAGCATATATTCTCGCAGGAAGCGGCATGAATTTATATGCTAAAATGCTGACACTTCCTTAGCACTGAGTGCTGTCGCAATCGGATGATAACGCAGCTTCATATTTGTTTCAAAAAGCGGCCAGAAAAATTTCGGATTTTAAATATCGAATGCGATTAGTAATATTGCTATTCTGCAGATGTCATTGTATTTGGCAACCCACAATAAATGGCGAATTATTTCATCCACTCTAAAATTGAATGAAAAATGGATTCGAGAAGTGTACGTACGCTTTAATTAAATCATTACGATCGGTTCTGAAATAAAAAAATATAGGTATGCAGCTTTCCACCTTATTCTTAAAACAAGTATCCATGTATACAATGGTGCATGAGACAGGTAGTTTCGAATAAGCTTATTTCTTTTACGTATATGCCCATAATTATTATTCATCTTGATTTTAGGTGTACGGATAAAATTTCGAACAGATATGGAGAACCTCAGGCAGCAGCATCGCAATACATGTAGAACAGTGACACTCGTTTAGTATAAAACAATATTAATATGTTGAGCGCTTATACTCACCCGACAAAGGGCTAGTACGTCATCAATATGACATGTGATTCTCCAAAAAAAGCTGCACGCGGGTGTATAATTTCTGTTGGTAAGATGTTGGTGGCCACTGTTCCAAAGCTCAGACGAGGCTGAATGGTAGTTGAGTACACTAAGTTGGTTAGCCAGGTGTTCGCTACGTGCCTTTAGAAGAAGCTGAGATTCAAGAATTATCGAAGCGTCCCAGCGGTTGTAGTGCCAGCATCCTCATAGTATTCAAACCAATTCTCAGCTTCGTGACGGGGACGGCCAGGAAAAACGGGCGCATCGAAATGCCTGTTGGTAGATATGCAAACCTTGTTTCTGCCTGTCATTGCGGAGCAAAGCATGGTTCCAAAGAGGAGGCTTGTTGCCATTTTTTTCTTTTACGCATGCGCAAAACGTCGGAGGTTTTATACATTGCGCTTGGATTCTTTAGACAGCTGACAAAATGAAGATCCAGGAGTTTGCTTTCAGCTCCTAAGCTGTCACTCCTGGTAACCAGAAGGCCCAAAACTACACACAATTTAAAAGAAAAACTGCCGCAAAGTTTTCTCGACTACATGCTAGTGCGGAAAAAATAAGATGGAGATTGGCAATAACTTAGGGCTTAGAAGCGCCGAAAGCGTTTTTATGTAGCTTTTATTGCAGCCGAAAACACAGCGCGTCTGCCAAGACTGTTGGATCGCAGATACCATTTACAATACAAAATAAACATTTAGAGTACTGAACACAACAGGAACTAACGACAGAAAGCGTACAGTAATCCGCGCATGCTAGCTGCCGCATTGCTTTAATGAGACCAACTCCAAGAGGCGGCGCCACCTGTCAAGCTCTCCGGTCGCTACAAAACACATGATTCCAATTTATTCACATAATAACGTCCCAAAAAGACACCGGCTGTGACAGCGTAGTCGGGGGAAAATTTTGAGTATATGAATTTTTAGCAACAACATCGTGCCGTATATGGCGCCTTGTCTTACTGCCCATTGGACACTCGGCCACTAACGGCTGTAGGTGCACTCGCATTTCCTTCATCACAATCTTAGCTCTCTAGCTGCGGAAATATCACTGCAGTGGATAGTCATAGGAACGACATGAGATCATAGGAAACGGACAGAAAGGTTGGTTGGTTGGTTTGTGGGGTTTAACGTCCCAAAGCGACTCAGGCTATGAGAGACGCCGTAGTGGAGGACTCCGAAACTTTCGACCACCTGGTATACGCATGATTTAGCTGAAAGCATTGTAACCATGTACTTGAGTTTTAGGAGAAATGTAAAGTACTCACGAAACCAGAGGCCGCGTGTAGCACTTTACGTTGCGTATAGAACTGTTAAGCCATATTGCCCCAAACGTAGATTTAATGCACTCGCAGTGCATGTTCCTCTTTGTCTCTCTAGAAACCATGAGCAGGTCAAGCTCATTAAATGTACTGACAACCTAGATAAAAGAAACAGACACTCGTTTGAAACATCGAGAGCAAGTTCTATCTTTATGCGATAAATAGTAATGCGGTAAGTTCCGATAGCTCTTGCAAAAACAGCTTAAGGCACAATTGCGGCTCGTAAATTATATAAATGATAAGCCGCGTTTTATAGCAGGCCCTTCTGAATTTTTTTATATTTGTTCTTTTTTATTCATGTATGTACTTCAAGCGTTCCTAACATCCATATAAAATAAACCTGCACATTTCTAATAAATAATGGACCGCAGGTGCAGTTCTAATGTGCTTCCCTAGAATGGATAATCGAACAGTTAGTAATATTGTAGTTTATTTTTACATATGAAAAAACAACTGCCGAAATAGCTTGACACTTGTGCTGACGACAACAATGAGCCGTTGAAGGCTTTCGCCCTAACATATGAAAGAAGCAGAAAAGTAAACACGCAATTGTTCACCGCAAAATCTGGCAGATCGATGTCTGGAGTCTCGCTATGTAAGCCCCAAAGTATATCGACGCTTGCTCGCAGGGCCATCTGCTAGAAAAGGCGGCCGACGCCAGGCGGCGAGCAGCCACGTCTAACGAGTCAACTGCAACATGAGCTGATTTCTGATGCTAGGCGGCCTTGACTCATACGGCGTGTCACGTCTGTTAGAAAGAGCTCTGAAAAACAGGCTGGAATACGCACACTGTGTATTTAACACACCCTTGTTTTCTCTCTCTCGCGTTGGAGCTGGCCAGCTGCTGTGGTACAGTCATGGTCAAAGATACGCGGCCCAGGGCTCCATTCAGCGAAGCAGCGGTGGGCCGCTGTATCACGCTCGCGCTGGTGCCGCGAGGGTATGCACCATGAGGACCGGTTTGAAACTCGCTGTCCTACGGGCATGCAACTTCCCTTGAATTTTACCAAGTGCGTGAAGTGTATGCACGAGAGTGAAGGAGAACCAATCGTCATCACGGTGCATACCCTCGTAGCACCCACGCGAGCGCCGCAATGCGGTCTCGCAGTGCGTCCGCCTGCCGGAGTCGCGGGCCTCAAATATTTGACCGCGGCTGTACATTCTGTCTGGTGGTCGTTACGTTTTGCCACCGCCATGTGGAATCGCGGCGATGCGGCAGCGCATTCATGTTTCTTCGGACGGATATATCAGGCCATTTTACCTGCGCCGACTGCCGCGCACCTCCGGCATCATTGTCCGCTGTCCAGACGCCTGCTGTACGAGCCTGTCTTATTCTTTATCTGGCCTGCTTCTCTAGCGTCTCAAAAGATGCAATTTTAATGATGGTTCTTGTTAGACGAAACCTCGTCTTTTGCATTACCTGCAGGTCCTTTCCACTCTACCCCAGGCCACCAGGCAAAGCTACGCTTCAGGCTTGGAAGCCGCTTGTGAACTACTTGCGAGCTGAGATGGAATGTCTCAAGCGTGACACTACACCAAGCGGCTCTCAAGCGCAGGATCCCGGTAACGTAGGCCACCAGAGAGTATATTTAACTGTATGCTAAGAAGCTCACTGGTGAGCCAGAAGGAATGAGACGAGCCCTGGTGATGACTTGTTGCATGTAGCAGAACGACTGTGCTTGATTCGTGGATGTGACGTTTGATGAGTGCAGCATATTTAATACATTCGTCAGGCTTTTTTAGCGTATAAAACAAAGCTGGTACTTGTGGTTTGTGTTGCTGCTGGGTTAATTTGCAGCAAGAGAAATGAGACAGTAGAGAAAACAGGACTTGAAAAGGCATAGTGATTGCTGCGGGTTGGCACCTTGAAAGTAAGGTAGACGAAGTGCGTGCGTGCGTGCGTGTGTGTGTGTGTGTGTGTGTGTGTGTGTGTGTGTGTGTGTGTGTGTGTGTGTGTGTGTGTGTGTGTGTGTGTGTGTGTGTGTGTGTGTGTGTGTGTGTGTGTGTGTGTGTGTGTGTGTGTGTGTGTGTGTGTGTGTGTGTGTAGCACATGCTCGGGGCCCGAATCCTTGGCAGCTGTCTATGTTGTGGCGTATGGTGTGCCCTGTGTTTGTGTTTCAATATGTCAGGGTTCAACATGGTGTGAACGCCTCCTACCACGTAACATCTTTGTGAAGGTGCGGCCTTTCTCATCCTCCGCGTCCTGGCCTAGTGCAGCACGAAGCATCACAGCGGTCACTAAACCTGAATGGCCAACATGACTCACGCCGCGGACTCGTGAGGTCCCACATTATGTACATTCATAGTCATAAATCTTCTCTGTGACCCGGACATCTTTTTCGGTATCGCAGGTGATAACATCGAGAAATGGCTCTCGATGTACGAGCCTGTGAGCACCTGTGACAGGTTGTACCCATCCATAATGCTGCCAAACTTCGTATTCTATGTTTGGCACAGCAAAGCATGGTACGACACCCACAAGGTTGTCAGAAATCTTCACAGTTGTCCCTGATCATCACGCACTGTGTTGGCTTTCATTCCTGAAAGATCCTATTGATCGCCTCGGGTGTGCGGCGCTACGACTCCCGGAACATGACTATGCTGTGATTAAAAAACCAGCCAGTTGAACAAAGATGCTTACTGCATCTATCGGTGCCCGGTTGCTCAGACTGATGGCCCTACGAGCGCAGATGTCATTGATCTGTTCTCTCTGTCATCATTTAAAACTATTGATGTAAAACTGCGTTGGTATGTTAAACTTGTCTCCATCATTAATCACCTAAGTCCGCCCAAACCGACCTTTCACTGCACCGTTTTGATCTCGATGAAGGTATTTAATAGAATCCCGGACTGGCGCTGGGAAAGGATAGCCCCTATACCGTAGCCACTGGCACTAGGTCGGACATTTGTAGCAGCTGACACATCAAGCTGTGCCAAGTGGTATTACGGTGGTGAGCTTTCTTATAAGCCGGGAGAAACATTGGTCTTGAGAGGACCTCCAGAAAAAACCTACATGCGTTTTAATACTTATGATTGGCTCATCGATGCCGGCACAGTCTTGAAGGAAGATATGAAAGCAGGAACAAAGACCCAAAAAACTTCAAAAGTAATTGCTCCAATTGGGCCCGGGAATGTTCTTTACTGCTCGGATCTTGTCGTGGTCGGCACAAAACCACATAGCATCGACGAGATGGCCTAGTATGTTGAGCGGATGGTTGGCGAAACGGTATTTTAAAAAATTGAGCTGTATCTCGGCATGACGGAAGAGTAAAATAACTTTAAAGATGCCTTGCATGTGGTATAGAATCGCGGGTGAAAACACATTTACATCATCTAAACAGCACAGTTAAGGGCACCATTTAAAGCCTTGCAGCAAGGAGCCCATCATGCATTCGGATATTTCTGGGGCATTGCATAAGCCGAAAGGCATAACCTTAAACTGATATAGCCATCCGGAGCGACAGACGCAGTCTTCTACCGGTTCTGATCATCCACTGAAATTTACCAATAGCCAGATCGTAGGTCGGTAGAGCAGACTTGGGCACGGTAGAGAAAATCCAAAGCATCACTTATTCCAGGAAGCGAATAGACATCTTTTACTGATTTTATGCAAAAGACGGAAATTCTTACAGAAGCTCGGCGAGCAAACTTGCTTCTTGACCAGGGCTACAGCCGAAGCCCAGAGACTGAGAGGGCTCAATAATGTTGTTCTCCAGGATTTGTGCCACTTACGCTTTGATTACCTGTCCTTCTGCATGGGAGACCCGGTATGGCCGGAGGCGGATAAGAGGAGCGTCGCCGGTGTCGATGCATCACGTGACAGTGAGAGTTTGGTCGATGGCGCTGTTATGGATGTCGACGATGTCGGGATTGCACTCGAGAATTGCACGCAGTTGACAATATTGGGCATGGAGCAACTTGGAGGGCATCACTGACATGATCGGGTCAGTGCAGTAGGATAGTGGTCAGAATCTGGAGAAGCTAGCGCATGGTTAGTATCCACTGGGGCAACTTGACTGGAGCCAAGGAGTAAGAAAGGTTTGCACTCATGAGAGATATGCGCTCGAGTGTCTACAAGGTAATGCACGGGAACACCATCACCACAAACGTCTAGTTTGTTCAAGCGGGAGGTCTGTGGGGGGTTTGTAGGCCTGGTCGTGGATGCATCGTCGCTTCCGGGAGCTACATCAGCTATTTTTCTAAGTTAGATTGGCCGTATGAGGCTGCATCAGTGGATCGAGGGAGGTTCGGGGATCGAAAAAGATGGACTCGTGGAGATGGAAAGCGGCTTGAGCGACGTAGCTGGAAGCTGGCGATATCGGTGGCCGTATGTGACTAGTCAAGCTGTGGTCGCGGTGGAAAACGGAGGGGCATAATTGGATGATAGTGATAAGAATACTCGGTGCTAGGATTTTGAGACCATATATTACTGCAATGGCATGAGACGTGGCCGACACAGGAACAATTGAAACATATGGGGCAATCATCAAGTGTCCGCCACATAGCTGAGTTTTTGTAGGGACGAAAACAAGGCACCTGGGGACGGAACACAATCGTGCTTGGTGGTCGAACGCTGAGGTTACCGATGAAACAGACATCAGGCGAGAGGTCCAAGTTGGCAAGTTCATCAAGCACGACGGCCTGAATAAGAGACATCTGTCAAGCAGTGGCCGTGGACGGTGGGGTGGGGTGGTGCAGATGCACATCCTCCATTTCGCGGTGAACGAGCCCGATGGCGGCGTCGGTGATGTTAAGATGTGAAGCGGCAAGTGTGCTAGTTGGTGGCTGCTGGGTAAAACACGAATATTTGGCAGTCGTATGAGGAAGTTGTTGAAAATGTTGAAATATGTACCGGCTCTTTACTTGCTCGAAAAGGCTGCACTCCTTGTTGAGGGAATTCACAGTATCAGAGCCTTTGCCGAGGAGCATATGGAACCAGTCGTCCGCAATTCCATTTAGGACGTGGTCGATTTTATTGATTCTACATGGCGATGTCAACATGGTGGCACAAGCGCTTCTTTATAGTTGGGGACGTAGTTTTCAGTGGAGGGCGGTGTAAGTAACTGAAAGGTGATTTGGCTGCGAGCTTCAATGCATCTTATGTGTCCGTGGAGAACGCGAAACTTTTCTTTTGAAGATGCTAGCCATGAACTTTTCCTTCGATCACTCAGACTGTGACTTTGCACTACAATACATTACATTTGCATGTTACACATCCCGTCACGACACTGCCGACCACTCTCCGTTTTCCTTCTTGCAGGGCGTGAGCTTCAATTGCCGCTTGACACATTGTTGGGAACATCTGGTCCCCCACATTGTTAATACGCCCGTGAACCCAGTGCCCGAGCTGGCCATGCTCGCCAAGTTACCTGTTCTATCTTGGAAGCCTCACAAGCTTCTCATCTAGAGCCCTACAACAGCTGCCACCTCGACAATTACTTTTTACCTGGCTCCCTTGTACTGCTCTAGGTGCCTTTTCGCCGTATTAGGCTCTCGGTAAAGCTCTTCGTCGCTAGGTGTGCCGTATCGTGTTCAACGCTAATTCACACCCGTCCCCTTCGACAGTGAATCTGCCTTCCCGAGTGAGCTTCCCGTACCGTACACACCTATTGTCCACATATTGCGCATTTACCCTACATTCCACCTTGTCCTGACATTCGCTAAGCCGTACCACGATGGTTCCGCTCTCTGGGGCTATGCTACAGCTCGAAACATTCAGGATGGGGAGACGAAGTGTGTTTGTTTATTTATGGTGTGTGTGTGGAGCATGCTCGGTGCCCGAGTCCTTGGCAGTGGTCAGTGTTCTTACGTCCGGAGCCCGTTGTACTTGCGTTTCAGTGTATAAGTGTTCTACGTGATGTGAACGCCTCCTCCCACGTAACAATATCAAGTCATTACTCAAACCTATATTGCAAGAGCATGCGAAAATGTTGAGTCTGAGTATTTCAGCTACACTGCGAAACCGCAAAGTGCTAAAGGATATTCGAGAGTTGGAACAAGCGGATGATGAGCTTTCTGAATGTCGTGTTGTTGAAGAGTGAGAGATTACAGAAAGACACTAATGGAAACTTCACCAACAACCATAACTGGAAATAAACAATTGAACGCAAACAAAGCGATGATAGGAATAAGATCAATAACACGCCTTAGAAATGAAGCGAGTCGATGTAGATTTCAAACGCACTCATATTGCAAGTGATGGATACCGTGCGACAACGTGGAGAGTAAAATGCTCGAGAATTGTGACCACAATCAGTTCAGCTCAGTCGTTAAGTCGTGTCCGACTCTTCGTGACCCTATGGACCATATCACGCCACGCTTCCCGGTCTCTCACTATCTTCCTAACATCACATCACTTCATCTGCAGCGCCTCGAGGATGTCATCTAACCATCGCGTTCGCTGCCTACCCCTTCTCCGGTGACCCTCAACATTTTCCAACATCAAATCTTTCTCCAGAGACTCCTCTATTCTCATCAGATGGCCAAAGTAGCTTTGTTTTAACTTTAGAATGTGACCCTCCAATGAAAAGTCAGGGTTTATGGTCGACAATATCGACTGATGTGATCGTCTGGCAGTACAAAGAACTCTCAAGAGTCTCTGCCAGCACCACAATCCAACGCGTCAATTTTTCGGCGGTCAGCCTTCTTCACAGTCCCACTCTCGCATCCATACATCACAACTGCAAAGACCATAGCACGAGTTATACAGATCATGTTCGGCAGACTATTGTCTCTGCTCTTTACTAGGCGGTCAAGGCCAGCCATAGCTCTCTTTTCCAGAAGCAGGCGTCTCCTAATTTTATGGCTGCAGTATCCATCCGGGGTAATCTTGGAGCCCAAGAAGAGAAAATCTGTCACAGCTTCCACCTTTTGTTTCTTGATACTCCAGGACTTGATAGGGCAAAACGCCATGATCTCTGTTTTTTTAATGTTCAGTTTAAGCCCAAACGTCTCTCTTCTTGTACACGCATGAGAATTCTCTTGAGTTCCACTGCACTTTCTGCCAATAAAGTGGTATCATCGGCACATCTAAGGTTGTTGATACGTTTTTCAGCTATTTTCACTCCAGCTTAAGACACATCCAGACCGGCCTTCCTCATAATGCACTGAGCACATAGGTTAAATAGGCAAGGCGACACTCTCATTTTATGTCTTGGTGAGTCAGCATAGGTTATCGATGACATAAAAAACGAGGATGCAGCGAATTATGGTAAGTCAAATTGAGTCAGGTTAAGAAGTACCGGCTGTCAGCAGAATTGTTCCGTTTTAAAATCCGTGAACGAAAGAAAGCAAAGGCAGGCCATATACAGCTTTTGCTTACAGCCCTGTGTCAAACGATAAGGGTGACAAAGTTGGCAAAGCCTACAGTGATAATTACAAATCTCTGCTGTGTTTTAGGTTGGAACACTATTGCAGCCGGTTACGTGAAAGCTTGTGCTATTATGTCTTGAATAGGTAATGCCTTAGTATAGTGGGTGGCGCCATTGAGCTGGCCGAAGAGGTTTTGACGCAACAGGTTCTCGAACCTAAGGAAGGCTAAAAGGAAACATTTGGCACGAAATTTGAGAGGCCAGAGTTCCCGTTCGTCGGAAGACAGGAAGGAATATGTGGTGCGGTTGCAGGACAATGCGGTCCGAGTGAAGGTAGTGAGATGAAGGCATTTGAAGACAGCACAAAATAAGGTCCAAGACAATGACATAGCGTGTGTTTTATACGAGTCAGAAGAACGGTCACGTAAAAATATAAAGAACCATATAGCGGCAGCTATGTGGACGACCACTACTACCCACAGTAACAAATGATTTTAGCTGTTACTTTACACCGGACACTGTAGCCTCCCATACGCGATTGACAGTTTATGGCGGTTAGGAATATGCTCACTGTTCTCTAAATATACTAGCGCATGCTTCTACCCCGGAGGTGTGTGCTGCATCTTGGCTTCATTGTGGCACGTAGTAATACCGTATATTGAGTTCTTACCGAATATTGAACAAAGGCTTACATTATTTCATCAAGATCATGCATACATTCCGCACATGCACCCTAGAAGCAAGCTAGGGACCGCAACGGTTCTTGCTTAACAGCTGGGTTTCAAAATGACACAAATCAGCTGTAAAGAAACTCATGTAGGCATTGCGACTACTCAGCAATGTTAATGCGTAAATATCAACATGAGATCGAATGCCTCAGGAGCATTTTCACATTGAACTCTGCAGGCCTGGCAATCAGCCAGTCTTATATTTGCGCATGCGCTCACTGGCAAGGGCCTCAAAATTACCCATGTTTTAGACCATCACACAAGTCGACACTGCGTTACGGCCTTGCGGCATTAGGGGCCGGGCCACCACGCATCGAAGAAGACAAACATTCTGTCATGCGATTTCTCCTAGATATATACTTGCCGCTGGCTCTTCGGACATAAGATGCCACATTCTTAGCACGCATAGTTCTAAGGGCCGCATGCATTCGTTTATAAGTCCAGCCGATGTCTTTGTGCTGTTGCCGACGGACTTTTATGGAGGTACGCCACCGACTGGTATTTTGATCAACTAGCTGGGAAAGCATTCGCTCCAAAAACGGCTACTGCAGATGCGACTCAGAGAGGTGAAACCAGTTTGTTTTATTACGTCAAGATGCCAGGTGTGAAGTCTATTCATATATTTGCCAATTTATATGTCCACTTCGCGCCAGGTATGAAGTCTATTGATATATTTGCCAATTTATATGTCCACTTCGGTCACCGCAAAAATAGTGATGTTCTTGGCTGAAGTCAGGTAACTGATTTATTAGACAAATTTCGTCGCGAGAGAAGCTCCTCTGTTCGATACATGGCTTGAGTTTATTCCTGGCTGTTGAATTTTCGCTATGAATGCGCGTCACCAAAACGTTGCCTAACCAATACGCTCATTGTCTCCTGGTTTCGATAGTTGGACAGCTCCATGCAATAATGTTCACTGCAGTTTCACTGATCTATTTTATAAACAAAGCCAACATTTCCCTGCTGTATTTCGTAAAGCCGAGTTGAGCTGGTGAATCATTTAGGAATTTCGGTGCCGATGAGAAGTATACCCTTTCTACAGTACGTTCTCGACCATGTTACTCCAACTTTCGATCCAACTATTGTGGTGAAAAGAATGCTGCGCATTTTCACATATCTCTAGGCCAGAATATTTTTTGTTTCTACACATGTTTCTATGAAAGCTTTTCCTACAACACGAGTACCATTCATTTTATCTGCAAGTTGAATTGGCGTGCAGAATCCATCGCCATGGCAGGCTGAGATACTTCTGCGCTTTTTCAAGTTTGCCGCTTTTACTTCATATCAAGTGACGACCAGCAAGATTCCATTAAAATTTCCATATACCGAACATTTCACATTTGACATATTGAAAGTGAAGGTGGCCATTGTAACATTGAAAATTAAATTGAAACAATGTAGTCTGAAGCATGACGTCCTTTGTTCTGCCGAGTGTTGACGTGTTTCGCTGCTCAGCAGCGCCATCATGATCTCTATCACAGAGCCAAAATGGGCAGTATGGTGTTTAAATTCGCCGAAACAATATCGATCTTTTTAAAAACTGTAGATGTTAGATGTTTTCGCCGTTCTGACATATCTAACAAGTCTTATCTGAAATGAGAACGCGCCCAAAAACCGCTGAAAAGGTGACAAACGTTCAGCGTCAAAAAATATACTTGCGAAGAGCAAATACCTCTTACGTAGTCCAGGAGCAAATCAACATGCACCCTACCGCTCTAGATTCTTTTTTAAAAGTGGACCTCCGTTACCTTCCTTTTTTGAACTCTGTAGTATAAAACCTTAATGTTAAAATGTTAGTAGCTCTCTCTGCGATTAAAGTCTACAGCTCATAACCGGTCTTTTAAGGAGGAGGCATCGAAATGCCCCATAGAGGTCATTTAGTTGGTTGACTTGTACCAACCAAGAACTTAAAACCATGGCCACTACTGCATCAACAAGCTTCCTAGGACATTATCGCACAAAATAATCAAAAGGCTTTTCACTGACCTAAACTTAAAGTTGACGAAATAGTTTTACGATTTTTCATGGCCACGTTCAATGCCCATACATACAGTATCCTAATTAGTCAAAACCTTTCTGAACTTATATAGCTGCAAGATTAAATTAGGTTTGTTTTGTGGGGTTTAACGCCCCGCAGCGACGCAAGCTATGAGAGACACCGCAGTGGAGGAATCCGGAAATTTACACCTCCTGGGGTTTTCTAACGTGCACTCGCATCGCTCAGCACATGGGCGCCATGCTTGTCGCCTGCAGCGGAAAGCGGCCGTGGAGGCCGGGATTCGCTCCCGCACCCTTGGATACAGTAGTCGAGCGCGGTAACCACTGCGCCACCGCCGCGGGGCGCAAGACTAAATAAAAAACATCACACATTTCCATGACCATATTGTGTCTCATAGAGTGGTGAAGTCAGAAATGTTGTAAGCAGTATATATATTGTCAACTAAATGTTTATCAATAATTATATTTTCTCTTCTGTCAATTTTCTTTCCGATTTTTGCTGCTTTAGTTCTTCAAGAAACATGCGGCCTGTGACAAGTGAACTCCTCGCCTTTGTCTCGCCGCTGTTCTTCAAGCATTATGCTACAGAGGAGCAAATAATTGACGTCTTTATTTCACTTTATTTTCCTGTAACCTTAGAAAAATATATGAAAGTACATACCTTTAGAGCACTGTTGAAATCCTTTATAATTTGAGCTTGTTGACGATTTGCTTCTCCTAGTTCAGGCGAAGTTTCTGATCAATGAATACACAAAAATGTACATTGACAAGCGTATGTACAAAAATGCACGAAACTGCTAACGTCGCTATATAATTAATTTATTATAATCATGGAAGATGTCGTGAGGTGGGGCCTTGTTCATACCGGCACTACCGTTTTATTTAGAGAATTGTACACGTCTTTTCCAATTCGGTATTCTATAGTAAATGATAAAATTTCTGGTGGTTTAGCCGTAATGCATTAGCTAATAAATTTAGATGAGGCTTCATTCTTGGCACTTTGCCGTCGTAGATTGCACCTGAGCTGAAGTTACCCACTCTCCTAACCCGACGAAACATTGTGCGATTGTATTCGTTTGTACCAGAGAAAAATTTCCCCTGACACAGAAGCGTAGTTTTTCCTTATTAAATTTGTACTCTAACATAGGGAACCTCACTGCCGTTCAACTGTCTTACTGTCATTCACGAACCTTATTGCATGCACTGCATCACAGTTCCAGTTTCGAGCGGGTTACGCAAACTGGCTGCACTCAGCTACAGGCGCGGGCATTCATCTGTTTTGTGCAGAAACAAACCTGTAGAGCGTCAGTGTGGCTATAATGCCTAGAATATACTAGGCACTATAGCGTGGCCACCATTCCTGAAAATTGGTTCCCACAGTTGTTGGTTTGCCTGTCTCGAAAAAACGTACGATTGCCATGTGCGCGCAGTAACTAACAGCGCGCACAGATAGGGGCATTCAAAGAAACTTTGATGCCTTATCAAATAGAATATTTTTGCAGTTTGAACGCATATTTTTCTTGAAATCAAACTTGATACTTGCATTACGAGTGACAGCGTGAAGTTTTAGTCAAACCTCCTGACTCAAAAGACAATCTCGATGAACAGTGACACTTCCAATTTAACAATTGAAGTAGATGCTGTACACTCAAACCTGCTTTGGAGGTGCCGTAGCCTTCAGGACGCTGACTTTCATCTGAAACGAGAATATTTTATTCAACGGCACACGAAGCAAATGCACACATTAGAATAACGGTAGTCCTATCGACAGTGTAAAACAATAAATATTGGCTGATAATTCCGCCTGTTGAGGGTTAACATTTGTAGGTTGCTGACTATTTTTCGGCTTGTTATATCTTTGCGAATTCCACTGTATCTAGGGTTCACCTGTCTAACAAAGTAAGCGCCAGCCTGCACATACAATCCGTGGTAAGAATCTCGAGCACCATTTAATATCAAACAATTGAAATGCTTTTTGCAATGGTCTAAAATTTGCTGCTGTATGTTTTTAAAGTAGTGTTTCTTTGCGTAGCTCTAATTTGTCGACATTTCAGACACACAAAACTGATCCTTTAGACAGAACAGAAAATACCGCTGCTTTTCGTTCTTTAGTGAGCGGCCACTACAACAGTTAGTAGTGAGTGAAAATATTGTTAAGCACTGTTATGCACCAAGCGTGGAAACGAATCAAATATCTTTATTCCGTTTACTCCTATGCCCAATAGTAAGCAAGTTCGAAAACTTGGTGTGGCAAGACACCATGATCTTTGTCTTTTTAATGTTCAGTTTAAGCCCAACCGTCTCACTCACTTCTTTTACGCGCATCAGAAGTCTCTTGAGTTCCACTTCACTTTCTGCGATTAAAGTGGTATCATCCGCATATCTAAGGTTGTTGATACGTTTCCCAGCAATCTTCTCTCCAGCTGAACACGCGTCCAGACCGGCATTCCTCATGATGCACTCAGCATTTAGGTTAAATAGGCAGGGCGACAGTATGCAGCCTTGTCTCACTCCTTTCTCAATTGGTAACCAATCAGTAAGACCATGCCTAGTTCTCACTGTGGCCTCTTGCCCTTCTCACAGGTTCCTGACGAGAAAGATGAGGTGATTTAAAACTCCCATCTCTTGAAGAGCTTGCCACAATCTGCTGGGATCTAAGCAGTCACAAGCTTTCGCATAATCAATAGAGCAGAAGTAGATGGGTTTCTGAAACTCTCTTGCTTTTTCCATGATCCAACGAAGGTTGGCAATCTGGTCTCTAGTTCCTCTGCCCTTGCGAAGCCCATCTTGCAAGTCCGGAAGCTCCCGATCCACATACTGCTGCAGCCTACCTTGGAAGATTTTCAACATAACCTTGCTAGCATGCGAAATAAGCGCGATCGTGCGGTAGTTGGAACAATATTTGGCACTGCCTTTCCTTGGAATGGGGATGTAAACTGACCTCCTCCAATCCTGTGGCCACTGCAGGGTTGTCCAAATATGCGGACATAATGTATACAGACTTTCTGACATACTGGAATAGTTAATTTAATGTGCATTAGGATTCACGTCTCTACATTAAGCATATTTAGCTCGCCCGTCGCCATTCCGCCTCGCTATGTCGAGCTGATATGGGTTCTTGATGCTGGGCACCGGCGGCCTTCAAACCAGGATTCACGCGGGTCTGCAAGCAATTGTTCAGCAAACTAGAGGAGGTCTGTCATGCGGAGCGACTGCTCTTACTCAACCCAACCAATTTCTAGTTAACTATCACCGAACGCTCTGTCGATGGCACCAAACGCTCATCCTCATATCCCCTAATATTAGACCTCGTTGCCGCCAAACCCTCAACGACCATGCTAGGCAGATCTTCCTTCGCGATGTCTGAAGCAAGTCATCACCTGGGCGGACGGAGACCCACCCTGGTCAATGTAATGTCAATGCCCGGTCGGATAGCGAATCGCCACAGACCGGGCGGCCAGCGTCATGAACCGTACGGACAAAGAAATTTCACCTTAGTGGAGCCGTGTTGGAGTCCAGGGACCTGAGTGCCCCAAACATTTTTTATATAAAATATTTACTACTACTATTACAGGCAGAGTACGGTGTTCATATACCTTTCTTTTAGGGGTGCATTTGCGCACTGCGGGAACCAGCAAAAACGGAAGATAAACTAGACCCAAAAGATACAATTTTAAATCAAACAGACCGTGGGTTCGCCCTCCATTTGCGTTTGAAAACATTTTGATCGCTTCCTATACAATTGCACTGCCATCAGAGACTCTTGCGCTCTTATCCTTCAGTCATAAACGTAACGGCAGAAAAAAAGTATCATTTGTAATTAACAAGGCATTAGTATCAGGTTCCTGTGTTAAAATTGTTACTGATATTTTTTCCCAAAATTTTGCGTACATTCTTTCGCTACGTTCGACCATTTTCATTTATGTTCCTATCTAATATTTCCCCAGTCTCGCAGGCCGTATTGCAAACAAAGTATCCGACACTTTTTTGCTCCTGGCTTACTTATCCGATTGAAAAATTAACTCAGAGGCCCATATTTCCATGCAACCACCTCTGCACATGTCCAAAAGAAGTGGAGTGAAGGTTTCATCATTGCACTCGCCACTTTGCACACAGCAGGCAGCACTCCTTGTAGAATCTGGTTTAGGCGTGTAGTTGGGGCTTAACATAAGCTCACATTGTCTTTTTTGTCTCAATGAGGCTTCTAATGTAGGGCCTGAAAGATACTTCCGCATTGCTTCCTGTGCTTTAGCTAGCACTTGGCTTTTTTTAATTATATGTAGTATATCATGTTTATATTGTCAAGTAGTGGTGAAAAGGCAGCAGGCACCAAAAGAGGACACAGGTGTTGCACTCGAATGAACTCTTTGTTGGGCTGACTTGCGCCCTCAAAATAACTTATTAACTCGGTGGCGGCGATAACAACAATCGTGCTCAGCGGTCGTCGATCTGCGAATTTGTAGGCAGCAAGGAAACATCTAGATAAAGCCGCAGACCGTGACTAGCATAATCTGGGACATTTCAGAAACATTCGAGAGTAGCAGAAATCTTCTAGATTCCTCTCGACGCATCTTACGCAACAAAGAAACTGATAAAGCAGCATCTCGCGATGACGAACATAAACAAAAACAAACCACAATCTATCCTCGTGCAAGAATAAGTGATAAGGCCGCATCCCGGCTGTCAGAAGAACAAATAAAGACGAATTGCTCGCGGCAATATACTTAAGATTATTTCTCTTTACAGATTCTCTTTAAAAGCTATACATATGCATAAATACTGGTGAATTATACAATAACCTGAAATTATGTAGAAAATGAACCTTTACATTTAAATGATAAACGATCTGATTAACTGGACAGCTACGTGCAGGTAATTAGGAAGCATTATTAGAAAAATGAAATCATTTTAATATTCAGAATCAGCATGCAATGAACGGAAGTCAAAAATAGGCTTCCGCTTATTTCGGCGGCTTTGCGAAACCTAAATGCTTTAAAATTGTGTATATGTGCATAAACTTTGCCCTGAAATTATGATCGATGCTTTCACATTGGAACCTTTTAAATGTATATTGTGTTTTAAACAGCCTATTTGTTTCTGTATATCATAAAGAGAAGTCAGTTAACAGCACAGAAAGCTACTTACTTTTTGGACATTTTGTTGCCGAAAATGATTTTGTGAAGCAAGAGAAAGAGACGTCAGGGTGGGTAGGACATGAAAAGTGTTTTTTTTCTGAAGAATATAAAACTGGCAGAGTTTTATCATTTAATAACCGAAATGTATGCGCCTAATCGGGTCTTCTGAGGACTGAAAGCCACAATACAATTATTGTGTAACGTTTGCATTGCACAGGAAAGCGGCGGCGCAAGCAAGAAAGGGTAGCGCTCAATCCATTTTTTATCCGTGAGTGATTTCTTGAGACGGTCTACAAAAACAGGTTGATCAATGAAAGAAAGAGAATGTAGCCGTTTTATGTAATCTTTAGGAGCAATGTCAACTGCGCTACGTTTGTTGCGTCAGCCGATCATTCATATACTGTTTACTGCTACTTGAGCCGCTAGTGTGTGGAGTTCTCAACCTCCAATGGGGTTTCGTTCATAAGGATGTATTTACTCTGCCCTTGGTTGCTTTTGTTGGGTGACAAATCCGGAGCGTTTAAGCGTGTTTAAGCGGGGCGTTTAAGGCTATCGGTTTCAGAATTTGCCTGCTGATCTCAGTCATCAATTAGGCAGTGCGTGCGGGGAGTGGCAATAACTGTGGTCAACGGCGGGAGCTGCTATACTGGAATTTTTGTGACTGGCCGCTAGCTGCGTATTTGATGCTGCCGTCATGCCGAGGTCCGACCAGATGAAACAGAAAAGTCACAATTGATACTGGGAATACTGATCTTATAAAATAATGTCGCATAACGATCTCAGCAAAAGTTGCTTTATGAATAGTTATTATATATCCCATTTGTTGTCGCAAGATATGCTTGCTTTAAGGAGCGGCTTCTGTTCCCATACCACTTTCACATTTATCACCTGTAGCGAAAGCTTCAAGGATGCATATCTGCAGAAAAAAAAAAGTATTTAGCTCACATAATAATAAGAAGATAACCAATTTATTAAGCATCGTTGTCTTCCAGTGGGACATTTCTTTCGTACTTTAAAAATCTGAATGTACTGCACCGAAAATGTTTTTCATTAATATTATTATTCTCCAGACGGCATATCCTTATTTTTTGCCGCAACAAATATCGCATGCTTGTTTTCCAACGATTACTGTTGTTGCGCGGGTATGCAGCTTACCCTGTACCTTCTCTACCAACATTGTTCGGAACTTGCAAGCAAGACTGTCAAAGCAAAACATTCTAGGTTCGTGCTTGAAATTCAAACGCCGCTCGTGTTCGCTCAATAGGACGTTGCAGCACTATTATCGCACAACGACACGCGCGCATTTACTACCGTTATTTATCTTTTTATCTTCCTTTAGTCACCTGTTTTCGTTATTATTGTCTTGTTATTTTGAAGAAAAGAGTAACAACAAATTACACGTTGCATATGTTAGCAGCTAAGCTGCGGCCGGCGAACATCAAACGATCAGTGAGAGGAGGAAAGCAAACGGCGATAAAAACGAAAGAACAAAAGTGGGGTATGTAAAAAAGCGTAGAAAATATGACAATACCATAAACAATGCCATCTATCACGTCAGCTAAGCAGCTCGGGCAATTTAAACTATTCGAGACTTTTTCTGTGCAAAATACAGCGTAGCGCGTGTGCTTTCGCCTTAGATGTCCTTGTGCCCCGCTACTATCACCGCGTCCTCACATACTAGAGTGGAGTGGCGCTGCGTACTTCGGTTCGAGGCTATGTTCTTCCTCGCCGCGAAAACGGTCTATAAAAGTTAGAAACAAGTTAGAAAGTGCCACAAAAACTAGTATTTTTACTGTAATTTAACGTTCAGACGTCGCGCGATAGGCGATTAATCGATGTAAGCTTCATACTTCCTACTTACTACATTTGGTTAGGCACGGGAATGACTGTACATAAAAGCAACTTACCAAGCACTCAGCAGTGCATGGGCTGCACATCCGGAAATACAAAACGAGAAGCCCCAGATATATAGCCAACCTGAAATCAGCGCTAGTCACAGTGATGAAAGCCTTTTGCTCATTAATATTTTTGCATTGTAACTTCGCTCCACTAATACTATTTCTTGGTGGAAGAAATGCTTGAATGTTGCAGTACAGCATAAGCGCTTGATAGAGGTTCTAGCGCCTAGTAATATTCCTCTTACTGGTTGACATCCACAGCACCATTCTGCTCTTTAGCAACAAAATTACCTACATGAGGACGTTTTTTTTTTCCTTTCGACTAAGCGTATCAACTTCTTACAATCCAGCAATCCATGCTTGATTTTTGTCCTGTCCTCCTCTTCCCTGTGTCTCGTCCTTTGGCTGGTTAAATATGAACCCTTGATTTTTTTTATTTTACGCTCCCAGCCCCCATATATTGCAAGGAACCTGTGAAGTATTGATCCCGGTAGGGGCGTTGTGATGTGTTCATATTTAGAGAGCCACATGTCCATCTTTTAGGGTGGTGCCAGCTTTTGAAGGGGCACTTGCCGCCGCCCGCTAAAGACCAGTGTTGCCAGTTGAGCTAACGGCGCCATTTTGTTTCCTAAATGAACCGCATACAGGAGAAAACTGGAACTTGTACAATGCGGCGGTCCAAATTTCCTTCGCTGCCCACTCCATGAAATTTTAGTTGCGTACTGTGGTGAATATTAAGCTGTGGACTAACTGCTCGTTTGGTCGAAAAGCCGTTGGCGTAGTAGTAATAGTAGTAACGTAACAGCAGTAGTAGTAGTCTGCACCGCGTGTCGGAAATAATCGTGGGCTGCGTAAACATTCTACCGTGGTAGTTTGTGGTTCTAGTGCTTGATGACTGATTGGTGTGTGTTAAGCAATGACGCGTTAAGAGAAGGTAATTAATAAATGAATTAGGAAATGAAAAACGACAAAAATTGAAAATTAGTCTCCAAATTAGTTAAAATGCTCTAGTTAGAAAATGAAAACTTGGGAGAGGGGGATGCAGTCATAACTCATGACTCGCAGTCATAATGCGAGGGGACATAACTAAGCTTTTTGCATAATAGTATATACTGCAAGTGTAGAGTCTGCAAAACCACTACCTGTAACCATGACTGGTAGTCATAATCATATTCATCACTCTTAGTTACATGCAACATAGCGTATGACACAGCACTTAAGTAGCATACTCTAACGAGTGGAGTCTAAATAATTGTGCAATCACAATTCACTCATAAGCATGATTCATGACTCGTATAGGCTAAAGAAAAACAGTGCGAAAACGAAGACGAGACCACACAACGCTTCTCGTCTTCGTTTTTGCGCTGTTTTTCTTTAACTTCTATTATGCACCAACCAGGCCGCCAAAATGCTCTTATGGCTCGTATTAGAGCGAAAGTCTTAAATGGTTCATACTGTCGTCGACAAAAGCTGTCCGCTCGAGCGGCGCACCTGATTGATCGACAGAGAAGTGATGTCACCAGCAGCCAAATTGGATGCGACCAACCTGACGTCTCATTTTGTCTATCGTTCCTGCCATCTGCAAGTCCACACATGAACGCGCGCCAAGGAATGCCACGCCACAGGAGCGATCCGTGTACCATCCAAACGCACCCTTTAAGAGAATGTGTGACATATACTGCGCCTTTCCTTTCCAGTAAACCAATTATAATTATATGTTGCATTGCAACGAACGCCAATTAAAGGCAAGCAATGGAGGCAAATGATAGGAGAGGAAGCGTAGGCTTTCATCATTCTCCTCTTAAGAGACATCTAAGAGACACTCTAATTTGTTCGGTTAGCGACGATTACCTGAATGACGCTTATAAACAATGACCCACAATGACAATGCTGCAATTGTACTCACTAATAGCTGTCCTATGGTATTATTATGCAGCCTAAATTTTAAATAAGCTAATTAAGAGCCATTACGTGAGACCAGCAGCTTGAGTACTGGAATCGTCCTCGACATAAGGCATCCCGTGATATGATTTACCATTGGAGCCTGAAGTTCAATCGTTGCTCACAATTAACGAATTAACCGCTTTTAATTAGCACTGGTAACAATGGTATTGCAATCATACTCGATATAAGCTATCCCGTGATATACGACTTCAGTTGCAGTATAAATGTAAAATTTTAATTATAAATGACGAAATAACGATTGTTAATTAGGCGCTTTTATTAATATAATGGAATTGTCTTCAACATAGGTTGCCTCGTGATATATGACTTGACATTGTATCTAAAATTCGTGTTAATCACAATTAACTAATTAGCTAATGTTAACAATGATTGGCAATTAGTGTATTGCAATCATACTGGATATAAACTATCCTTTGATATATGACTTGACATTGTAGCTTAAAATTTCATTCTTAATCACAATTGACTAAGTAATGGTTAATAACTAAAACCTGCAATTAGTGCAGTGCAATCGTACTCGGTTTAAGCTATCTACTAATATGGGACTTGATGCTATAGCCTCAAGTTCAATTTTAAATCAAAGTTAAATAATGGCGAATAAATAAGAATTGAAAATAGTCAAGCGCAATTGCACTAGACGTAACAATCGATCCTGCAATCTCGATCGTGTTCAGCAGGAGGATGGTCTTCAAAAGCTGCTTTGTCGACGTTAGTCAAGCAGGCAGGGCATACGCTGGGGACCAATATGGCAGCCCGTCATGTTTGGCAGCCGCCACAGCCGCCACAGCCGCCGTTAGGCAACCTTGGACCCAGCTGTCACCACTCTTAAAGACGGGCATGTAGGCTCTCTATTCATTATAAAACGGAGACGACAGCTAGCTTACCTGTAGGAGATGAGTAACAAAAAAAAGGTAAGTATTCCTGCCGAATTTACTCTGAGGAATACCTGGGCCAGTGTCTATTAACCTTTTCAGTGGAGGACCCAAAGGATAGCTGCAAAACGTTTCATAAGTTTTCAGTTTCTACAAGGCCGTTACTACAGACAACGTTCCACCGAAGCAGCGAATTTGGAGCCCTGTGTTGCACGTTACCACAGTTCTTTTTCTCAAAGGATGCGCAGCTCACCTCGGTACAGCATCTATTAGAATTAGGAAACGCGATCCTAATTGTTGTAATGCACTTCCTGCATACGAGCACTGTAAATAAAAATTATTGCGATGGCCTTTTTTGAAATCTCCAAGAAAGGAAACCCCTGAAGACTACTTGTTTAATTTGTATTTTTCGTATTTAAGACAACAAAGAGCATGGCTGAATAGAGAATATTTACGTCTGCTGCGTTGTTTGGAAAAACAAAGATCTATTACACACATATGCTTACCGTTGAATTACCAGACTAACATTTTTGAATGAGGTATATGGCATGATTGTTGTTTAAATTAAAAGAGTTCTATTATCAATAGATGTATTGTGAGCATTGGGGTACAATACTCAGCATAAGTCATACCATCCTATTCTTAAAAATAAAATCTAATAATATCTGAAGAAGACGATTTCACGCCTTCTAAAAACCAGCGATCCCTAGTTTACACGCGAAATCGCCCAATATGCTACTACTGCGGCTTTCTAAGCCGTGCTGCTCGGTATTTCTTATGCCGTCAGACACCACTTCACCGCCCCCTATTTGCTTATTGGCCTTCCCGTAACCATTATTTATTCTGCCTGTCTTTTCCAAATGCTTAGAGAAGTTAATTTATAAACGCATGACAAGTTTCTTTAATCGGCATATCATACTAACAGATGCTCAGTTTGGCTTCGTGAAAGGAATCTTGACTGAAGCTGCTTTGCTAACCCAAAAAGAAATTGTTTTTGAATCGTTGGAAACAGTCCTTCACAAGCTTATATATAAAATATTACTCCAAAAACTTGAACATTATGGCTTCAGAGGTACGTTCAAAGTGATTTTCACAAGTTACTTGAAACACCGCACCAAAGAGGTAATATTCATAATTCCTTGTCCGAAATATAGCCGATTTTCTGAGGTGTTCCTCAGCAAGCATCCTAGGCACGCTTTTATTCATCCTCTACATAAATGACATTGTGCAAATTAGTAATACTGCCAAATATATTAACTATGCAGACGATGTGAGTTTATTCTTTACAGCTACCCTTGTCTCGAACTTAGCTCTAAACGCGTACTCAACTGTTGAAAGGCTATTCCACTTGACCAGAGCATCATTGTTGTCATTAAACACACGCACACACAAAACAAATAATATTTATTCAGGGCAAGAAATAAAATCGTGGCCGCAAAACAAGCTTTCCTGCTTGAATGTACCACCGTAGACATAGTTTATACAATCAAAAGACTTGAATTCATAATACAGGAAAATATTTCTTGGGATATCCATGTTATTTATCTTTGTTCTAAACTTTCGAGGACCCTTGCCACTCTATCGAAAGTTCGCCATTTATTGCCCGTCACGGTTAAGAAGCTAATTTACAACTCGCTATTTCTTCCTCACATAGATTGCACCCACCTAGTATGGAGTACCACTACATTTACTAACACCTCTAAATTACAAAAATTACAAACGAAAGCCATTCGTATTATTGCTGGCGTACCATATAACACACATACTTAACCTATATTTTGTTCTCTCGTAGTTCATGAAGTAGTAATGCACCGCTATCATACGTACACCAGGGCAAGGAACAATGCTTTTAATACACTGGCAGAATTGACAATGCGAGCTAGTCCTTAAGCAACTTGAATGAATGAATCATAGTACATACCCTGTTCTCTTGTTAATTATGGCAAGCAAATGCTTCAATATCTAATCCCCAACATGGAAAACGGAACCTTAAACACTCATCGTCACGTTAAAGGCATGTAGTACATAGCTTAGCTATGTCCTCACAAATGTTTATATTTTGTTAAATGACATCGTAAAAATATATAGTAACAATTTTGAATATATGTACTCAATTTTGTATGGTGCTATAGAATGCGCTGAGGACAATCTTAAATGTACTGCACTTGTAATGTTTCTTGGTACATTTCAAATACTTATGAAGTAGCTGCTTCTAAAATATATTTCGTTTTCAATTTTTTCATTCACAAATTATGTGTCGGAGCGTGTGCAACCGTTGCTTTATACAAGAGCGCACAGTACGTGTCAAGCCACTAACTGGTATTTTGACTGTGCTCTCCAGCACCGATGATGTTAAATAAATTTTGATTTAATATCATTACACAACGCCAGTGTACACATTCTCATGTTCTAACGCCCCTGACAGTTACGCCTTCTCCACCCGCAGAGGACACTTCCTGCACCACCGCATTCCTTCTCCGAAGCGAGGGCGCCGCACTGTCTCAAAAAAGCGTGAATGCGGCTGTTACTTGCTGAGAACTGCGAAACGAGAAAACTGTCGAATCTCATTTATTGCCTGCAAATCTGCATGAAGGTTTTGTCGAGTGCATTGCAGTAGTGGCGCTTCTCGACACCGCTGCAGCCGTTTCTGCCATGGCCGGACCTTTTGGCCATGCCTTGTAAAATTGACACTTTCAGCGAATTCGCGTTGCGCAAATCAAGCGCCCAGTCGTTCGAATTGTTAGCAGCGTGGATTCCTCAAGTCATTATTCAGCGAATCGTGTATGCAATGTATGTGAGTTGTGCATTCTGCGAATTGTGTATTCCTCCTCACAAGACCTCATCTTGTCTGGGATTTTCTGTTGCGTCAAAGCGCACTCATCAGCCGCGGCCTTGCTGGATTGGCGCCTTTTGCATATGGGAAATTTAGCCGACGTTGCGTAACCCAAAACCGCCTTTTCCAATGATACTGAGCTTCCTGCGTGCTCTTTCTTGTGTTCACCATTTGTACTTTTGGCGTCATGGCAATGTACTTTTTACGCTATTGGCCTTATTTCTTCACTAAAAGTAGTCTTCCATACCATGCTCTTCCTATTAGCTTCACTGTATTAATGACTTCAACATTTTCTTACATCCGGTCTCCATGGCACCACCCAGTCCTTTGAATACCTTCGCAGCCCCTGGACTTGTTGCCCTCAGTGCACATGCACAGTCTCGCGGCCTCAAAACAGTGCATGTGCAGTGCCTTAAGCCATTGTAGTTATTGTTAAGAACTTTATTTTTCCACCGATGTAGGAGGCCCCCCTCCTCGCCCCCGGCACTCAGGGCTATGGTACGGAGGCCGGGGCCTCAGCGACTAAAGAAAGGCGAAGCCGCCAAGCGGATAGCTTACTGCTGGCTGGCGGGGAACTCGCTTCACAGCAGCAGTCTCTAGGCTTCTCTACTATTTATGTTTTCTTTGGAGCCAGGGTAATCAAGGCATTGCGAGATTATGTGATCCAGAGTACCCCTTTCTCCGAAAGTTTCGCATTTATCGTCCGCTTTTTCCTCCACTTGTGTGTGGAAAAGCCAGACGAGACTTGGACAATCCCCAGCATGCAGGCACCGCCAAGCGACGATATCCTTGTTATTTAGCGTCCGGTCCGGTGGTCGCATTGACCTTCTACTCACTCTGTAGTGTTCTAAGAGTTCCTTATATGTTTTGCTGCCTCTCGTCCATCCCATCGCAATCAGGCGGCTCTACGGCTGCCCGGAAGTACAGAGCTCGGGCTAGCTCGTGCGCCGCATCATTACCGGGGATAGATTCGTGCGCGTGGGTCCAAATAATTAAATCCTTCTTTCTAGATTTCCTTTCTCTAGAATTTTGGCTCCTTCTTTGAGATCCTCCATTTTCCACTGTTCCAGACAGTAATTTTGCTGTCATTAACAGCGAAAGCGAGTGCTATGGCAACTTATTCAGCCGCTTAGAACGAACGCGGCGGCGGCGCGTACACCACGGCCGTTGACAACCGCAGCCGATTGTGCTTTCGTATTGTCAGGATCACCGCCTGTGAGTTGACATATGTACCTGTAGTTTTGGATGGACACAAGTTAGTTGCATTGGTTGACACCGTAGCAGCCTTCTGTATTCTGAGCAGCCAACTGGCCACGTTTTATTCGAAAAGGTATTACTCAGTGGTCAAGCACACCGATTCGCACCTCTTATGTACACGTAGTCACCCCGGTAGAACTGTGCCCGGTACCGGTGCAAATTCCCGAAACAACGTTTGTTGTTAGGTGCCTTGTGCTGCAGGAGTGTTTGTTCGACTTGATTGTTGGTGTGGAGTTTCTGCGAGTGGATGCAGCTGTTATTGATCTCATGCAAAGTACCGTCACGTTTCCAACCAAGAACGTGGAACGTGATTCGTCCATTTAACAGTGTTTTTTTTTTTGCGGTGAGATTTTCCGCGGACAATATTATGCTTCCCTTCTGGCCACTGTTTTGTGCGCGTCGCCTGCGAATGTGCATGTGATGGGACTGTGCTCGCCGAGCGAAATCATTCACTTTTGTTCGCACATGGTATCTGCGCAGTACGAGTCCTCATCCACCTTCGTCAAGGATAGTCAGAGGTCCTACTCACTAACTTTTCGCATGTGTACCGACATATATTTTCGTGCTATGGCGATCGCTTTTGCCAGCCCATTCGAAGAACCTTCAGCCTCTGCATTGACACCATAAGTCCTCCGCCCGGATCCCTCGATTGCACCGATATTTCTTCAGAGCTCTCAGCAGATCAGTATTGTGATCTATAGGCTATGCTGTGAGAGTCTTCATCCTTGGTGCGTAAAACGACCTTTACCATGATGATGATGGACTGACTTTTTGTGGCGCAAGGGTCTTTGTCCAAAGATCGCCAAAACACAAGGTGAAGTGACAACTGAAGTTAATAAAATGTCCGAGGTGAGGTGTTTAATGAAGTACTTAAATACGGTGGTGTATAGGGCCTAAACGTTTTTCCGGAGTGTGTAGTCTAAAAGCAGTGGTGTATAGGGCCTAAAAATATTGCGTTAAGGTGTTTAGTGGTCTGAGTAAAACTGAAAGGGTGAGATGTACGTGTTAAAAGAATAAGTTGTCTGAGCAACAATTTCTTTAAAAGAAAGCCATTTAATTAAAAGAAACGGGCTGACGCCCATCTTGATTAATCATTATCATCATCATCATCAGCCTGACTATACCCACTGCAGGGCGAAGGCCTCTCCCATATTTCTCCACTTAACCCGGTTCTGGGCTAGCTGCATCCACTTGACCCCTGCGAACTTCTTAATCTCATCCGCCCACCTAACTTTCTGCCGCCCCCTGCAGCGCTTTCCTTCCCTTATGATCCAGTTTGTTACCCTAAGCGACCATCGGTTATCCTCTCTTCGCACTACATGTGCTGCCCATGTCCATTTGTTCTCAATTTCCACTAGTATGTCGGTAACCTGAGTTATTTCTCTGACCCACTCTGCACGCTTTCTATCTCTTAATGTTACCCCTACCAGTTTTCGTTCCATAGCCCTCTGGGTTGTCCTCAACTTAAGTAGAACTCTCTTGGTTAGCCTCCACGTTTCAGCCCCATAGGTGAGTACAGGCAAGATGCAACTGTTTTATACTTTCCTCTTAAGCGATACCGGTAAGCTGCTAGTCGTAATCTGCGAGTGCCTGCCAAATGCGCTCCATCCCAATCTTATTCTTCTTGTTATTTCCTTTTCATGGTCCGGATCTGCGGTTACTACCTGTCCTAAGTAGACATATTCGCTTACTACTTCCAGTACTTCGCTACCTAATGTAAACTGCTGTTCCTTCCCTAGGCTGTTGAACATTACCTTAGTCTTCTGCATATTGATTTTCAAGCCTACCTTTCTACTTTTCCTGTCTAGGTCATCAATCATTATTTGAAGTTCATCTCCCGAGTTGCTTAGCAAAGCAATGTTGATTAATGACTCCATATAAAAAGCCTACTTTTAATAAATATTTAAAAAGTGTTTCTAAAGGAAACATTGATGATCGCCAAGAAGGATGGATGGATGTGTGGGTATTTGTTTCGTGTATAATTCAGGAAAGTGACGTCTCCTATGCTGTTTTGACAAGTCTTTGACATTCAATTAAAATATGGAGCACTGTTAGCCGGCAACCGCATCTCGAACAACGTGGTGCGGGAGAGTTCGTTAAAAGGTATGAATGTGTTGTGTATGTGCGACCTATTCCCATCCTGCACAGAGCTACTTCTTTGAATCTGATTTGTTTTTCTGTAGTGTATCTTCCTATCCTTGTTTTTATTGTGTGTAGTTTATTCTCAGTTGGCGTGTCTTACTCCTCTTGCCATTGTTGTCTGATTGTGTTTTTTATGTGTGGCTTGAGATCCTTATATGATATGCTGTCAGTGTCTGTAGTGCTTCGAAGTTCAGCTGATGCAGCAAGCCTATCAGCTGCCTCGTTGCCTGGTACACAGCGGTGGCCTGGCACCCAACACAGTGTAATATTAAGTTCTAGTTTATGGGCAGACATAAGGGAGTTATAAAGCGAACTCAGGACTGGGTTCTTATTGTGCCACTTTCGAAAGGATAGGGGCATTAAAACACTGAGGGAGTCTGTGTAGATGATCGATGTCTGTATTTTCTTTTCTATAATGTGTCTCACAGCTAGCAGGATTCCATAGCATTCAGCGGTAAATATACTTGTATGTCTGTTCAGTGTTTTTGAAAGTGAAAAGTGCGGTCCATGTGCTGCACAGGACACTTGAGCAGACTTCGGAGCATCGGTGTAATATTCATCACAAGTGTACTTCGCCTGAAGTAACATTAAGTGCCGCTGTATGGCAATAGAGGATGCGTGCTTCCCCACTGCAAGGAAAGACAGGTCACATATAACAGCATGCATTTCCCAAGGAGCGATTAAGTCTTTTGGTGAAGTTGTATGAAGGCTGTTAATCGGAACGTCCAGTTGTTCAATATGCGTGGCAACTCTGACTGGATATGGCGGTGTTAAAGATGGTTTTCTTGAGAAAAGTGCTATGCTAGTTTTGTCAAGCAGGAGCCGGCGACATGGATGGTTCAGTTGGCATAGTAACTTCATAGCATAAGTTACACAAGTAAATTCTCTCCTTCGTTGCAGTAATCATCGATTCGCCTCGACATAAAGGCTAGCAATTGGGCTAGTTCGAAAAGCGCCCGTAGCGAGGCGAAGGCCGAGGTGGTGCACGGGATCGTGTAATTTTAGTGCAGAGCATGATGCTAACCCATAGACCATCGAGCCATAGCCTATGCGTGTTAGAACTACACTGTTCAGAAGGCTCAGAACGCAGTCGCGGTCTGTGCCCCATGACCGGTGATAGAGAATTTTTAGCAGATTCATTACTTTGAGACACTTCAGTCGCAACTGTTTTATGTGGGCAATGAAGGAAAGTTTTTCGTCAACAACTACGCCAAGAAATTTACGCACCTTTTTAAAGGCTAGGCTCTGACCATTCAGTGTAATGTTGGGGTCGGGTCTGACGCCATGCTGCTTAGAGAAAAGTACACAAACACTTTTTTCATAGTTAAATTTCAACCCATTGTCATCAGCCTTTGTTAACAATTTGTTAACACCTAGCTGAATCTGTCTTTTACAGATGGCCAAGGTGCAAGATTTGAAGCTCATCTGGATATCATCAACATATACAGAGCAAGAAATGGTTTTTGGCAACACATTTTTTAAAGAGTTCATTTTGACTATGAAAAGTGTGCAACTGAGAAGACCATCTTGAGGGGCATCATTTTCGTGTATGTACTGCTTTGAGTACGCACTGCCAACACGAACTTTGAAGTTCCGTTCAGACAAGTAACTTCGCATTGTATTCAAAATGTTCCCTGTGATGCCAAGAGAGAAGAGGTAGCGGATGATACCATAGCGCCAAGTGGTATCATATGCTTTTTCAAGATCGAAAAAGACAGATAAACAATGTTGTTTATGTACAAAAGCATCCCTTGCATAAGACTCGAATGCAATGAGCTGATCAGCTGTTGACCGCCCAGCTCTAAAACCAGCTTGGTTTGGATGAAGACGACCATTGTATTCAAGGAAATGTAGACGGCGGCGATTTACCATTTTTTTCAAAAAGCTTGCATAAGCACCTGGTTAGAGCAATAGGCCGGTAACTGGCAGCAAGAGTGGGTTCTTTTCCGGGTTTTAATATCGGGATAATGATCGCTTCTTTCCATGCTTTAGGAAAGCGTCCTTTGGCCCATATTTTATTATACAGGCAAAGTAGGGTTTTAGGCGTGTCCGTATGCAGGTGCTTGAGCATTCCATATGTGATCCTGTCAGGACCTGGTGCTGTGTTCCCACATGTGCCAAGTGCAATCTTCAGCTCCTGCATGGTGAAAGGGCTATTGTACACTCCTGTGCACGGTCTTTTATCACATATAGGATTCCTCTCCTCAGTTACCTTGTGCCGCAAAAAAGAATCTGTATAGTGCGCTGAGCTGAATACGTATTCGAAGTGTTGCCCTAGTGTGTCTGCTTGGTGTTCAAGAGAGTCACCACTAGTGTTGACAAGGGGTGTTGGGAGAGTGCTATATCCTTTGAGTGCTCTTATTCTGTTGTATACTTTGTGAGCATCAGAATAAGAGCTCACAGAAGAAAGGAATGATGACCAGCTTTCTCGTTTGGAGATGCGTCGAACACGTTTGCCATTTGCTTTTGCGCGCTTAAATCCTATTAGGTTATCAGCCGTGGGGTATCGCCGTAACCTCGACCATGCCTTGTTTTGTGTTTCACGGGCAGTCTGACATTCTGCATTCCACCACGGCCTTCGTTTGTTTCGTGGCTTAATTGATGTTTGTGGAATGTGTTTTTCTGCAGCATCTATAGTGTGCAGCGTGATCAAGAGTTGAGATTCGTCAACGCCTAAGACAGTAACTGATGAACAGGGCAGAGCTGAGTGTTCCCTGAACATCTCCTAGATGGCCGCATATTCTTTGAATTTCCTGGGACTAGATGCATTTACATTTTTATTGTCTGTGTACTTCACAGAGATGGGAAAATGGTCGCTTCCATATAGATTGTCAATAACAACCCTCTCTGCCCAATTCTCCCAATTCTGCCCAATTGGCTCTTCGAGCTGCCAAGAGCATCGAAGAGCCAACGGCTAAGTCAATGGCTGTGTACGTATTATGAGCTGAGCTGTAGTATGTTGGCTGTTTTGAGTTGAGTTAACATGATCCTGAGCACAACAAGAACTTTTCAAATAGTGCAACTCGGAAGTCCGTTCTTGTACATCCCCATAATGGGTGTTGGGCATAAAGTCTCCGACCAGCAGCCATGGTTCTGTTAGTTGGTCAATCAGCTTTTCAAAATTTTTGTTGCATAGTCTATGATCCGACGGAATATACGGCGAACATACCGTTAATATTTTACCGAATATTAACGGTTGTACTGCCACTGCCTCTAAGTCTGTGCTAATTGGGATGTTTCGACAAGCGATTGACTTTTGTGTTATAATGGCAACGCCACCGGAGGGGTGAGTACTGCCTTGTCTATCTTTCCTGAATACACAATACTGCTTGAGAAAACTTTTGTCTGCTGGCTTCAGATACATTTCTTGCAGACAAACTATGTTTGGCTGGTGTTCGGCGAGGATTTCATATACGTCATCCAGATTTTTTAGGAGTCCTCGATAGTTCCAATAAATGATGCTCTCGGTAGCCGTTTGGTAGGTGTGGAAAGAATATAGAATAGGGTTAAGACTCGCCGCCCTTATCAGGGGGCTTAACTCGTGTATGTTTTTTTTATTTGAGGCGGTCTAGCAGGCCCCGCCTCTCATTGGCGGACTCCCTAGGCGCCGCTGACGCTGCGGAGTCCATGCTCACTTCCATCGCCTCTGGTGAAGGCATGGAGGCAGGAGGTATTTCAAGAGGAACCAAGTCCCTCTCAGATGTCTTTGGTGTCCCGGACGTCTGGGGGAAAGTGACTTACGGGATTGCAAAGATTGGTGCAGCCGGTGGCTACTTAGTGAGGAGCCGTGGTGGGAGCACGTCATCAGCATTGCACTGCGTGCCCACCGTTACTTGACGCGGCCTGGACCCTCTGCGAGCTGCGTCAGCATAGGGAGCGGAGGAAAGCATTCTGTACTTTTTTCGCGCCTCTCCGTATGTTATCTTCTCAGTTATCTTTATATTGATTACTTCCTTTTCGGCCTGAAAGGCTGCACAGGACCGTCAGTATGCAGGGTGGGTGCCCTCACAGGTCACACATTTGTTGTCAGTTGCATTTATCGGTTGCATGGTCATGTGCGCGGCATTTTGCACATGTAAGTCGTCCTCGACATGTCTGGCTACCATGCCAGTACCGCTGACACTTGAAGCACCTGCGGGGGCTTGGTATGTACGGGCTAACTTCCCTTATGGAAATGCCATATCTGGATTATAAAAAAAATCGAGATCAGGTATATCAGGAATTGGGCAGATATGGTATATTAGGACAGATCTAGGCCAGATAAGGCACATCTGCCCAATTTCTGATTTCGAGTACCAGATAAGGCATATCTGGCTGCATATGCCTGATCTGCCCAATTCCTGATTTCGAGTACCAGATAAGGCATATCTGGTCAGATATGCCTTACCTACCCAATTCCTGATTTAAAGATCTAGTCCACATGGCATGTAGGTTTTGAACTATAGATCTATATATCTGCATATCAACATAACACTTTATTACAAGACACACAAGACAATTTCAGTATTCCAGCTAAACGCAAGCTCAATCAAGTTTGCCAAGGGAAACTTGAATTTCCCATTTTATTTGAAACCTTACAGGAAAATAGCTTTGAAACCACAGGTTTTCTTTTTTCCCTGCCTATATGGAATCGCTCAAAGACGGGCCTGAATTACGTGTGTATACCGAGGGTCAGACATGCTCATCCGTTAGTAAATATTGAGATTCTGATGATTTAGGCGCGATACTATGACAAACTAATGGGATATCTGAACAGAATAATGTCTACACGGGAAGCTAAAGTGAAAGACATTAACCTATAAAATTAGATATTACATTTTTATTCTACTCTTTTACACACAGAGCTTTAGCCAGTAAATGCTTTTTGTTTGAGCTGGTTTACTTGTGAAGCTAAATAAAATAAACGGCTAATAATCGAACTAGACTATTGAAAGGGAATTTAAAGGTTTGTCGATACCCGGAAAAGGTACCGCTAAACCGCAGGGCGATAAAACACACTGCTGGGACTGCTGATAGTACCTAAACCTTAGCAAAGTATATATAGGCGGTCAGGAAGTACCGGTGTTACCTTAAGCAGAGACTGCAGTGCAAAATGAGCGAACGCGCCTAACTCGTGGTTGCTTTTGAAATTAAGAGAGAAAAAAAAAGAAAAAAGCATGTCCGATGGCATTTGTCATGACAGCGACAGCTCTGCCGCTAAACCAAATCAAGCATGAAGCTACTTCAGTTCAGTTCAGTTCAGGCGTTCAGTCGTGTCCGACTCTTCGTGACCCTATGGACCATGTCACGCCACGCTTTCCGGTCTCTCACTATCCTCTTAACATCACATAGCTTCATCTGCAATGCCTCGAGAATGCCATCTAACCATCGCGTTCGCTGCCTACCCCTTCTCCGGCGACCCTCAACCTTTCCCAACATCAAATCTTTCTCCAGCGACTCCTCTCTTCTCATCAGATGACCAAAGTAGCTGAGCTTTAACTTTAGAATTTGACCCTCCAATGAGCAGTCAGGGTTTATGGTCGACGATATCGACTGATTTGATCTTCTGGCAGTCCAAGGAACTCTTAAGAGTCTTCGCCAGCACCACAATTCAAACGCGTCAATTCTTCGGCGGTCAGCCTTTTTCACAGTCCAACTCTCGCATCCATACATCACAACTGGAAAGACCATAGCACGGGTTATACGGATCTTGGTTGGCAGACTAATGTCTCTGCTCTTTACTAGGCGGTCAAGGCTAACCATTGCTCTCTTTCCCAGAAGCAGACGTCTCCTAATTTCATGGCTGCAGTCTCCTTCCGAGGTAATCTTGGCGCCCAAGAACAGAAAATCTGTCACAGCTTCCACTTCCTGTCCATTGATGCTCCAGGACTTGACAGGGCAAGACGCCATGATCTTCGTCTTTTTAATGTTCAGTTTAAGCCCAAACTTCTCACTCTCTTCTTGTACGCGCATCAGAAGTCTCTTGAGATCCAATTCACTTTCTGCCATTAAAGTGGTATCATCCGCATATCTAAGGTTGTTGATGCGTTTTCCAGCGATCTTCACTCCAGCTGAAGACTCGTCCAGACCGGCCTTCCTCATGATGCACTCTGCATATAGGTTAAATAGGCAGGGCGACAGTATGCAGCCTTGCCTCACCCCTTTCTCAATCGGAAACCAATCAGTAAGACCATGCCCAGTTCTGACTGTGGCCTCTTGCCCTTCATAAAGGTTCCTGAGGAGACAGATGAGGTGAATTGGAACTCCCATCTCTTGGAGAGCTTGCCACAATCTGCTGTGATCTACGCAGTCAAACGCTTTCGCATAATCAATAAAGCAGAAGTAAATTGGTTTCTGGAACTCTCTTGCTTTTTCCATGATCCAGCGAAGGTTGGCAATTTGGTCTCTAGTTCCTCTGCCCTTGCGAAACCCAGCTTGCACGTCCGGAAGCTCCCGATCCACATACTGCTGCAGCCTACCTTGCAGGATTTTTAACATCACCTTGCTAGCATGCGAAATAAGCGCGATCGTGCGGTAGTTGGAACAATCTTTGGCACTGCCTTTCTTTGGAATGGGGATGTAAACTGACCTCCTCCAATCTTGTGGCCACTGCAAGGTTGTCCAAATCTTTTGACATAATGTATGCAGTGTGTTAACAGCGTCGTGGTTGAGGTTTTGAAGCAACTCAGCTGGAATACCATCAATTCCGCTAGCTTTGTTCTTAGCAAGGCTGGCTAAGGCCCATTCAACTTCACTCTTCAGGATGCCCGGCTCGAGATCAGTAATCACAACCGTCCTATGTTGGGTTTGCACATCCGGGTCCTTCTTGTACAGTTCTTCTGTGTATTCCTGCCACCTCTTCTTTATCTCTGAGGCTTCAGTGAGGTCCTTGCCTCGTTTGTCCTTTATCACGCCCAGCTTAGCACAGAAGCTTCCTTTGATATCTTTGATTGTCTTGTACAGAGCTCTTGTGTTCCTTAATTGGCTGTTGTCCTCAACTGCTTGACACTGTATGTTCAAGAAGGCATTCTTATCTCTCCTTGCTATTTTCTGAAAATCCGCATTGAGAACCTTGTATCTTTCTCTTTCCCCCATACCTTTTGCCATCCTCCTTTCCTCAGCTATTTGCAAAGCCTCTTCAGATAACCAGTTTGCTTTTTTGCATTTCTTTTGCTTTGGAACTACCTTAGTAGCAACTTCTTGTATTATATCACGAACATCAGTCCACATCTCTTCGGGCTCTTTGTCTTCTAGATCTAATTCTTGAAATCGATTGCTCACTTCCACAGCATATTCTAATGGAATCTGATCCAGATCATACCTGAAAGGCCTTCTAGTTTTCTGCGTTTTCCTGCATATCAACATGTGTGTGTTTGTGTGTGTGTTTTCCTGCAACAAACACACACACAAACACACTATGCATCAACTGTTGCAGATCAGTCATCTATTGTCCTATTCACCAACACCTTTGACACTCACTCTCGCTACTCGGACTTAAAAGCTGCTCACTGCAGACAACTGTCCTTCAAAGATCCCAGCACTCCTCGTCAGAACAAAACATGCACCGTGGTCACAGGTCATTTGACTTTGTCCATTATGTCTCCCTTGATAAAAATGAATTCCCCCTCAACACTCCTTCGCCCACGCAACCACACTTGGGTGAATGACGGCGGCAAGCAATAATTCCTGAGCACTCAATCTCGATTTCAGTGTGTGACAACAGCTTGCCTCGCATGACAACCACCTACAAGTTACAATCTGCAACTTGCTACCACGAGGCACTAAAAAATGTCAATTTTAGCAGAGCAGGAGTTTCAAGGCAATTCTGCAACTGTGCACATAGCATGCAGAACACATTGAAAAACTGTCCAGGCTTACTTCACGCAATACCGGGACAGTTAGTCACATAAGGCCGATTCACACGAAGGACAGTCTGAACGCAGGCACCCGTGAACCAAGTGTCACGTTATGTCCCACTTCCATTCCAAGAGGTTCACACCTAGCCTGCAACTGCTGAACAAGCACAGTGAAAGACTGCACCATGTGTAATCCTATTATCGTTTCCTGCGAAGGCCAAAGGAGCGCCAACAACCAAAATAGACCTGGGCGCACCTTTCCCCCTATTAAAGCCAGCCACAGACATCACAAAGAGAGAGAAGGATGTCATGTGACACCTGGTATGTGGGCCAACAGTACGTCGTGTGAACCAGCCAACGACAAGTGCCAGCACATACCTTTCCTGTGCAGGCAGTGGCAGTGCCCTCTCTGCCCGCGGGGGAGGCAACTCCTCCGTGGGTAGGGGCGGTACTGCCATTGCCTGGCGGAGAGCTGATCAACCTCGGGACCTCTGGGGCTGCCAACCCCTTGGTCCGTCATTCTTGGCACGAAAGACACAAGAAAGAAAACCACTGGCCGTTCACAGACGGTCAATCCAAGAAGGCTGGAGAGCGGTTTGGGTGGCACCGCAGCGCGGGATGATGCCGGAGGGAACGAGGTCCCCTTGCCTGGGGGTGTCCAGGAGTGTGACACCGAATTGGGACCTGCATCACGTACGAGGTCGCGGACGAAGAAGATGGCGTCGTCGGAGTTGGTGCTGGGGGAGTCAAGGGTGCAGCATGGGTTCCTGGAGAAGAAGATGGATCCTGGAGCGAAGAAGAGTCAGAGGGAGAGGAGGAAGGAGTCCAGAGAGTTGGAGATGAAGAGCGAACCATCGAGGAAGTCAAACTTGGAAAAGAAGAAAGAAGATGACCAACAGGTGCTGAAGAAGTTGGAGCAGAAAGAAGATCAACCGAAGGCGACACAGAGGAAGACCCGGAGGAAGAACGTGGGGGAGTCCTCGACGACTCAGCGGAGGCGTGGAGGGACGAGGAGCAGTCCAGTTCGAGAGGAAGACCATGGAATCCAGCTGGAGCAGGCGGGTTCTTCAGTTGGTGACCTGGAGACGGCGGGTGCGGAGTCGTGCCGGGGCAAGGCGGTTCCGGTCCTGGTGCTGCCCTCAAGTCCAGGTGGAGTTGGAGTAGGTGTGGATGCTGTGGGAGTCCTGGTGGCTGCTTCGTGTCCTGGCCTGATGTCCCAGGAAGGTGTTCCCGGCCTTCCTGCCCTGGAGGAGCCTGGCGGTCCAGCACCTCTCGACTCGGCGCGGGCTTTTGTACATAACTCGTGTAGAGTTGACGTGGCCGAGTCCGAGGATGGTCCAGTCCAGGGTTGTCTGCCCCTGGACTGGCCGGTTTTACCCACGATACAAGAGGGCAATGAGGAAAACGCAGAAGCTACTTAGGTAGTGCAAATAAAAATATTTATAAACAACGAAGGACCCTATCCACCCACTGAAATTTGTTAAAATTGCTGAAGCGAAAGACAAATTAGCAACGAAATGTACAGAAAAATATCCCATACTGGCAATTACCATCCAATTTACTGATTGGAAAATTTTTCCATCAAAATAACAAAGCGAACAATATCCTGAGGCTGGCAAGTGCTAGTTCCCGACAAGAAGTCTCACGCTCACGGTTTTGGGGATCGGGGGTGAAGATGAGGCGGCACGATGAGGGTGCGATCCGACGCAATGGTGAAGATTTGGCTGGGCCACCCAGGCAGAAGCCTCGAAAAGCTCAATCGACCATAAGGTTCGCTGCCAAGGCTGGGGAGGCAGCTTCCACCCGCCGTGGGACACAGTAATTTCCTCTGTGCCAACAGTCAGACTGAAGCTCTTGTAGGTTTGCTGTCGCATTTTTGTTACATGCACACAGCTAATAGTGAACAGGCGCTGGCACACACACACCAGCATACACAACATGCAGCACGCCCGCCAGCCGCACCGAACTCCGATGTCTCCCACCGCGAAAGGAACGAGACAAGTGCTTAGGCGCACGGAGTTGAAAGGGGGAGGGGAAAGAAGCAAGCACACACAAAACGGAGAGCTCGCGGCCTACGCGGTATAGAGCGTGGCAGCGAGGAGGAGAGATGAAATGCGAGCCAGCGACGCAGCCGCCGCTGTTTAAGAGGGAAGAGGGGAGCGCGGGAGAGGAGGAGTCACTGACTAGCCAGTGCGGCCCTCCACGCAGCCACTGCCAGATGTCTCTGAGGGTGAGTCACCGTCTAGACAGCTCGGAGGGGGCCGTATACTTAACTGCCATCATTTTCTTGATATTTTGAATCCCTCAACTTAACCGACCATGCGTTTGTGCACCGGACTGCCGCTGCATTTTAAATGAAAATGCGAGTTTGTAGACGGAAAGAGGAGCATGTAGCCATAACCTAGCGCCCTCCTGCATTAAGGAACACATGGTGTAATAATTACAGTGGAGCGAAATCTGCAAATTTGAAATATTAGAAGTCGTAGCCATTTTCTAAATTGGATACAATTAACACTAAGCATGCAGGCCATGTTGAGTGCAGAAAAATTGAAGGTCGACCACATGATGCCAATATTGAATATTTGCAGAAGGTAGACGAAAGCCATATATTGCTAATATGCAATCACTATGGCGCCTACATAATTAAGGCCCCGATGAGGTTATATAAAGTCCTGTTGATGCCAGGCATATGGCCCTGATCTGTCTATATAAGGTCATGACGATGCCATATATGCCCTTTATCAGGCCACATAAGGTCGCGAGGATACCATATATGCCCCTGATCCAGCAATATAATGTCGCGTTACCCGCTCAGATATGGATTATATGTTGCATGATATGGCCAAATCTGAGCCATATAAGGGCAACATATTGCGCATATATAACCTTATCTGTCCCAGAAAAGGTCTTATTTGCTGCCTTATATATTTGTATCTGGCAGCATATGTTCCATATCTGAAGCAGATATGGGATTTCTGTAAGGGTTTGCATCGGATGAATTCCACATTGATAATGCAGGAAGTGTGCTCCGGTTGAAGGTGAGAACAGTATGTTTCGTTTTTATTTCTTCATTCTTTCGCCTGATTGTTATTCTTCGTACTGCTGTTACACCTTGGTTCTGTAGGCCCTCAAGGAGATCTGATTCTGTTTCGTTTAGGAGGTCTCGCTCAGAAACAACTCCCTGGCAGCTGTTAAGACTGCGGTGGGGTGATACCTGAACGTCAAGGTGAGCAAATGTTTTTGTTATGAGGAGGTTGTCAGATTGACTTTTGTCTGATACCTCTATTAGCAGGTCACCCGATCCTAGTTTTTTCGCTTTATAGTTTGCTTCAATGATGGCCTTCAGAGAGTTGGCAATCAGAAAGACTGACAGTTCATTTACTGGTTGAGATTCGGTTATAGAGCGCAAGACAAGAAATTTTGGAAAGTTCTCAGTTGGTGTACTGATTTTTTGCATCACTTCGGTGCGACTCCTTTTCGGCTGTCGATCAGGTTTTTTTAAAGGTAGTTTTTTCATGCAGTATGAATTGTTTAAGGGGTCCAAATATATGTCGCCTCTGGGTCACCCTTATACGCAGAGGAAGGTCCCGGAGCCCCTCGCCTGGTGGACAGGCGAGGAGCCTATCGGCCGAGACTTGACCATGGCCTCGACCGCCACCGTTCAAGGTTTCTTCCCTCCATCTCTCAACCTTTCGCCACGGTACGGCTGACAGCTTCAGTATGGGGGCTCAGGGTCCGTGGTGGCACCAAGCACCAACACCTAGTTTACACAAGGTGCCCCTGCGGGAAAACGACCTTTACCAAACGCAGCATTATTACGTCTGATTATGCCCGATCCATCCGGCAGAAACCATACCGCATCTCCCCCAAGGAACGCGAGACCATCCAAACACAAACCAAGGAGATGCTTCCGGATGGTGTCATTCCACCATCTCACAGCCCATTGTCGTCGCCTCTCGCCCTAGTGAAGAAACGAGGCAGAACTCTGCGGTTTGGTGCTGATCATCGTTAGCTGAATAGCGTAATAAAATTATGTCCACTCGCTGTCCCGAATTGACGACGCCCTCGTGAGATTTCGCCGGGGTCAGCATTTTTCATGCATCGACTTGAAAAAAAGTTACTGGCAGATAGAAGCTGACGAACAGGACCACAAGAAAATGGCATTTGTTACCTCCAATGATATCTAACAGTTTAAAATACTGCTTTTTGGACAATGTCCTACCAGCCGACTTTCTACCCCTCGCTGGCTTTAAATAGCAGATTTCTTTAATTTACTTGGACGACGTCGTTGTGGTCTCCGAACCATTTCGAAAGCACCTTAAACGGCTGAGAAGCTTACTGCATGCTCTTCGATTGGATAATTTGACACTCAAGCCTGAGAAATGTCACTTTGATTACACAAAGCTGACGTTTGTTGGCCATGTGGTTGGTGCAGACGGCGTCAAACCCGATCCCGATAAAGTTTTCGCCATAGCAAAATTCTCTGTTAGGGCGAACAAGGAAAGTGTGAGACGAAACCTGGATTTCTGCGCCTACTACCGTGAGCTTCATACCTGACTTCTCCCCGATTGCTGATTCGCTGACACGTCTGACGCGTGACGATACACCGTTTGCCTGGTCCTCCGAGCAACAAAAAACTTTCGTAGAGTTGCGCAGACGGCTCCTAACACTGCCTATATTCACGCAGTTCGACGAGACAGCTGACATTGATCTACACGTTGATACCAGCGGCGCTGGACTACGTGCTGTAATCGTCCTATGCCCGGCTGGCATCAATATGGTGATAGCGTACGAGAGCCGCACTCGTTCTCGTGCGGAACGCAATTATTCTACATCAGAAAAGTGCCTGGCCGTTGTGTAGGCCTCTATGATGTTCCGGCCGTACTTCTTCAAGGTCGTTACCGATTAAAGTCATGGCCGTATCTCTTCAAGGTAATTACCGATCACCATTCCCTGTGGTGGCTGCCGCGTCTTCGATCCTTCTCTGGCCGTGCGGCTCGGTTACGCAAATCGATTACGCAATCGCCTATAAATCTGAGAGAAAATATGAAGATGCCGACGCGTTCTCACATGATCCTATAGAGAAAGGTGATAATGGGGTGGATGATGAGAAAGACCAAAGTCTTTCCTTGGCGTGGTTAGTGACACACAATTGATGGCACGACAGTGAGCAGACAGCAAACTCCGCACCATTATTGCCCACTTGGAGGGTTGTGCTGCTAACTTGCCGTGTCATCTTTCCAAATCTCGCTATTCATTTTATTGCGCAACGGTGTTCTGTTCAAACGTTACTCATGTACTGGAACTCGGCCCTATTTCCTCGCTATTCTTTAGATATGCTTGACGACATCCTTCTGGCTTGTCACGACGGACCACCCGCGGGATATTTAGGTTTCTTCCGCACGCTTGCTCGAGCTCGTCATGCCTCCTATCGCAGGTAGAGCAAATTGGGCTACGAAGGAGGAGGGGGCGGTGGGTCCGACGTAGAGAATGCAGGACAGTCCCGGTGGGGTCAATGTGGGTGCTGCAAGAGGGGCCGACGTAGGTCTGAAAGGGGCAGTCGACAAAACCCCGATGGGCCTCACTAGGGACCGATGCAGACGGCCCTTGCGGGGCTGCTCACATTTTTCCCGCATTGCCCAAAAGGGCACATCCCGCCAACTCAATCCGACGGTCCTACTTTGGACAGATTCGGGCAGCCGCTCTGGAAGAAAATTTCGTTTTCATTTTGGTTCGCCCCTGAGATAACCACATAGGACCGATGCGCGTTCTATAGCGCAAGCCGCACTTGGGATTCCCCGCATTATTCTCATAGGGGTCCGACGCAGGTAATTAATGGGAAGCACTAGTCCAAGTTCTCCCAATCAATATTTATGTACATAATTAGGTAGTTATTATATTTAGGTCTGCCCTTTCTAAACAGCCACAATATTAAATTTTACAATAACTCAAAACATTATTCTAGCCTAAATGACTTCATATACATCTTGTTCAGGCTATGAAGATATGAGTTCTGAACAGTATTATATGTGCTCAGAGTGGCAGGCTGTCCACAGCAACCACATAAGCAGCAACAGTTAGCAATCAGTATGTTTTAGTATTTCAGGGCAATTTGCATGAGCGCAAGACCTAAAGCCATGTAGAATCTCTAACCGATAAAATGGCAACAAATGTTATACAAATCATTTATAATAGTAATTTAGGGCAACAACTAATGCAAATAAAGGTTGGAAAGATAGATTGCAAATTGCACGCACGCCTTCTAGCCCCATTACGGTCGATGTGGACCTACAACAGTTTGTGTGCGCAGCCCCAATTGGGCTGGGCGTTGTTTTTGAGCCTAGAGCCCACCTGCTGTTGCACGCGCCTTCAAATTCCCCGCGAGGGACCAATTTTGGTACCATGTGAGCACGACCGCCTTCCCGCCCCATTAGAGCCGATGTGGGACCTAAAGCGGTTTAGCTGAGGCTGCTTCATTTGGGCTTCACGAGGGCTTGCGAAATTGAGCTCTTATTCATATTTCGCCTGCCCCCAAATAACCTACAATAGGCCGATTGGGGCAGAATGTGGTCATGTCCATTTTTTTCCCGCTACGGCCGATGTTGGTCCCACAAAGATTTAAAGCAGGCGGCCTCATTTCAGATCTATGAGGGCTTTCCCATAAAGAACCCACAATAATGTTGTATTGCCCTTAAACATCCGACAAGGGACACTTGTGGTCTAGATGCAGGAATGTGCTCTGCATTAGCCCGAGCAGTGCGGCTATGGGACCCATGCAGCAGGAACAAGGGCAAGCCCCAATGGGGCTTGCCCACATTTGCCCCATCAGGGACCAAGGCAGGTTTTATGAGGGCTGCCCCAGCCCCACTTGCCTACATCGGACCCACTGAGGCCCCACATTCTGTGCTACCTGATACTGGCAAACGCTGATGCCACTGTTGACCAGTACGTCAGGGCGGCCGTCACTGCCAACACCATAAGTCACCATCGCTCAAGCCTGAAGGTTTGCTGCAGCAAATACACCACCTGCTACTCCCTTCGCCCAAGTCGGTATCGATCTTCTTGACTCCTTTCCTAGGTCTGCAGCCGGTAACAAACAGGTGATAGTTGCCACCTATAATTTAACGAAGTATGCAGAAACGAAGGCGGTGGAACAGGGCACTACTTCCGCGAACACCACTTTTTTCATGCACCAAATCACCTTAAAGCATGGTGCCTCATCGTATGTGATTACTGAGAGAGGCACAGCGTTCACGGCACAGCTTATTTGGGACGTGTTCTAACTCAGCCACACAATCCACCTCAGGACTACGGCATATTACGCTCAAAGCAATTGGCTGACGGCAAGAATAAATAGGAGTTGCCGACATGATCTCTATGTATGAAGACGCGCAGCACAAGAACTTGGATAAAATCCTTCCTTATGTGATATACGGTAATAACATCTCTATACAAGAAACCACTTTATTACCTGTTTCCTCGCATCTACGGAAGAGACGTCCAGACGATGACGGACGCCATGACAACGTGCACTTCTGAAGACAAGCCACTGATGCTGAAAGCTTATTTATTCTCTCAACGGGCTGAGAAAACGCGCTAACTTGCACGCCTTCACATTCATGACCAGCAGTTTGTGGATGCGTGCCAGTACAACCTTCGACACCGGCACGTCAGTTATGCTCCTGGGAAACAATGTGAGCTTTGGACCCCTGTGAGACGCCCGGGACCGTCGGAAAAATTGATGTACCGATACTTAGGTCCCCCCAAAATACTGCGCCATGTAACGGACGTCACATATGAAGTGGTTCCCGACGGTGTTAGACAATCTAGCAGTCGCCAACCTCACTGTGATGTTTTACACATCGCCCAACTGAAACCTTGCTTTTCCCTGTGTTGTACGAGGCAATATCATGCCAGTGTGGCGATGTGTGATGCCGTGGTGTAACTCCGTACTTTGAATACCTTGTACTGCCACACCTTATGCTTCGGCGAGTTTGCTCTTTTTTCTTTTTTGGAGGGGACGGAACAATACTACCTGGCTTACCAGCTGGCAGAAAAAGAAGAGCTGGCGCAGTTGGGAGCTACGAGTGCTAGCCACAGAGCTGTCTCTCTCACCTGAGCTGTTTCTGCATTAGATATTTTTGACAATATTAAGAGAGGCCCGGACAAAGACTAAAGAGGACTATAGAGCAGTGGTAAGCTGAGGAAGGTGTAGGGCAGAATTCAGTTGGCTAGATGTTCAACTTAGGGTTCGTCACCTTGATGGTTACGCGCGCTTGAGATCAGCATTAAGCAAAGACGAGGAGTATGCCTTGGCAATACGCATAGTTTGACACTGCCCAATTTCAAGATGCACAAGAATAATCTTACACTTACCGTAACACTTAAATATTGATCGCCCGAGCAGTGTCATCTTTATGTGATTACTAGAAACGGTATTATTATGACGTGAAGAAACTTGGCTGGAACCTTCGCTTAAGCAGTGAAATTATACAAGTAATAAGTTTCAAAATGATGAGAATGAGTCCCAGAGCAGCTATCATATTATTTATTTAAATTCTATTTACTTTTAGTTCACTGGAACTAGTAGAAAAGAATACATGTAAATTATTTTGCGCTTAGGGTTTCAGCCTTGGCTTGGGTCAATGCAGCGTTCAATAATTAAGTATAGAATATATATGCGAGACAAACTGAGGTGCAAGTCTTCAAAGCAAGATGATGCATTGTGTATGCACAGAAATAAAGACATAAAAGAAAAGCACACGTCAGAATACAAAAGCTGCGTAGCCAACCATGTCCGAGTAGAAAGAAGCTAAACGGATAATATGCTGTTGTAATAAAGGGCGTACTCATCGAGTTTACGGCACACGCGGTATCAGTTGATTTGTCGACATATATTTTGCCATGCAACATTGCGCAAAGTCAATCGTCCGATATGAAGCGCCTACTTACCACACTTGGTAGTTTCAACACATTTTCCATGATTGTTTCGAGAATAGCCGGTATCGCAGCGGCACTGTAGTGTGTACGGGGTGCAAAGCTGGATATTCACTCCTGGACAACGGGTTTCATGGATACCTCCCCACCAACAGTAATGTATTTTGGTGGTATGCTTACATGCTAAAACCAAGAACAAGAAAATACTTTTTCGGCTCAGTTTTGAACTTTCACTTCAAAGAAAACGCTCTATAGAATGTTCTGGATAAAGGTTTGAACTTTCGGCGTAGTTTATTTCAATACAGAAGGCGTTTGTAAAGGCAGCGCTCGGAAAACCTGATGCCAGCTTATCAATATTGGCTTCACGAGTATATGATTGCAGTCGTCATTCGCTCTGAGACGATTGATAGTGCCTCTAATTGATTCGTGAGCTACGGCTTTTTTAGGACAGATGGCATGACTAACCTCTCTGCACCTCGGGCAGTCCTTTCCGAAGATATTTTGTTAAATAAGCCTATCATGCTTGCGCAGAACATTTCTCTACCACATTAGCGAACGTGCGATCATTAGGAGCGGTCTCAAAAATAAGAAAATACTCAAGCCTTCATCCCTGAACAGATGTCGTATCAAGAGACCGAAATTGCCATACTTGCAGCGGTGAGGTCTGAGTAAGCATAACTCAAAACTTTCAAGAGGCCCTAAAACTCGCCTAGGTGTTTGAAAAGCAATCATAAAATGTATTTATATGTACACAAAAAATGGGTGCCTGTTCAGACTTCTCTTCAATAGCTTAAGACTACATGCTCTATTTCACAATATAGGGGCTGTTCTATGCAACCTCATGATAAGAAGACAAATACGAATGTGCTTGTTCACACCATCGGCTATCATTTTCCGATTGCACTAAGTCTATTTACACTGCATGTAATGAGATCATTATAGTGGGAGATCTAGATGACGCGGATTCACATTCATGTGCCTTGCGATGTCAGTGCAGAGAACCCCAGGCGGCAAACTCCACAGTCCTAGGCTACTGCGTCTCTCATAACCAGAGTCGCTTTGTGAAGCTAAACTGCACATATCAACCTAATCCTAAGTATAAATCTTTGCTGAGCAATAAAGAAACTTCCTCAAGGTATAAGCATTCATTATCGCGACTGAGTTGTTTTTAGAACACGCATTTCGTCGTTTTGGTGAGATAATAATGGAAGGCATATTGGATTTATGTAACTATAGCTCTAATCGTGGTCCTATGCTTACCAGGATATATTATTTCATATATCGCTGGATTTTCATCTTGTAGCGTTTGCATTGCTTGCGAAGAATAAATTGTTTATTTTCATAAATGCAGTAGAAAAGAGATACTGAGGCTGTTTTTGAAAGTGCTAATTTTATAGATATTTAAGTTGGTTATCGGCTGATCCCATGTGTAAAGTTTTTTTGGATTGTGTACAAAACACCGGCTCATTCGCGCTCTGAAAACGCAGCATTGAAATCTCCCCCGCCCCGCGTGACCGCTGCAAATGAATCTGCCGAAAAAGCCTTGGTAGTGTCGTCGCATGTGACCTCATTTCTAAGAGTCGAAGGGGTGCCCGGTATCGGCCACCATCATTAGAAGCCGCAACACGGAAACGGCTGAAGAAGTTACGATAGCGATCGATTGCCTCGGAACGGAAGCCAATTTCATAATTAGAGATAGCAAAAGGGTGATCTGGAATTCTGGAAAGGTTAAGGTCTCGCCAGACGCGGCAATATTTTTACCCAGCAGACGACTAAACAGAACAATTAGCCTAATTTGCGGCCCTGCACGGGCGTCCGTTCCTGGAAACGAACTGGCCCACGAGTTAGCCCGAGCACCCTACTTCCGGGTAACTGTGGAGCCGCCCGACTACCGGAACATGAACAAGCGTCTACAAAACTATACGGAGATTTTCAAAAATTGCAGGTTAAGCCGTAGAGTGGTGCCGCCACCGGATAAATGTCTAAAAAACAAGAAGACAGTCGTATGACAGCGCCTGCAAGCTGGGAACTTCATAATCCCAGTGTGGGCATATTATGCGCAGATATACGATAGAAAAAACGATAAATGCTAGCAATATAGGGCGAGAAGGACACTCGACCACATAATCTGGGAATGCGCCAGTGACCTTGGTGCTGAGGCAAATATAAGTTGTAGAGAAGTCGGGGAAGCCCTGTTGCGAAGCAAAGTACCTGCCCCACAACAAAAAGACATATACCGTCGCGTCGCGCTTCAAAAGCTCTAGAAGTGCAAGATGGAATGTGCAGTTTCCGTCGTCATTCTGTGCGGGAGCCCAAAACTAATATAAGAAATGTCGTTCGGATGGAGTGGCGAGCGCCTCGAAAGGAGTGCGTCGGCTTTGTTGCCACGTCTTTTTATTGTTATTGCTCCTCCTGCCCACCTGGTACTGATAGTTGTACGCACATGTGGTATCGGTAACTGACATAAGCGCTAAATGCCCAATGCGATCTAACTGCTGAATGCTACTGAGCAGCACCGCCCCAGCAAAGGCCTCACAATCCAATACCACAAGGTCTCTTGTTCACTACTTCGTGTAGCATGGTAAAAACTTTGGACACTTAAGTTTCTTTTTCAAGCGTAAGAAGTGGCAGCGTTAGGATTTATGCATCTGCATTCATTCGGGCATGGAAAGGCAAAAGAGATTAAGGCACACTTCCTACAAAAAGCCATGTGGTACAGAAATTCGCGTTATTATAACTGCTGATAACGTTTTGCGGGAATGTCTGTTTGTGCGAATTTCCATTCGCTCAACATGTTCGTTTCGAGTCGAAATATGCCAGCGGCACTTCCCATTTTTCCGCTCCCTCTAACTACAGCTCTGCTTCGAGCCGGCGTAGCGTCTTTCGATGCGACAACACCCTCGAAGAAAAGCGTCTCATGAGATCCCGTTGTCGCGTTAAGAAGTTGTCGAAAAGGTTAAAATAGGGCCCTGTAGGGCGCCGGCTAAAAGCGAAGCTCGTGAGACCAGAGCGAGAAATGCCTGTTATGCTCATTGCACTTGGAATGCGATAACTACAAGAAGCACAAATACTTTAGATTCGTGTTCTAACACCGATTCGCCACAGCTGTTTCCCAACGCTCTGCATTATATTGGGACATAAGAGCACAAGTGACAAATTGATAGTCTGCTCATTTCATGGCTCGAACAACTAGAGATAGGCACAAGAGAAGGCTGAAATCGGTGACCAACACGTAAGGTACATATAAAGGTATAATAAGTTGGGCTATGCATCTTACATACACTTGTCCCAGTAAGGTCATGAACTGCATGCAGATAAAGCGAAGTAACAATTATGTTGGTTTGAATGCTAGTTTTGGCAATTATGCCACATTTCATGCATTATCCAAAGGTGATTTGTGAATGTGGAAGCCGCATCCGAGGACATATGAAAAATATTTCTTAAAAAGCTAATTTGACCATTGCTGAGAAAACGTGCAGCATCAGTATCAAATTCGAATGCATTGCACGCTTTTAATCAAGCTTATTTATATACCTCTATTTGGGATAGATGGAGCAAAATATTAGTATTTGTAGGCAGGCAGTAGTTTTTATGTGTAATCTCTTCGCTCAAGCTCCGCCGTGTAGTTATACAAAGATGGTAAAAGCTCAGAGCTCTGTACCAATTCTACAATATTTTCTCGAGAAAAGTTCTCACTTCTCGAAAAACTTGCAACATTTGTTTATATCCAAACACATCAAAATGAAAAACAAAAATCTTTGTGGAGTCTCACTTCTCGCCAAACTGGCTTTATTGTGTTTATTTCTGCGCCCGCTAGTATTTTTAATTGTTTTCTCGTTAACGAAACTTTAGAGCAATTACACAGGGACAAGTTGATATAAGATGCTCGATAGCGATATATATATATATATATATATATATATATATATATATATATATATATATATATATATATATATATATATATATATATATATATATATATATATATACATCCAGGGTACAAACTGGATTCTAAGGGAAGCAGCAAGGGGCGGCAGAAAGTTAGGTGGGTGGATGAGGTTAAGAAGTTCACAGGTGTCAAGTGGATGCAGTTAGCACAGAACCAGGTTAAGTGGAGAAATATGGAAGAGGCCTTCGCACTGCAGTCGGCATAGTCAGCCTGAAGCTGATGATACATATATATATATATATATATATATATATATATATATATATATATATATATATATATATATATATATATATATATATATATATATATATATATATATATATATATAGGAGGGGATGGGAAAATAAAGAAAACACATACTCGGTGTCGCACAATATCACATGCGCATAACGCACATAATCACACACAGATGTGTTCTAAAGGGTCTCCATCAACCTAAGGCTTTTGTAGCGCGCACAGCCGACGGTTCGTCGCACCAATGACCAAGGACATGTTCAAGGTGCAGGTTGTGTTTTTAGCTAAGCCTCTCTCTTTACGCAGTGTCCTGCGATATGCAGTAAACCTTTGACAAGAGTTTGCCAAATACTTAAAATCTTCACACACATCACATATAGAGCCCGGAGGGCCGCTGGCTAAAGCTATTTTATGTAACATGTAGTTTGTGTATGACACATTCAAGTGGATTCGGTGTAAACAGTTATGATATCATCTGTTCAATTTGTAAGGAATTCGGAAGACGTAAGTGGGATCTATTCGGTGTAGACGTCGGTATTGATGGTTCTTATAACACCACGGAGGGCGCTTCAATCGCCATGATTGAGTGACTAGAAGTGTTGCTGGTTCTCTTTGTGAGAATAGAATTGGAATTGTCTTTCAGGAGCCTTCGGGTTGTACTTTTGCAGCGGCGTCGGCGTAGTCATTGGCCGCGATGCCTTAGTGAGCAGGTAACCACTGTAGCACAATGCGGTGGCTCAGGTCATACACCTCAGTGTGCAGCTTATTTAAGTCAATGACGAGCAGTTCCTGAACTCTTGATATCTTAAGCAGTTGTAGGGCAGCGCGAAAATCACTGAAGATAAACCATGCTCTAGGGGGTTGTTGTAGAATATATATAATAGCTTCTCTCCGAGCTGTTTACTCAGTAGTCATAGATGAAGGGCGGTGACTGAGTGTTGTTGAGATTATGACGTGCATTGATGGTATCCACACGCCGGCGGAAAACGAAACAGCTGTTACAGAGCCATCAGGGGTGGATTGTACTTTTGGTGCCAAATATAGCTGTCCAAATTTGCCATGAAGCAAACCTTCAGGGTCGGAACGATGACGGGACAGTGCATTGATATTGCGCAGGCAGTAGATGGGAGCGTGCTTTCATACATTGCTCTGAAAATGATGCATAGGTTCACGTGCAAAGCGCAGTTGGCACGAAGCAGCTCCCGTGGTGTCAGCACGTTTACAGATAGACGTCTGCTCTCCGCCAGAGTACCCACTGTGGAGGTGTTCTTTGGAAAACCAAGGCACACTTTTAAGGCTTTGGCCTTGATAAAAAAAAGCTTTGAGCTTTGCGGAGTAGCGGTGAGTCTAGTAAAAAAACCGGCTACCACTCGCTGAAGTTTCGTTACAATTTACACGCACTGCAAATGTTCTTCTTGAGGACAAGTACTTTTGTCCTGCGTAGCAGCGCAGCGACGGTAATGACTTGCGTTCTATCACAAACCTGCATGCAAAAAATTGCATGTAGAGTTCTTAAAATTTGAATTATCGTTCACCTGGAGTACCCATGCTTTCATGAACGCGCAGCCTCCAGCCATAGCTTTCCCTGAGATATGGCGCCGCGGTGGTGGCGATTAGAATGGGAATATAACACACCCTTTTCGGGCGACGTGGTGGACCGCACCCAGATCACATCCATTGAGAGACCATAGTAGCAATGTGCTGCCTTCGCCAGAGACGGCAACCTTTGATTGGACGCTTGCCGTTAGGACAAACTGTGCTGCGCTTTAGTGAAGTGCCTTGCCCTTGAGATGGTGCGTGAGGCTCTCATTTAGAAGAAGCTCAGAAGTGCTTCTGTTCTTTTCGAGATGTCCACGTTTGCGTCTGTTGTCATAATGAATGTGTCGTCGTGGCAATTTCGCAACTGGTAGTTTTGCTCGTACGGCATTCCACGCGAAAGGAAACGCGGTGATTATTTATAAGTTTTGTTCACCTCGAAATTAATTATAGAGATTGAAGATCTTTGTGACAAGACTGGCAGAATGATTATTTTCGCAAAAGCAGAAGTTTTATTTTCTGCCATTATGTTCTAAAATGCCAGAAAGTAGTTTATGTGGGAAAAGATGTTAGCTCGCACGGGTGCTTATGGCGACATTTGGAAACATGAATGATTGCGTTTTCTGAACTAAAATCTGTCACTTCAGTGAAGTCAAGGTTTATGGAAAATGCCACTATGAAAAATCGATAAATGTAAGGGGTTTTTATTATTTTTTTTTACCCATAGAGAGATGGCGTCCACGAAAGTCTTTTGATGTTTGTTCATACCGGTTTCACAATTCGTTGTGTTTTAAACCCCAAGTTGAATTGATTTTTTGTAAAGGGTGGTAAAAGGTCCAAATTTTGCAAAAATAGACACATTCAGGGCCAGAAAACACCATGTGTGCAACGTTCCACCTTCAAGAGTAATCCAAATATTTGAACTACTACATTTGGGACGTCAAACCTCTCAAACCAAACCAAACCAACCATCTTCTGATCAATATATCAAAAACTTTAAAACCACGGGTAAATATTTTTGAAAACAAGGGGTTGAAGCGCCGAAGCCGCTTGATGCTCACCTCGGTTGCCTTCCGCGGTGTCGTTTTTTGTGGCCTTGAGGCCCGCGCAGTTCCCCTGACTTTTCTCATATCGTCTTAGTAGAAAACCGGAACTCTCAAAATTGGCCTTAAAGGTGCATTTGCTAGAGCAGATGCCTGCAGTGCGTAAGAAGTGTGAGGTTCAAATACAACTACAGCAGAAGTTGTACTTTACCATCAAGAGAAGTTCACCGCGATTTTTAAAAAAATGTTTTCTGTAGACAATGAACGTGGATGAAAATCAATGTACTTCTACCTTAAGTTGCCTTTGTGCTACCGACAGCACCAGCCGTGGAGTTAGCGAGCAGCTGTTGGTGCACGAATGGGTATGAAGTTCAGTTAAGCAGGTGGTTTTCGCGGGAAGTTTCGACACTGCCGATTGTTACACGATATGTGTGTCTGACGGGGTTATAATGGTTTACAAATAGTAGCCTCGAATCGAAGTATAGCAAAGAATGAGCACCTATTAAGTGGCTGTCCCACAGGATAATGATAAAACAGAAGCGTGACCTTGTATCATTAGGAACCCTTTCTTAACGAAGTGACCATTCTAGTGGCATACAGTCAGAAGTATACACCATTAGAGCAAATGACAGCGAATAAGAGCTGAGATATCTCACCATGCGGAACTGCGGCTAGCACGCATGGCTATCGGGCCGTTCTCATGTTTGCAGCCCAGGAGAGAACTGCAGAAGAAATAGTTATCAAGCGTGCCACCGCCCGACAGTTGAAGTGCCACTATTACGTCATTATGTATGTGGAATTTCTCATTTTCTGAGTCGTCATAAGCAACGATGGCGTGCACTTGTTTTTTTTTTGTCGGCAAAAATAAATATCGGCGAACCCCGCTTATAGCGTTCGCTTAACCCCACTAACACCGAAGAATAGGAACGACACGGTACTCTCGTTATTAGCCTCTTCCTCAACCGCAATGCCACGCGCTGTAATTCCGGTGATCCGTGACGTGTGCTAATCTTTTTACTGGCGGCTATATAAATACTATATTGCTTTCTATAAAATTATTTTCAACTGTAAATGTAATTTGTTCAATTTCCTAGGGAAAGAACCCTATTGAAACCTTTATAACATGATTTGGTTTGATTTCATTTGGTTGATGGGGCTAAGAGCCAAACCGACTCAGGCTATGGCGACGTCGCGTAGTGGAGGGCTGTGCAAATTTCGATTGCTTGTTTTGTTATGTGCACTCACTTCACACAGCACAAGGCAAGGTGCTTAACTTTTCGCATCCCTAGAAGAACCGCTGCAACAGCCGCGTTTGCTCCGCATTCTTGGGCGCAATCGAGTGCCCTAACCTCTGCACGAACGCGGTGGAGCTTTCGTAACGTAGCAATTGAGTTCGGCGGTTCGTTGATTCCCTTTTTGCCTCATATAATCATTATGTCACAACGATTAGCATTAAAACGCAGTGATGTCGGCGAGATTTACTTTATTATTTAGTTAGGGTCCTATAAAATACACCTAGTTCAGTAATACACTTTTCATTAATTTAGCTCCCCACACTGAATGAACGCATTGAAAATGTGGCGCACTTCATCTACGTCTTAATGGGGGGAAGAGTAGCGAAGCTTCAAAAGCATGAGCCAGTCGTGGCTTCAAGTACGACTTGGAAGAATTTTTCTTCCAGTATTTTGACGTCGACTGTATTGACACGCGTTTTTTTTTTTCGGGGAACGAAATAGTAGTATTAACGGGGTTTGGGAAATGCTTTGGCTCTTTCATGCCGCGTTATTATGACTCGCCTTTCTGCCTTGACAACACGGTCGGAGCGCCAGATGACTTTCACAGTCCTCATGGCTCCTGTAGCCCGTTATCACAGGCCTCTGGGTGTGAGAATATGGTCGTCGAAAGGACGTTGAATGCTAGCTTCGTTAGAAAATTTCTTGAGTGTCACCCCTATTCCGGCTCACGCACTTTTACTTTGCGAGGTCACGAAAGCGTTCTGTGTAGCATCCAAGTGAGTATGCACTTCGTGCATAAGGAGGTTACGAAAGATCTTCCTGTTCTGCGTACTGCGATCCTGCACCATCAGTAAAGCATTGGATTGTAGCTAAATTCGGCTTTGCTTTTTTGGTTCTTGAAGAAAGTACCGCTGAAAGGTGTGAACAGTTGCGCGGTCGTGCTGAAGGGTGTCGGATACAGTTACGTAGGAATGCGCAATAGGTCAGTCTGCCGCTCACCACTTCTTTGAATGTACACCTCGATGGGATGAGTTGTTTTTTTTTTTTTTGCTGTTACAGTGAAATTACTGCGCAGCGTACTGAACTATGAAATTGCAGACCTCTGCGAAGTACATAAATTGCCTTGATTGCTCCAAGCGCAATTTTTAGAGTCCTAAAACTGTTCGACTGTGTTTTGCTAAAAAATTGGTGGCGTTTTACCTTTTGCAACTTGTTAAGCAGGTCCTCCAATGCATCCGCGGTTGGTGCAACAACCGCCGTTTGTGAGCGCATTTCAGAGCGCCCCCACTGCTCTAACTTCGTCATCTTGGAGGATGTAGCGGACGAGCAATTTCTTGAGTGGTTCTAAGCCCATGCATCTGGAACACGCACTGAGCGTGCACTTCTTTTGTTCAACAGAGCATTCAGAGCCATAACCTCTGCACAAGACTCCTGTATGCGAAGAGCATGCAGCATGAGTTTGAAATTTTAGTGGTAATTCATAAATTGATGCACTGGGTACCAGGACGACCTGCCAACACGCACCAGGCGAGCATAAACCCGCAAAATTAAAAAGGATGCGTATAGCTTTACATTTTATTGCCTAGAGTAAACAAAAGCTTCCTAGAGGTATAATAAATTCAGACGCTTTTGGCCACCTATGACGACCCTTCATACCAGGAATGCAGTAGGATATTAGGTCGTCCTGATAGAAATTCACTATGAATGATTTACCTCCTGCCGGCAGTTGGCGATTTATTCGCTAATAATGACTCTGTAAAATTCCCTTTGAATCTCGAAGAGCCAACAAGTTTTTGCCGTAACGTGAAAAGCCATTTGTTTCTTGAATTGTCCAAAACCGAGGACACAAGGCTAAAATTTCGAGTTTTTACTTTCTTGTTCTTATCTCTCTGTACTTCTCTAAAGCGGAAACTAACACCGACTTGTGGTGAATCAACGGTTCCTTTGCCTCACAGGGAACACTCTCTAGAAAGCTAGTAAGAATTGTGCCGGGAAAAAAACCCGGATGGGTTTTGACGCCGCCTTTTCTTCTCTGTTTGATTTATGAACAGTTAGCACTGTCTCCAGCGGCCCGCTTTTTTTCATCGCAACTTGTAGCAGCGAACTGCACCGCATGTCCACATCGGCATGTGCAGAAGATGACAGCCATGTGCAGATAATCCTTCTTGCTCCATAACTTCTGAAACTTAGTTAACGTTTGTACATTCCATATAGCATTTTGGGCAAAGCTTCTCATCTGAAACTGGTCCTAGTGTAGACAAAATGTGCGCTAAACTTCTTGAAACGCCGCAGTTCTACGGAATGGCTATTTGTGCCTCATGAATGTGACCCTGCAAAGCTTTCAGGCTATGTAAACATTGTGCGCAAATATTGTGCAGATTGCTATTTTTGCTCTTGTGGCTCGACTAGAAATTAGAACTTGTTGCTCAGTGGGCAAACCAGTAAAAGTGGGCATGTCCTTCATATGTAATTTTTCCTTTGGCAAATACCGGGCTTGAAATAACAATCTTGCGGGCATATAGAATCTCTGAAATGGACAAAAACCTTTATTAATACTGAACTGGGACTTCAAGTATAATTTCACATACGAGGGCTGAGCTCCTAAGGATATTTAGAGCATTTCGCATAGAATAGTTTCTAATTCTCACAGCGGTACAAGGCTAAAAAAAGACCTAGATGATCACTTAAAAACAATTGAGAGTTTCAACGCTGCTGAGCCGAATGTGGAACGGAAGCTTTGTCGGCAGGCGACTGAGCATTGCATCTAACTTAGCCGACGCTACATTTAACACATCAAAATTCACCGGCGTTTTAAGCAAAGCACCTTGGAGCGCCGGCAGCTCCATTTCGATGGAGGCAAAACAGAGAGGCGTCCATGTACTGTGCGGTGTATGTGCACGTTAAAGTTCTCCAGGTGTTCGAAATTTATTCGCAGCCCTCCGCTAGGGTTAAGCGGCTAGAAGAAGAGGTGTAATGGACCAGGATGAACGCGGCGCGCTTTCTATGGAGCGGGGTGGCCCTTCGATCGTGACAACCTATAAAGCCAAACAGAGCGCTGCAGTCTGGTGTGCTGTCAGCATACCGGATGAGACTTAAACGCGTCCATGGAACGCCACGCAACAGGAGCAGGGGTGCACGGTCCAAACACAGTCCCGGAGAAATTGTCACAGATACTGCGCATTTTCTGTAATATAAACCACATATAACTATATGTAGGACTTCAGCGAACGCCTATAAGAGGCAAACGATGAGAAGCAAATGGTAGGAGTGGAAAGGTAGGCTTTCGTCATTCTCCTCTGAGACTCGCGGAGGAGTCGGCGGTGGACTTCACGCGCCAGCTGTTCACTGTGTGACGTCACTTCTTCCTGGCGCAACGCACCTGGAGCGACAGCGGTGGCGGCACCTCTGAGTCACTCGCGCAGCAGAGAAATTGGTGGTGGCTCCGACGCGGCACTCCAGCGGTGCCGTGTGACGTCACTGCCTCCTCGCACATGCGCAGGTAAGGCTGTCTCGGGCTCCGCCACTTCGATCAGACCTAGCATAGCGTTTCTTTCGCAACAAAACGTTTTTTTTTTTTCTTCTATTTTCACTGCCTCAGAACGCCTACTCACACTACACAGACGGTAATGCTTGCTTCTCGCATTTTCGAACATGACGTTAGCAAATAAAAATGCTGCTTTTGCAAAAATAAAGCTTCTACAAGTCTTGTGACAGGTAAAACATTACATAATTTTCCCGCTGAAAAGATATTAAAATTTACCGCGTCCCCTTTCTCGAGGAATGCCCTTCGTGCAGCGTTAGTTTGATTCGAGCCCTGCGATTTAACTTATTAGCGTGAGGCGGTGTCTATTTCCAGTGCTTCGGAAGGTTTGCCGTCCCTGAGATAAACGACAAAGTGGTGCAGATCCATTGTTAATATAAACAGCGCGAACAGGAAGACCCAAAACAAGATAAAAGGAAGCTACAGGGCAAGCGCTTGTCCTGTAGCTTTCTTTTATCTTGTCTTATGTCTTCCTGTTTGCGCTGTTTATATTAACAATGGATGTTTACCAACTCGCCCAACAAAGTAACCTGGTCGCAAATCATTTTTCCCCATAAAGGGTACCGATGTCATACCTGTTAGAAAGCGCTTTGACAATGTTGTCGGCAGGCTCGCCTGGTCTTCTTCAAAGCCGAAAGCATGTCTTTCGTAGGCAACAATGCTAGAAGCCTCGAAATGCTTGCCAAACTTCTCTTTGACGACTTGGTACCTCTTGGCGTCGTCTTTCGGCAAAACTGGATGTTTTAAATACCCTTTTAAATTTTCTTCCCATGGTGTTAAGCGAATTGTGGGCAAGATATTCCTTGGTGGCCCGTTCAATCTTGACCCAAAGCTATGGTCATCATATTTTTACCCCCATAGCGGCCACTCGGAAGTTGTTTTGAAGTTGAAGTTTGATTGCGGATGGACCGTGAACATTCCAGAGACGAATCAAGTTACCTCGTCACCTGGCATGCTGGTATTGTGTATCATTGCAGACACATGCACTGCGAAGAATCGCGTTGCGACCCTACATTACGTAGGGAACTTTTTACTTCATTTCGCATTACTGCCTTCAAGTCGAGGCAGACGCACTGAAGATGCACAAGGCTATCATCTATGCCTGAAACCCAGGAATCGCCGTTTATGTTCAAAGAGCTGTATAGGCAGCATACATGAAATTACGTCACATCTGAGCTCGAACGCAATTCCCGTGTTGAACCATGATCTTCGAACAACGAAGATATTTGATGCGTTCTTACGCGCATTCAATAATGCGCAGGTTGCGCTCGTTGCAATATCACACTTAAGGGAAAGTATATAAATAAGAAACGCCGTGCGACGATAAACAATGAAAAGAATCCAAACGGTATTTTAAATATCCCTCAAGAGTGGTTTAGCAAAAATTGAACTCAAAGAGTTCCTTGTTGATTTGCTTTGTAAGGAGGCCATTTCGCGCACGTGTTTTAAGTGTTTATGAGCGATGGTTACACCTGCGTATTCATTTTCAGGTACAATAAGTTTATTTTTGCGTCCAGGCATTTGCCGTTCTGATAAAAATTCACATTTATTATATAAACTTAGCGGTGAAATTGGCTCGAATTTGTGTGCAATGATAAAATGCTTTCCTTTAACATCTTGGTAGGAGAGAATTGCAACTCTTTTATTGCAAACAGAAAAGTACTTACAGCAGCTAAGAAGAACAAGAAACATTGCGGAGCTAGTTGGTTAGAACTTGCAAGCAATCTTGTCGTCGTCTCGAGTGTAAACAGAATTGCAGTCCCTACCCAAAATGTTAGACTTCTGTGCGTCAGCAAGGTTGTGAGTAAGCCGCAAACGGCTATCATGGAGTGTGAATATCAAGGAAGCAACGATGCAGCGCCTTGCAATGAAGAATCACGGCATCAGTTTTCTTTTACAGACAGATGAAGGCCATAGGTATACTGCAGCCGCCAAACTAAGACTTTACGCCAAATTCGCATTTCAGCAACTGCAGGAGCCACTCCAAGCTGCTCAGCTCTAACTTAACACCATCGATAAATCACACGTTACTGCCAATTTATGAATGCTTACAACCTCGCGTCCATTTTTGAGTAATGAAAGGCGTAGTATATTTCGAGCGCTGGAGGGTTTAAAAAAGGTTCATTTCTTGTACTTACAAATCTAATATCGCACTCCAGCAGTAACAGACCACAGTTGCAAATACATGGTACCTCTTTTCTGTGTTGCATTGAAAGTTGGTCTTTTGGGTAAATAATATGTTGATTTGTACCTTTTTGCACAAAATCTTTGAAACGTACCGCATTTTAAAATAATATGGCACTGTATGTTAAATTCGATATATTGAAGAATTGCTGACAGTACTTATTGCAGAATAATAATAATTAAACTAATAAAGAAGACATTTAAAGAGTATTTCATTCTGGCATATATATTTTCTTCAGTAAATATAAATATTGCACTTACATTGTACTGCGGAAATCGCGAAATAGCAAACGAATATTGCTGCGCCACTCATTGCTTTTCTACAGACAGAGCAGTTGAATCTGAAACAAGATTCATAATATTATGTTTGGAAGGTACACTAAAAAATAACAACACACTTTTGTTTCTTGTACGCCGAAAATCAGAGCTTTTCAGTAGAAGCTTTCGGGAAAAATAAAATAAAAGGAACAATTTTCCGGCTATATTCACATTTTTGTTCCCTGTGTTATTGTTAACGTCTAGCGCACTGGCGCCAAAAACATGGGCATTATTAAGTTTACATCTTTTTCGCCACAAAGCTTTGGTTGTGAATTTAAATTATTGTCTTGAAATAAGGCTGGAGTTTACAATTTCATCATATGCCGGGCGTGGCGCCGAAATTTCACCATACATGAATAAAAATCCGGCATCCGGAAACCCTGTGGAGCCCTTGTGAGCGGTATATCAGGGAAAACTTCCGCGTTTTAGTTATGGTGTACCTGTGATGACTTTAGTTGACACCGGAGCCACCATTATTCGTAATGAGTGCTGCATTTAAGCGTCGCTCCGGAAGGAAAGTGTGATTTAAGGGGGATAAAAGTTCAGTTTTGTGGCGTGAGAGGCGAACCATTGCTTGCTGTTGGAGTGTGCAGTATTAAAGTTTACTTGGGTGGTGAAGTGTTCGTGCGAAAATGGCAGTGCTCGCCCAATCAACGCACGACGTCACCTCTTGGGCTGGACTTTTTGAAGATATGTGGCGCCAACGTTGACTGCCAAACTGGTGAGCTTAGCGTTGGAAAATGTGTTACCCTTGATCTGATGGAAGGCCTGTGTAGTGATGTTTTTGTGATTTGTGTTTCTCAAGATACCGTTCTCCCTCCATCATCGGCTGTATTTGTACAGATTTCCTGCCGCGATGCCATCCTCGACATTTCTGAAACGGCTTTAGAACCGGTGTACCTCACCTGGGTCAAGAAAAATGTCATGATTCATCATGCCATGGCGTTTGTTGCCAAAGGCCGCACTGCCCTCTGAGCAGTGATTTGCTCTACTGAAACTATAATTATTCACATAGGTTTGAAGCTGGCATCCTGCAGTAACAACCCGCCAAAATCTGTTGACTTGGTTACCAACGCCATACAAAAATCACTGACAGATATCGAAGATGAATCGCGATTTCTTCGTATGATTGACCTCTCGCTCTCAATGAAGGAGTGCCGTGCCCTACCAGCCATTCAGGGCGACACTCCTCCTTGCTTGATTTTTGCCAACGAGGCGGCCCATCTTTAATTCCTGCTTCACGTATTCTACACTGGGTCGACTCTGGCGCCTCGCATCCGATTTGACAAAAGCTCTACCGAGTGTCACCGTCTGAGCGAAAGGTGATAAATGAACAAGTGAAGAAGATGTTAACGAAGGGTATTATCCAAGAGTCGTCGAATTCTTCGGCTGCCCCCGTGATCCTTGTCAGGAATAAGGATGACACGTGGCGATTTTGTGTTGACTACCGTCGTCTAAATGCAGTCTCTAGAAAAGACGTGCACAACCTTCCCCGTAAAGACGACGCCATTAATTGTCTTTTTTCTGCCTCCTACTTTTCCACGGTTGACCTCAGATCGGGCTATTGGCAAATACCTGTTCATGCGGCAGACAAAGAGATAACTGCATCTATTACACCCAATGGCCTTTAAAAATTGAATGTAATACCATTCGGCTTCTGTAATGCACCCGCCACCTTCGAAATATTCATGGACACTATACTCTGTGGTTTAAAATGGGAGGTGTGTATGTGTTTTTTGGGCGATGTCGTGATTTTCAGGAAGACGTTTAGCGAGCACAATGTCCGTTTAGCTCTTGTGGTGGACTGTATGCGCAAAACTGGCCTCGTGCTAAACTCCAAGAAGTGTTATTTTGGACGAGGTCAAGCGCTATTTCTCGGACATCTCGTCGGTAATGACGGCGTTAGATCGGATCTCGCAAAGACAGCAGCGGTCGCCTCTTTTAAGCCGCCCCAGTCCGCCAAACAACTACGGAGTTTCCAGGTTTTCTGTTCGTACTTTAGCCAATTTATTCATCGCTTTGCTGATATCGCACACCCGCTGACAAGCCTACTTCATAAAGATGTAGCTTACGAGTAGACATCTGAGTGCGACTGTGCCTTTCGCCACTTAAAATTTCTGCTCACGTCGCAACCTAGGCTCCATCACTTCGATCCTTCAGCGCCGACAAAAGCGCACACCGACTGAAATTGGCGCTGTTCTTGTCCAGCGCTGCGACAGCAAGGAGCACGTCGTGGCGTACGCGAGTCACTCTCTTAGTAAGCCGGAGCGCAATTATACTGTCACGGAACAGGAATGCCTCGCAGTCGTTTTTGCCACACAACGCTTTCGTTCGTATCGTTATGGACGCCCGTTTACCGTTGTCGCAGATAACGTTGCCCTCTGCTGGATAATTATTGTCAGGGACAGTCACATACAAAACTGGCCGTAAGCACGCCGACGTAGACTGCCTTTCCCGCCTTCCTCTACCTTCAACGAAATCTCACGTTGATGATTTCGAGAACTGCGTCGCGTCGGTATCACATGCTTTTTCTGACATCCCAACGCTTATAGAAGAACAGCGGAGGGGTCCCACCTTGGAACCTCTCTTTGCAGCTGCTCAAGATCGGTCAGGCGGACACCAATTTTGTGTGCGTTATCGCCTCCTCTGGAAGAAAAACTATTCCTCTACGGGCCCCCGCTTCCTCCTGGTCGTTCCGAGGAGCCTATACCATTCTCTATTGCAGGCCATGAACGAAAACCCTAATTCTGGGCATCTTGGAACGGCGAGGACGCTCCACCGCATCCAGGAGCGCTTCTATTGGTCACAAAAAGCGAACTACTACTGAGTGGTACGTCGCCAGGTGCACCCAATGTCAGCGCTACAAACGTCCCACAAGCGCGACAGCGGGGCAACTTCAACCTATTACACTACCCCGTGCATCATTTGAACAAGTGGGCGTTGATCTACTTGACCCCTTTCTGCTATCCCATAGTCGCAACCGCTGGATCATTGTTTGCGTGGACTACCTCACTCGCTACTGTGTGACGTCAACCATACCCGCGGCCAGCGTGCATCAAATCTCTTCCTTTATGTTGCGGGTGATAGCTCTTCGCCACGGACCACCACGAGTGATTATCATTTACTGCCGCCGTCATGGAAGATATGCTCCGTTTGTGTGCCTGGGATCTTCGTCATTCATCGCCTTATGATCCGCAAACCATCCGTCTAACTCAACGCACCAACCGTAGGTTCACCAACATGCTGTCCATGTAGGTCAATGCAAATCATTAGAACTGGGACAGTGTCCTACCATTCATTACCAACGCTTTCAACATGCCCGTCATGAGACCACTGGCTTTAGTTCCTTCTTCCTGCTCTACGCTCGCCCCCCACGATATACCTTAGACACTATCCTCCCGTTTTCAACCATTAGTTAAGATCCCTCGGTAGCCGAGACCGCCTGCTTTGCCGAAGCAGCCAGCTGGCTTGCTCGCCTTCGCATCTTAGCGTTTCAGGATCGCTCAAAAACACAGTACGATGCCCACCACCGCCATGGAATTTACCAGCCTGGAGATTTGCTCTTGCTGTGGCGGCCTATCAGGAAGCGGGGTCTGTCACAAAAGCTGCTTTGCCACTACCACGGACCATTTGGTGTCCTTGCCCAACTCAGCGAGCTCAACTATCGCATCGCTCGCTTCACCAAAAGCGGCAGTCGCTCTGCGAAAAGTGAAGTTGCGCACGTCGTCCTTTTAAAGCCTTACCGATCACGCGACGCTGTCGAAAGTCTGCAAACTAATCCGAGTGTGCACATAGCCCGCTGAGCAATGCGTTTAGTATGACAGGAGAAGCTGAGGGTGCGGTCAAAAAGTACACCAAGGTGATTAATTTCATCAACCCTGCCCAACAGCACATAATTGACAGAATAATGGTAGAGAAAGCTACGTGTTTTACGAATAAATGAGACAACCCTAGTTTTGGAATAATTGAGGGTAAGTCGATTCTTCGCACACCAATCAGAAAAAGCAGATATGTCCGATTGCAACAACAAGCAATCTTGAAAAGAATGTATTACCTTGAATATTTTTATATCGTCAGCGTAGAGAAGAAACTAGGCGTTCTTTAACGCCCAGGAAACATCATTAATAAATAAGTCGCCCTGCGGGCTTCAGCTGCATCGGGGGAAGGGTGACGCCCAGAATTGGAGATAAGAGAAGATGAAGTCGATAAGAAGTGGCTCGTATTGGGACTCGCAAGTGGACATAGCTGCGTCTTGGACGTTTGTTCTGCGTCAATTAGAACCTCGATGGTATCAATATTAGTGCTACTAATGTTCTAAAGATCACTTAGAAGTAGATATGTGACGTGTTTAACCACACAAATATTACTGTTGATGCGACTAGTCTATTCCAAAACAACAGAAGCGTCCAGAAACATATGTTTGGATATTACGTCTTATTTATCAATTCTTTGTAACATTATGACTCGCCCTTAACGTACTTCCTTGGCACGTGAATTCAGAATATTTCTACAAAATCAGTGGCCGCTTCCTATTCACTTTGAAAGTTGACATATTCCTAAACACTCCTTGGTTTCTCAGGTTTTATCAATTGCAATGAAGAGCTAGGCGCTATGAGAAATGAGGCTATCTCACTTTTACCGCAACAAATGAAATCAATTTCTGAATAAATGTTTACATTAATTCCTTTGGACTGGGCCGCTGAAGGTTTGAGCACACGTACGCATGAGCGCCTGCATTGATAGCTCGAAAAATAATCATCATTTTTTAGAACGTTGCGCTTAGAAAACTTCAGCACTCTCACGTTTCTACATGCGCCTACCATCTGATTTAGTTTTGCGAGTCCCACATGACTTGAATGCGCTTACCTTTTACGCAGTTGCGACTCCCTGCTGGTCGCCAGCGCTTCGCCTGTAATGTGTTCCTTAGACCTTCACCGACAGCAGTCAGTGAGATTTTGCACTGCTCTTTATTTGCGACGCAGCAGAGCTCTTTCATACAGGTGTCGTGTTAGTGACGCATATGCTGCCTCCTTTCCTGTGTGTGCTTTATGTCAGTCTTCTTTGGTTTGTTGTACAGCCGATAAATCACGTCATGTGTACAATGTGGATATATATATGTGCGAGCAGGGAAGAGGATAAGCGAGTGTTTCGGTAGCGAAATGTAACCCTATGTAAACGTTTAAAGTACAAGAATTGAATAAGGGTTGAGGGGGAGCCTCCGGTCCCAAACCAATGCAACATTTCAACAGAGGAACTCATCTACCTCTCGGGACATGTCTTCGTTTCGACAAGTTCCCTTGTGAAAATATTGGATAACTTACGAGTTGCGAGTCAACACATATCCAGTTTTCTGTCACAATTTGCAGCCATTTTCTTAATCTGTTTCTACTTTAAATCTGGAGCAAAGTATTTATTGATTTGAATTTAAATTATTGTTGCTATAGCTGACATCTTTTCGTATGAAGCATGGCCGTAATTTTGCTGATGAAAATAATTTTTTTCCTCGCTGGCAAGGGAATCCAGAGTTTTTAACGACAAAGAAATGAGAGGCCCGTAGAGAGAGCGATACCGCATCCATGGCAGGCGCGATGGGGGGATGGTGGTGCCAAAACCGAAGACCTGCAACAGGGGACACCGGTGCCGCAAAACAGAAATATAGGTGAATAAACGATTTTATGGATATAGTTAATAAATCGGAAATTGTGCAGAAATGGGTATTTGTAACCGTAATAAGTACAGTGTGTTGATTGTATTTAGTGGGTAAACGTTAGATTAACGAAATGAAGCGAAGGGTGCTTATTTGCATTGGAGTATGAGGCAGCAATAACCTCAAATTATTGATCACTAAATATCTATGTCTGACCAAGTTGGAAACACTGTATCAATTTCATACCGGCTTCTTTACACCGATTTGATTTGATTTTCTGCACAAAATGCAACGGCATAAAATCGGGCGGTGCTGCTATTCCAGAATTTCAAGTATGTGTCGTGGCCATCGTTTTTGAAAACATAGTTGCCTTGGATTGAAAACGTATGCAGAAATATGCTGTAATACTTGATTTCAAAAAGTGGAAAATTGAACGAAAAATCCTTGCAGACATCAGGAATCAAAGTACGATCCTTCCGAACCACGCCATGGCGACGTCTGATCACCATGATAGCATTTTTTCTCATCTAATTTAAGATTGCTGTTTCGAAATTTGTATCTTTTCTCAGTTGCAAATATGCTGTCATTATTCCCCATCACCCAACAGTCCAACATTTTTGGTCATCGACTTAGAATGTATCCAATGTTTGCCTACATACAGCCGTACCTGGCTCGATATTGCACCTCATGTTCTGTCCTTGCACCCAATTCATTTATGACTACGCGTTTCTTATATGTAAAAACTCAAGAAAGCGTCGTCTTATTTTCAGCTGTTACTGAATATTTTGCTTGCAAGCCATATGTTTAACTTTTGCACGAGAATGCCACATACAAACGATTCTAAGAACCTATTTTGCGCGATCAAAATGCCGAAAGTTAAAGGGGAATGATAAGATTCGAAACTATGAAGCATCCCACCATTCGCTCTTACCGCGTTACCGGCTCGAAATAAGTGCCAGAAAGAATTTTTTTATTTTTCAGCCGAACTTAGCAGAAATCTTCAGGAAACACGATGGTTCTCTTAGTTTCACAGAGGCAGCCCTCCTAAAACTGCTGAAATCTAAGAAAGCACCGAGTGCCCGTGCAATCCGCCAAGCTCCGAGAATAGCCGAATTCTAACGATTCCATGTCCATGAAACAATAAGCCTATAGAGTCATTGGGGTCGCTTTAAGTCTGATTTTGGCGTTCTGTGCAACGAGAGGCAGGAGATCGCGTTTCGAACGCCGCAGCACGTCGGGACACTGTCCGCTCCGGCTAGACGACTGAATGAGCAAGAGCGCTGTTGGGCTTGTGTATGCTTCCTTCCTCGCTAGATTGAGGATGGTTAGAAATGCATTGAGCGCTTTTTTTGTTAATGGTTTTTACAGATTTGAGGGGTTACGCAGAAGTGGTGGAGGGTGAACAGAATCACCTTCATGGTTCATTGCCTTGTCGTGGCGGAAGGGCTTGCGAAACTCGATGAAGCCATGAGCTCTGCTGCGTAGGGCCACCCAAGATAGACAGGTCACGGCAGACAGTTCTGACAAAACGTGATTCACTGGAGAAGGTAATGGCAACCCACTCCAGTATTTCCTGCCAAGAAAACCCTATGGCCAGTCACAATGCAATAGTGATATAGCGCCGGATGATGAGCCCCCAGGTTGGAAGGCGTCCCACAAAGTTACTGGGGATGAACAAAGGGCGATTCCTAGTAGCTCCAGGACGAATGAAGCCGCTGGGCTGAAGCCAAAAGAACGCTGAGTTGTGGATGTGTCGGGAAGCGACCGGAACGTCCGATGTTGCAAAGAGATATATCACATAGCAGCATGGAATGTAAGATCTATGACGCAAGGTAAACTGGGTGTCGTCAAGCGAGAAATGGACAGATTGAACATTGATATCTTGGGTATTAGCGAGCTCAAGTGGAACGGAATGGGAGAATTTAATTCCGGTGACCGTTATGTCTTTTATTGTGGGCACGAATTCAGGAAAGGAATGGGGTCGCTCTCATAGTATACAGACGAATGGGCAAAGCAGTGCTAGGGTACAACCCCAAAAACGACCGAATGATTTCACATCGAATCCAAGGTCGCCCTTTCAACATAACAGATATCCAAGTCTATGCACGAACCACTACTGCTGAAGAAGCTGACGTTGAGAGATTTTATGCTGACCTGCAATGCCTTTTAGACCGCACTACTCCATCATCAGACGTCCTTTTTCTCATAGGAGACTCGAATGCTATGATTGGGAGTGAAGAAATATCCGGAATTGCAGGCAAGTACGGTCTTTTGTGAGCCAAATGACGCTGGGCAGAGGCAAGTAGAGTTTTGCAAGAAAACAACCTAGCCATAACGAATATTCATCTTCAACAGCACAAGAGGCGCCTGTGCACATAGAATTCACCGGATGGTCTGTACAGGAATCAGATTGAATATATTCTTTGCCGGCAGAGATGGAGAAGCACTATACAAGCAGTAAAAATAAGGCCAGGGGCCGATCGGGGCGCCGATCATCAGCTTCTTGTTGCCAAATTTAGGCTTCGATTGAGGAAAACGTAGAAAACTAGAAGGCCTTTCAGGTATGGTTTGGATCAAATTCCATTAGAATATGCTGTGAAAGTGAGGAATCGATTTCAAGAATTAGATCTTGAAGACAGAGAGCCCGAAGAGATGTGGACTGATGTTCGTTATATAATACAAGAAGTTGCTACTAAGGTAGTTCCAAAGCAAAAAAATGCAAGAATGCAAACTGGTTATCTGAAGAGGCTTTGCAAATAGCTGAGGAAAGGAGGATGGCAAACGTTATGAAAAGAGATACAAGGTTCTCAATGCGGATTTTCAGAAAATAGCAAGGAGAGATAAGAATGCCTTCCTGAACATACAGTGCCAAGCAGTTGAGGACAACAGCCAATTAAGGAACACAAGAGCTCTGTATAAGACAATCAAAGATATCAAAGGAAGCTTCTCTGCTAAGCTGGGCGTGATAAAGGACAAACAAGGCAAGGAGCTCACTGAAGCCGCAGAGATAAAGAAGAGGTGGCAGGAATACACAGAAGAACTGTACAAGAAGGACCCCAATGTGCAAACCCAACATAAGACGGTTGTGATCACTGATCTCGAGCCGGGCATCATGAAAAGTGAAGTTGAATGGGCCTTAGCCAGCCTTGCTAAGAACAAAGCTAGCGGAATTGATGGCATTCGAGCTGAGTTGCTTCAAAACCTCACCCATGACGCTGTTAACACTCTACATACATTATGTCAGAAGATTTGGGCAATGCTGCAGTGGCCACAGAATTGGAGGAAGTCAGTTTACATCCCCATTCCAAAGAAACGCAGTGCCAAAGATTGTTCCAACTACCGCACGATCGTGCTTATTTCGCATGCTAGCAAGGTGACGTTGAAATTCCTCCAAGGTAGGCTGCAGCAGTATGTGAATCGGGAGCTTCCGGACGTCCAAGCTGAGTTCCGCAAGGGCAGAGGAACTAGAGACCAGATTGCCAACCTTCACTGGATCATGGAAAAAGCAAGAGTTCAGGAAACCCATAGTCTTCTGTTTTATTGATTATGCGAAAGCGTTTGACTGCGTAGATCACAGCAGATTGTGGCAAGCTATCAAAGATACGGGAGTAAAATTCACCTAATCTGTCTCCTCAGGAACCTGTGTAAAGGGCAGGAGGCCACAGTCACAACTGGGCATGGTCTTACTGATTGGTTTCCAATTGAGAAAGAAGTGAGATAAGGCTGCATACTGTCGCCCTGCCTATTTAACCTATATGCTGAGTGCATGATAAGGAAGGCCGGTTTGGACGTGTCTTCAGCTGGAGTGAAAAGTGCTGGGAAAAGTATCAACAACTTTAGATATGCGGATGATACGACTTTAATGGCAGAAAGTGAAGTGGAACTCAAGAGACTTCTGATGCGCGTACAAGAAGAGAGTAATAAGTTTGGGCTTAAACTGAACATTAACAAGACAAAGATCATGGCGTCTTGCCCTATCAAGTCCTGGAGCATCAAGGGACATGAAGTGGATGCTGTGACTGATTTTCTCTTCTCTGGCTATAAGATTACCACGGAAGGAGACTGCAGCCATGAAATTAGGAGACGACTGCTCCTGGGAAAGAGAGCCATGGCTAGCCTTGACCGCCTAGTAAAGAGCAGAGACATTACACTTCCAACCAAGATCGTTATAAATCGTGCTATGGTCTTTCCAGTTGTGATTTATCGATGCGAGAGTTGGAATGTGAAGGCTGACCGCCGAATAATTGGCGCGTTGGAATTGTGGTGCTGGTGGAGACTCTTGAGAGTTCCTTGGATGGCCATAAGATCAAATCAGTGGATATTGTCGACCATAGACCCTGGCTGCTCATTCGAGGGTCAAATTTTAAAGTTGAAGCTCAGCTACTTTGGTCATCCGATGAGAAGTGAGGAGTCGCTGGAGAAAGATATGATGTTGGGAAAGGGTTGGGTCACCGGAGAAGGGGTAGGCAGCGAACGTGATGGTTAGACGGCATCCTCGGGTGGCACTGCGGATGAAGTTATGTGATGTTAAGAAGATAGTGAGAGACCGGAAAGCATGGCGTGATATGGTCCATAGGGTGACGGAGAGTCGGACACGACCGAATGAATGAAATGAACTGAATAGAGTGGCGAAAATAAGGTGTAGTTGTCGCTAGCGAAATTGTCCGTTCTTCCATGCAGGTTCTCGCTGAAGGCTCTTCTTTAGTAGGAGAGATAAAGTTACATATCAGGATCGGAGAATCTACAGTGATTGTTGCGTGTAAAGAATGGAGTATCAAGGATGTTTATGAAGGACTGACTCCCCATTCAGTCATGCAGCCCAGTGAGAAAGGGCGGTGGCCGAGTCTTCGAAACCGCCGGCATCGCGAAGTACGTCTTTCTAACTGGTTGTGGTTAAAATCATGCAGGAAGTCGATGTTGTTTTGCAATGCTTCATAGGCTTTTCCTGGCATCAATAAAATGAACTGGTGCCAGGGTCCTAAACAGGAGACATGGGCTCTTGTTGAAGCTTCCTCCCCATGAAATACCTTCGAGGTATCAGCGAAAAAGCGTGCCGGGTTGTAAAACCTCAATGATTTTTTGTCTTCGTGCTTATATAGTGCGCTAACATCTTCCGACATAATCATTCTTTTTGAGCCTCATAGACGAGTCCCGTTTGAGCTAATAAGTATTACTCGGTTTACTGTGGGCTAGATAACAACCACTTTCCTCTTTTTGATTGTAAAACTGCACATAACATCCTCAGTACGCGTTCTTAATGAATCGATCGTTTTTGTTCCCGATCTATACCGGACCAGCAACTCCGGTTTGACAAGTATACTGGACACATACCAGAAGTGATGTGTCCACTATTAGATCCATGCCAGAGTGTCCATCCGGTTTCAGATCCATATCTCAGATTGACTAGTCTGTATATGCTGCATATCTGACTGGTCGGTCCGGTTCGAGCGTAATACCGGTCATATATAAACTTGTCTGCAATTCATACTGGACACGTCAGCTCATAACGGACCATAAGGCCCAGTAATAGCAGTTTAGCGCGATACAGGATAGTGGAATATATACTAGTGCATAGAAAGGTAAACATACACTCAAAGCCATTGATTAACAACACACGGACAAAATACATCAGAGGAGTGAACTGAAACGAACTGAAACAGATTACATAAAAATCAAATTACCTGAAAGCAGGGAATTTGTATACACACCTCCTCCATGTTGACCTACAAACAAGGCGATCGAGGTGGCCTTGTAGTCAGCGATCTCACGGTAGGTAAAAAGCACGGGAGTGACACTGCGGCCAAGCTTGTCAAGAGCATGTTATGGCCATGCGCAGGATCCTTTTTGGCAGACGAAAGAACCATTTGCTCAGGGGGTGTACACGAAGCCAACAAAAGTCGAATCGGGTCTCCTTTTAGAGGTAAAGGGCAAAACGCCGTGGAAGAGAGCGAAACACTCGTCACATGTTCCCAATTCTAAACTGGCTTTAGGCTTCTCCCGAGTAATTGAATCGACCTGCATCCTGTGAAGTTACTATACTCAAGCCAATGCGAGCATTACGTGAGTCTCCCCTTAAACTCCCTGCCTTTCTATTCTACTTCTATCACTTTTTCTCTCTCGTCGTGAGACAACGGTGAGGACAAAAGCGATACTTAAAAAGTTGTACTAACGCGGCGTGCAGAGTCCGGTCCCGCACTCTGTACCCCACGGTGAATGGGTTCAAGGCACACAATGAGAAAAGTTATTTATTTGCTGCTCTCACACAACAAATTAACTTCATGGCGAATCGGGAATTACAAAGCTTTGGAGGCCTAGAACTACTTTTAGCCGTGTAAGAAGGCTATGATTTTTGTCGCACATAAACAGCGCACCGTAAACCACGTACAAAGAATGCCTCTCAAAACATCAACGTACCCTCAGATGCATTTTCACAGAGAGCGATAAATGAGCGCTGTGGATAAGCACGAACCTTTCGCTAGCATCGAGCAGCAGTATGGATAAAACATTTTAAGTGAGCATGGCAAAAGTAGCAAGGGCACTGCAACTTGGTACCACACAAATTTTCATCATCATCATCATCATCATCATCAGCAGCAGCAGCAGCAGCAGCAGCAGCAGCAGCATCCTGGCTATACCCACTGCGGGATAAAGGCCTCTCCCATATTCCTCCATTAACCCGGTCTTGTGCTAGCTGCATCCACTTCACTCCTGCAAACGTCTTAACCTCATCCGCCCCACCTAAGTTTCTGCCGCCCTTTGCTACACTTTCTTTCCTTTAGAATGCAAACATTATCTCAATTCATAAGAAATGGAACACAACAACGGGACTTTCTTATTATATCGTTATTAGCTGCAATCCTCGTGCTGCGCGCCAATTTTATCTGGTTTGTTCGTAGCCGGCTGTCTGCGTTAACATTCGCCATAATATTACATGTATTTAATTTTCTAGCCTGCATTACAATTGCAAAGTGGCAGCGGCACCGGCGCTTCCGCAGTTACGTCGACCCAGTTCAGACCCGGGAACCATGGCCGCGCTTCAGTGTACAAAAACTAAGAATGCGACAGTGCGTCATGTATTGTACGTAGTTAACGTCAAAATCATCAGAGACCCAGGTAGCCCAAATGAAATGCGCAGTATTGGAAAAGAGATGCCAAAGTATTGGCAAATCAGGGCCTACATTATACCCATGTTTCCAATAGCTTCCCAATATAGACAATGCCACTTCCAAGCACATCCAACGATGGCCCTGTTCGGCCTTTGTCTTGCACATATGGGAATGGCCACTGTGTGACACTTCCAATGATGGCCCTGTTTGTAGGTTCTACCAATATGGGCATTACCACTGCGTTACACTTCCAATGAAGGCCCTGTTAGTCCTCTATTCTACCAATATGGTCATTGCCACGACGTTAAACTTCCAATGATGGCCCGTTTGTCCTCTGTTCTACGCGTATGGGCCTTGTCACTGTGTTACACTTTCAACGATGGCCCTGATTGCCCCTTATTCTGCCCATATTGTCAGTGCCACGCCAAAACACTGACCAAATGGGTCTTGTCTACTGCTTCCCCTATATTACCTGTGCGATTTTAAATAGGACAGTGTACGACGTATCCCTGATTTTTCGATGTTCTATTCTGTTATAGGGGATAACAACATATATAAAGTGTAGTTCTTTGGCAGTCACATTTTTTTAATTGATGCATAATAACGCAAACGAAGACAACCAGCCGGAGTGAAAAACTGAGCTATGAAATATTTATTCGGAATGCTATAGCGAATCATGTAGTTAACGACTGCGGCGAGTATGGGTTAGACAATCCCCTATTATTTGTCTTAAATGGGATAGGTGCAGCATTTCCGGTATGGCGCTTGCCCAATTTCTATGAAATAAAGCGCGCTTTTCGTATGGATTGAATGGCATTCTTAAGGCGTTTTCTGCGGTTTGCTGGTACTACATATGAAAATCAGCCCGAACGCGGTATAACATAAAACATTGACTTCGATATTCCGGAGCCTGCGTCCGTGCATTAGAACAGCTGCAACAGTTTTTAGAAGTATATTAGCTGAGTAGCGTTTGCGCGCAGCTTTAGCAAGTATTAGAATTAAATCGATCACATAGTGTTTTAAAATCAGAAATTGCATAGAGGACTCCAGGATTGCTCTACTACGGAAATAATAAATTGTCCGCCATATTTGTTTTTTTTTTTTTGGCTTTAGCATTTTAACTTGTATGCCACATGTATCGTAAATAAAACAGTTTATTAGCATGCATTTTGTGCAATTTCAAATTAGTATATTTTTAAATTTATTTTATTAATTTCATGGCGACATTTTTGTGCCACCTTTAACCAACAAAGACTACAGCATAGGGTTGCACACATTGTGGGAGTGTTTGAAGATGCCTAAGCGATATCTATGTCAAAGCCGCTCTTTTCGCTGCAAACATCGCAAGAATATCTTTCGCTACTTGGTGTCTAGTTGTGGGTGACCCAGAAGGAATTTTCCCTACTTTTGTCCTCTTTCACTAGATTCGCCTCCTCCGAGCCTCACCTTGGCGGCTCTTTTCCTGGCTTGCCCCTTTTTCCCAGAAGAGCGCCCCACTCCTCTCCCCGCGCTAGGCGCTTCTTTATTTGTGATATTCTTTCACTCGCCTGCTCGAACCGGTTTTAGCTCTCGCCTGAATGCGCTGCACATAGCTTAATCTCTTGCTCCTCATCCTTCTACAAGTCTCATCTGCATACCTTCTCTTCCCAGTTAGCGTGCGCTCGAGCAGTTGGGTACAATAGGTAATGAGTCTGGTCTGGTAGCCTGCCTGGCAATAAGCGCGACAAGAGTGATTACTCGTTCGAGATGGGTTGTTCGTATTCCCCATGGCGAGGGCGGCGGCGGCGCACGTGTGTGTTGAGGAGTCGAGGCGTGCGTTCCGCCTAGGTTCTGTGCAAGCGAAAAGGCAAGCCACGTCTGACACCTTAGGACAGCTCCGGCGTAGTCAACAAAGTACTATTTGTGAATACCACCCTCTGTTTACCTTCAGAGAATTTCGGAAATGAAATGTTCTGGGTGGTTGGTTGATTGCTCGATGCGGCGTTTCATTTCATTTTTCTTGCGAAGAGGAAAAGCGATGCGCATACTTATTTAGGACAACTGTCATTGAGGAATATCCAAGTTACGTATCGCAGGAAATAATACTTCTGGAATGGTAAAAGCATTATTAGTATTTTCTTTTGTTAAAATGCATCCAGAGGACGCTGACAAATTTGTTAATTATCGGGAATATGTGCAATGTGGTATCGCATCTTATGCGATATTGGAAATATAGGTCATCTTTCATTTGTGCAAGACAAGAATTTTAGACGCTTGTTTTTGCAGTTCAGCGGGACTCAAAGCTTATTCACAAGCAAGCGATTGAGTGAACGCAGCCAGAAGGCGGTGGCGATGCAACGAAAATTTTAATTTGGTAGAAGTTTATTCTCAGTGAAAAAGCTATACATCATTTTTCCAGCGGGCGTTTTGTTAGAGTTCCGAATATCCTAATCGTAGCTACAGTTGCGTGCACCCGGAGCGACATAGGTATGCAATTTAGGTTTTTTTTTTCTCTAAAAGTGGCCTAAGATTCCGTATTCAGCGTATTTCACTTGGTTCTGCTGGCATTTTGAATAGAAATTTTATCCCAGGTAAAAATAAAGCATCGTTAAAAGTTAATATGCAGCTTTTACATCTGTGAGAGGAGGACAGGAATTGAAGGATTTTGCAGAGAATGAGAGGTGGTAGCGAGTATCTCCACCGTCTCTACGGCAGATTATGAAACGAGGTTTTGAAGTTGTGCAGGCCACACCAGGCAAATTTCAATCTGAGTTTATCTAATATTTGATTTCTGCATATTATACAAATATTAACAGTAACCACGTAACATATTTACACTGTTTTGTGGCACATTTGATCAGTATGCTCTTGGTCTAACTGTTTATGTGTTTAGTTTAGTGTCTTCCGGTCGGCTAAGCTCAAGAAAGCGTACGTCCGCGGAAGAAGCCTCGCATCAGTGGTTTCCGCTGCTCGATGATAGTTACTTGTTGCGGATGACAATCACAAGTAATAGTAGGCGACCTTTCACAAAGTATAGTTTACTGCAACATCTTGACAATATGTCAGGAGAGTTTGAGAACGCTATGTCCGTTAAGAGGCAAATATTGCATGCAATCTATGACAACGTGACATCCTCTGTTTAATAACATGTGCGCCTCCATTTTTCTATTTTCATATAATGAACTTCATTTATTATGCCAGCAGAGTGTGCGGCTGTGAAATTTATTTCTTGGCCTTCAGAGAATTGCCTTATGCAGATACTATAGGCGAAACGTCAGCGTTGGAGCCTGCGGTAACGAGTTACGCAAGCGTGGCTACCAGGAGCCTACTATCCAGGGCCCGTTGAAGACGATACGTTCTTGAGCCTGCCTGTCTTCTCGCTTCTCGCCGCTGTCAGCGAATCCTTTTGATGGGTCAGCCCGCTGCGCAGAGCCTCGAATTCATGGCCTGCACCTAGACCTGCGATACCAGACCAAAAGGTGACCGTGTACGACACGATCAACCGGACTTGGTCTCAGGTTGTCTTCCTCATACCAGATAACGAGCCCTGACCAGCGATCGTCAGAACTGAAGACGGCAAGGAAATTCAACGCACACGAGACCGTCTACGAGTAGACTGATAGGATCGCAACTTGAAGACAATCCCAGCCCTCCAGAAGAACCTTGCACAGAGGCCACCAAGGATGTACGTCGAAGCACTAGAGTGCGACGCGCACCCTGTCGGTACCCTCTTCCTAAGCGACGCTGAAGCTTGCATGTCCAAAGGGAAGATGTAGCAGACCTGAAGCAGCCTGTCGTAACTCGCCCCAGACCCTATGTTCGCATGACACAGTGCGTCCGCAAATTGTATACGTATGCCTCCTTAACGGGAATAAACGCCACTTGATCACCCGACGCGGGGCCTTGCACACAGACATGTTGGGAACAGACTGTTCCAAGAGCATTGCGTTGAATATTCTGAATTCAAACTGTTCTTATGCGAAATTAGGCCAGATTACACAGCCGTGTTAGATTTATGACACAGATATGCAGTTTGCGCTTGCGTCTACTTATCCGCAGTTGTACTCCAAGACTCGTCTTTACTATATGTTATCCCCAGAGAAGTGTGACGAATTTTGATCGTTTTCTTTCCTGTAAACCATTTTGAAACTCCACTGAATTCTGCTTTACTGCGTCTGCTTTTGTATGCAGTGGCGCAACGCCGAGGAAGCGCCAAATGAAAGACGCCGCACAGACGCCTGGGTTTGATGCCCGGCAGGCTCAGCTTCGTATATCTTGAATTACCTGGTGAAGTAATCGGTCATGACCGACCGTGGAATCAGGGCCAGATGAGTTGTAATGAGGACGTCATTTTCGACATTGGAACTGCCTGGATGGGACGTCATATCCAGCCATGGCGACACAAAACTGTTATGCTGATGTCATGTATAACCGGATGGGACCTCATGACCAGATAAGGCATCCCGATCATATCATTTCCTGTAACGATGTCAAGTCCTGTCATAATGACGTCATTACTCGCAACACATTCATATAGCTCCCCATTATTAGCAGAAAAATGTCAGATGAGTGACCACGTTGTTGGCGGCTTTTGTAGCAACGTTCGAGGTGAGGTGTTCTCGTGTACTTCGAATTTACAGAGGCCAAAAAAAAAGCATTTCTACTATTATTGTATTCGCTGTTTTAGCTGTCCTGGAAACATTGAAATCGGACTAAGTAGTCGAATCAGCAAGCTAATTGCGTTTTCTGATCACTGAGAAAGAGCCCATATTCGCGCTGTACTGCAGAACTTGAGTGCTGTTGATCAGTGTTTCTTGTACGTCCTCACTGCTGAAATATTAAGAAAACGAAGCAATAGAAACACAACGGCAGATCAAGGCGCATTATACAAGTCAATGTAGAGAGCTTTGCGACTGCTTCTAGTTGTTATTTTCGTTCCACACTAACATATGTGGCTGTCAACAGAGTCAACATGTTGGCTTGTTTGTGCGATAGAATACCCGGGAATTACTCTTCGTTATTAATACATATTGTCATAGTTTAAGAAAATATTTTTTTACATAGAATTGAAATTGAAGTCTTGGTCGTGTTGACCTTTGAGAGCATCGTTTCAAAGCATGTTTTTAAGACGGCAGCGTTGATTGCTTAAGTTTTGTAGGAGATGGAGAATGCTGGCTTGCAAAACGGGGGCGGCGTTTCATCAAAGGACTAGTGATACGGGCTCTTGAGAGGGTACTTCTGAAGACGAATGGTTCTATTGAGCTTTCAGCCGCAACTACAGACTAGCTCAGGGCTAAAATCCTGTTATAGTTGCCATAACAATGCGGAAAGGCGCTTTCTAAGTGTACGTGGTTACGTTTTTTGCAGCAACTGAAACAGCTGCTGGGCTGTTAGCTGTTTACATTCTATATTGAAGAATTCTCTGTAGATGCTCATCGCGAGTCTGCGACGACCCTTGAGGAGCACATCTTTAATGCTCATCGACGGACAAATTCTATGCGCACTTGAAAGGGCATCTTCCCTGGCGGGTGACAGTAGTAACGTTCCAAACGCAGCGAAAGATAGGTCCAGTGCGGTGCATACTCTCATATGTTCGAAAAAAGCGTAAATGTTTTTGGCTGCTGTGCTACATTAGGATGATTTTGTGCCCGCCTAAAAAATTTTCAGGTCGTAGACCTCTACCTGTTTGCAAATTATGGGACGTCAGGGAGCCAGGTGATGACGGGGGCGCACCGAAGAAAAACCGGCTTGTTGGGCAAAAGGGTACTTTTCAGTAGGGTTTCTCTGCTTCAAGGAGCGACGGGAAGCGGCGCGCTGCTGTGCACTTTTTGCTTCATATCATGCGTTAATCATATTCAGATCAAGCACAACATCCAGCAGTATTTAGTACACGTATCCATTAGCACTTTTTATCTTGTAAAATAATGAGAAAGAAATAAGATTGGGATGGGGCGCATTTGGCAAGCACTCGCAGATTATGACTAGCAGCTTACCAACATCGCTCAAGAGGAAAGTATACAACACTTGCATCTTACCTTTACTCACCTATGGGGCTGAAACGTGGAGGCTAACCAAGAGGGTTCTTCTTAAGTTGAGGACAACTCAGAGGGCTATGGAACGAAAAATGGTAATGGTAACATTAAGAGATAGGAAGCATGCAGAGTGGATCAGAGAAATAACTCAAGTTACTGACATTTTAGTGGAAATTAAGAAAAATAAATGGGCATGAGCAGGACATGTAGTGCGAAGAGAGGATAACCGATGGTCGCTTGGGGTAACAAACTGGATTCCAAGGGAAAGAAAGCGTAGCAGAGGGCGGCAGAAAGTAAGTGTGCGGATGAGTTAAGAAGTTCGCAGGGGTCAAGTGGATGCAGTTAGCACAGAAACGGGTTAGTTGGAGAAATATGGGAGAGGCTTTCGCTTTCTAGTGGGTATAGTCAGGCAGATGATGATGATGATAATGGCCTTGAAAAAGATTACAGTCTTGGCAAACATGCATCATGGCTTGTTCCGAACGGCCTGAAGTCCTATCAAACGCTTGAAACGCATAGGCTTTAAGCATGCTGGAAAACGGGTCATTGCAGGCATATTACAGGCATAATTTTTTCCTGCACATATTCACAAAAGCGACTGCTGAGCCCCACGAAACGTGGGCAGTTGTGAGCGAAAACAGCAGTACGCGCGCGAGCTTCGTGCTTTCTTGAATGATTTCCCTCACAAGTACAGACATTTTTAATTTGTGTTTTGTTCGGCCAGACAAAGAAAAAAGTCATTTCAACCTAATCGTGTAATTTAATCGTTTAACTGTGGTACAAGGAAGCTAGCAGTACCACACTAATGAGTCCAGCGGTATTAAAAGTAATACGCCATTTGTACCCCATGATAATATTCATCCAATGCGTGCAAATATTCATAGTGTACTGAAAAGATTCCAGTAAAACTCTATTTCGCTTTGGATACTATTGCCTTTGAACGAGCAATATGACGATTCCGTTTAGAGAGGCAGTTGTAGTTGTGATATCATGACGTTGGGAGCTGTCTTGTGAGAAAGCTAGCTCATTCAACATGGTTTATTAAACTGGAATAAATTCAGTGCCGGCAAAAATTTCTAAAAGCCCTGCCACTAAACGCATGCCGTCCTGGCATTTTAGAGCTCCATTGGTCAGCTTTCAGCATGACTTGTTCGGAAAGACAATGAAGGAAACTAATAGGTGCTTGTTCGTTTCCCAGATTTGCGCAAACGCAAGAGTATCCTAAAAAAAAGTGTGCTTACTGTCAAGAACTATATCGATGCCTGCAAGTGCATGACGTTTATCGCTTCGCTCTTTGCAGTGCTGAAAAGCACATTTGGGCCACTTCTAGAATGAAGACAAGCTGTTGGTCATCTTCGATCCAAGTTCGCATCACACCACGCTCAAGCCTGACGGTGTTGAGAAAAACACAATGAGTTGTCCCCAGACGAGACCAAATCATCCGCACCGCGCCACCAGCAGCGGAATGTTTCGCCCACCAGACCACACCACGTGGCGACCGCTGCCTTCGCCCTTACTCCGATACATCATTCGTGACGTAGGCCAAGAGATGTCTATTGACGGCAGAAATACTCTGTTGAAAATGCCTGTGTTGGCTCACATGACGGCTATGCGGTGAGAAGCAACGTGTGTCGCTTTGAGAAAAGGGTGGTGATACTGCATCGAGAGACGAACTTCATGACAATGAAAAGGAGCCGTTTTTTGGACAAGTAGCTGTAGAATAGCTTTCAGCGCTGGAACTCATTGGTGTTGTATTGTCTAAATTTAAACTATATCGGCAAAGGTGCCTGGTTAGTATGCGTAAGTGTAATGCTTCCGTTCCCAGTGAAAGCAATATCGGGCTGCTGACAATTGCAACTATCGAAGCAAATAACTCTTTGTCGATATGGAAGAAGTTTATTACTTGTGAAAGCAGCGTGACGGTCATTCAAGGCTGAGTTTTATTGGCAGTGGAATGACCTGTCTTCGCTGACGGGCGGCGACGGTAAGGTTAAAAGAGCAAAAAATTTGACAAGTTGATTGACATTCATGGCTGAAAAAAGTCTATTGAGGTTTGATTGCACATAGGCTACTAAGAACATCATGCGCCAAGCGCGGGGTTTTGTCTGTTATCGTGTGATGGGTCTAAAACGTTCGGTAAAAAATCTATGCCTCATTTAAAACCTTAGCATCCTTTAGGAATGAAACAACACAGGATGCATTTTCAAGTGAGTCATCACCTAGAAGTAGGGGAGGGTGAAAATCAATGTGTTCATTTAAGAATTGTGGGAAGTGTTTTTTTCTCATCTTTTCCAATTCTTTGCATGAGCATAAAATGTGTATTGTAATAGGGCGTTTATTGACGCTCAGATGGAGAGCTGTGAGGACAGGACCTTGCAACGGCGAGCCCAGCGTACTTCTTCTTCGTCGCACAACGCACAGGTGCATGTCGATGGCGATGACTATCACAGTACATTTTCCCCCCGGGTAAAAAAAGGAGCCATCCTGGCGACTTATGGCGCGGAAAGCACAGCGGGGTCATAGAATGGCTTCAATCGGTTCACGTGAACTGTTTCACGACCACGGCGACGCAAGTCCGCAGAGGGCGTGACGGGCTCAACTACGTAGTTGACTGCAGATGTTTGCTGGAGGACCCTATATGGCCCGTGGTAGCGAGCAAGAAACTTCTTTGAAAGGCCAGGGGTTGTGGAGGGCACCCAGAGCCACACCAGTGTGTCCGGGAGATATGGCGAAGCTTCGCCGGTATCACGGAGGTATTTTTGTTGCCACTGATTTTCTGTTGTGAGAGAGCGGGCGAGCTGACGGCATTCTTCTGCGTACGTGACGGCATCGGATAGCGGGGAAGATTCGGAAACGTCAGGGCGGTAGGGAAAAAGTGTGTCCATAGTACAGGGTGGCTCGCGCCCGTAAAGGAGAAAGAATGGAGAGAATCCAGTAGTGGCCTGTGTCGCGGTGTTATATGCGTAAGTAACAAACGGTAGAACTTGGTCCCAATTGGAATGGTCGGTGTTCACGTACATAGCCAGCATGTCACCGAGAGTGCGGTTGAAACGTTCTGTCAGTCCATTCGTCTGAGGGTGGTACGAGGTAGCGGTGCGGTGTATGATGCGGCATTCTTTCAGGAGAGCCTCAAGAGCGTCTGATAAGAAAACGCGTCCGCGGTCACTGAGCAGTTCGCGAGGGGCACCATGGCGAAGAACCAGGTTTTTCAGAATAAAGGCAGCCACGTCGCGTGCGGAAGCAGAGGGCAATGATGATGTCTCAGTGTAGCGGGTTAGATGATCCACTGCCACGATAATCCAGCGGTTGCCAGCTGAAGTTGTAGGAAGGGGACCGTATAGATCTATGCCGACACGATCAAACGGACGGGCAGGACAGGGCAACGGCTGCAACGAAGCAGAGGACTTGAGAGGAGTTTTCGGCGTTGGCAAGACTGGCAGGAGCGGACAAAATGGCGGACAAAGCGGTACATTCCACGCCAGAAGAAGCGTAGACGCAAGCGCGTGTAGGTTTTCAACACTCCGCCGTGGGCGCACTGGGGATCAGTATGGAAAGCAGCACAAATTTCGGCGCGAAGATGACGGGGGATGACTAAAAGCCACTTCCTTCCGTCGTGAAGATAATTGCGGCGATAGAGCAGCCCGTCACGAATTGAAAAATGGTGAGCTTGGCGGGCAAGCGCCCGAGACAGACGACCTGGAGAGTGACTTGAAAGAAAGTCCAGAAGTGTAGATATCCACGGGTCGCGCCGCTGTTCCGTGGCCATGTCAATAGTGGCAAGCGAAGACAAATCGTAGGCGCAGATCTCATCAGGCAACGAAGAGGGAGGCAGCGGTGAGCGCGAAAGAGCGTCCGCGTCAGTATGCTTGAGGCCTGAGCGATATATGACACGAATGTCATACTCTTGGAGGCGAAGAGCCCAGCGAGCAAGGCGGCCGGACGGGTCCTTGAGGGACGCCAGCCAGCACAGAGCGTGATGATCAGTGACCACATAAAATGGTCGGCCATAGACATACGGACGGAATTTGCCGATGGCCCAAATAATGGCCAAGCATTCTCTTTCCGTAAAAGAATAATTGGACTCTGCCTTGGTCAAGGTGCGGCTTGCGTACGCCACCACATAGTCTTGGATACCAGGTTTGCGTTGGGTGAGAACGGCGCCTATCCCAATACCGCTAGCGTCAGTGTGAATCTCAGTTGGCGCATTCGGGTCGAAGTGGCGGAGGATGGGAGGCGAAACCAAAAGACGGCGTAAAGTGTTGAAGGCGTCATCACAAGCAGGTGTCCATGCGGAGAGGTCGGAGCTACCGGAGAGGAGCTGGATGAGAGGAGCAATAATAGAGGCGAAATTTAAGATGAAGCGGCGAAAGTAGGAGCATAGGCCAATGAAACTTCGTAGCTGCTTCAGTGATTTTGGGCGTGGGAATTCGGCAACTGCACGAAGTTTGGTGGGATCGGGAAGAATGCCATCCTTAGAAACGACATGACCTAGAATTGTTAGTCGGCGAGCAGCAAAGCGGCACTTCTTCAGATTCAGTTGGAGGCCGGCGGTAGCGAGACAAGTGAGAACGCCCTTCAGTCGGAGCAGGTGGGATTGAAAATCGGTAGAAAAGACTACGATATCATCGAGATAGCAAAGACAGGTTCGCCACTTGAATCCACGAAGCGCAGTGTCCATGAGGCGTTCAAATGTGGCCGGGGCGTTGCAAAGCCCAAAGGGCATGACGTTGAATTCATATAATCCATCTGGTGTGATGAAGGCAGTTTTAGAGCGGTCAGCGTCAGCCATTGGCACCTGCCAGTAGCCAGATCGTAAATCCAACGAGGAGAAAAACTCGGCGCCCTGCAAGCAGTCTAGTGCGTCATCGATGCGTGGCAGAGGATAGACGTCCTTGCGCGTGATCTTGTTGAGCCGGCGGTAGTCGACACAAAACCGGAAGGAGCCATCTTTCTTAGGTACCAACACAACTGGAGACGCCCAGGGACTGTGGGATGGCCGAATGACACCCCGACGGAGCATGTCGTCCACATGATCAGCAATTACTTGGCGCTCCGAAGCCGACACGCGATAGGGGCGCTGGCGCAAAGGTGCAGTTTTACCGGTGTCGATGGTGTGCTCTACGACAGACGTGCGGCCCAAGTCAGTTTGAGGAAAGTCGAATGAAGAAGCGAAGTTCTGCAAGAGGGCGACAAGTTGATCACGTTGCGCAAGTGGAAGATCAGCATCAATAGCATGTTGGAAAACGTCGGAGGGCGTCGAAGCGGTCGCAACATCGCAAGAGCACAGACTAACGTCGAAGGAGGGGGTTGAGTCAGCTAGAGTGGTGATATGACTGGGATCAAGCTCTTCAAGACGTCCAATGCATTCGCCACGGAGCAGGACTGCTGGGCAAGAAAATGGGTTCGAGGCGTAAAGTGCACTCTTGCCGTCTTGAATTTCGAGAACAGCGAACGGAAAAAGGAGGCAGGGATGACGGGAGGTGGCTTCGGAAGGTGTAAAAATCGCAGTCAAAGGAGTTACCCACTCACAAGACAGTGGTACGAGGGCAGCAGAGAACGGAGGAATGTCGGTGTCATGGGCGACGAGAAGTTTTGCAGTGCGGGGAGGGGTATCACAGAAGGGGGCATCACAGAGGGGCGCGAAGGCAATTTGTGCACGAGCACAGTCAATAACGGCTTGATGAGTCGATAGAAAATCGTATCCGAGGATGATATCATGCGAGCAGTTCGGCAGAACAATAAACTCGATGGGGTACAAGACGTCTTGAATGAGCACACGGGCTGTGCAAGATGCGGAGGGGTGAATGTGCTGTGATGAGGCGGTGCGGAGCGAAAAGTCGGAAATCGGAGTGGTCACTTTGCGAATTCGACGGCAGAGCGCTTCACTGATGACGGAGACGGCTGCACCGGTATCGACGAGAGCGAGAACTGTGGCGCCTTCTACAGAAACTTTGATAACATTAGCGGGACGGCATGGAGGACTTGAGGAATTCGAAACAAGCGCAGTTCTTGCCCCCGGAACTGCGACTGTTAGTTTCCCTCAACGGTGCTGGTAGAACGTCGCAGCATTGGAGAAAGCGATCGGCGCCGAGGAGAATGTGATCGACGAGTGGTATAGGTTTGGCGATCTTGTGAGACAAATTGAGAACCGGGCGGAATCATTTGCGAGCGTGAGTCGGTATCGTACGGGTAAAATCGAATGTCAGGCTGTGAAGGTTGGAGGCGCTGGCGACAAAGGCGCGCAACATGGCCCGGCCGACCGCAGGCATAGCAAATCGGAAGGTTGTCCGTAGTACGCCAAGGTTTCATAGGATGTGGGCGGAACCTTGAGGGTGGGGCTTGAAACGAAGGCTCAACATGCGGCGGTGAACGGTAGGCAGGGACCTGCACATAGGAGCCAGACGTGGGCGAAGGTGGTGGCCTAGCCGTTACTTGGGCATACGTGAGAGGTGCCGTCACAGGCGGCACCACGGGGTTGGACGGCAAGGCATCAGCGACATGTTCTTGCACGACACGGCGTATAGCAGGGGCCAAAGATGGAGCCAGTTCAGGAACGAGGCGGCCCGAGTCTTGAAAATGGGGAAGGAGTGAGATTTGACGTGCGACCTCTTCACGAATAAAATCTTTGATCTTTTGATTCAGCGGGCTCCCTTCAGAAGTTGGCGAACCACCCAGGGCTAATGCGGATACGCCTTCGTCGCACACACTGGAGCGGCGCCTAGAAGCGCGCCGCTTGCGGAGCTCGTCGTAGCTCTGGCAAAGCTTCACGAGTTCACTAACGCTGGTGGGATGTTTCGCTACCAGCATCTGGAAGGCGTCCTCAGAAATGCCCTCGAGGATGCAGCGGATTTTGTTTGCTTCCGGCATGGCCGGGTCGACTCGTTTGCAGAGATCAACGACGTCTTCTATGTAGCTGGTAAAGGTCTCATCAGCGCGCTGAACACGATCGTGTAAACGTTGTTCGGCACGAAGCTTACGCACTGCCGGGCGGCCGAACACTTCCGCGAAATTCTTTTTAAATGTCGACCAAGATGACAGGTCAGCCTCATGGTTGCGAAACCAAAGGTTCGCCACGTCCGTCAGATAGAATATGACGTTACTGAGCTTGTATGAGTCATCCCACTTGTTGTAGGTGCTTACTCTTTCATAGGATGAGAGCCAGTCGTCGACATCTTGATCGGCCGTGCCGCTGAACAGGCAAGGGTCACGCTGGCGCACGACGCCAGCACACATGATCGTGGGTGGAACGGCCGGCTGCGTCGAAGTGTCTTGCATGGCGGTCGTAGAGGGTAGTGTACGGCTTCGCAGTTCCAGTTTGGGTGGGATCGTACCCAGCACCTCCACCAATTGTAATAGGGCGTTTATTGACGCTCAGATGGAGAGCTGTGAGGACAGGACCTTGCAACGGCGAGCCCAGCGTACTTCTTCTTCGTCGCACAACGCACAGGTGCCTGTCGATGGCGATGACTATCACAGTACAGTATTATTATCATCTCTTTTCCACAGAGTCCACATGTTGGTCTTTCCTGTGTTGGGAAACTAAAGCTGTGTGTAAGGTGTGTGTGTCCGATGCGCAGGTGACATATAGTGAAATGTTCTTCATGAGAGCATGACTTCCATTCTCCTATGGCAGGTTTTACTAAGTGCAGCTTATTTTTCGATTTTTTATTCCATTCTGGTGGCCAGTTTTCTTTCAACTTGTACATTAACTTTAAGCAGTCCTTGTAAGGAATGCGTACTTTCTTAACTGTTTCGTGTTGTGCTTGTGCAGCACACTCATCTGCTCTCTCATTGTTTTTAATTCCAACTTGACTTGGAACCCAGCACAGTATTTTGCTCTGGCCCTGTGCTGTGGCATTTGCTATGTTTTGTATATTATTTCCAATAAATGCGTAAATGAATTTCTAAGGTGAAGGGCTATGAGTGCACTTAAGGAATCGTGTAAATGATACTTTTCTTCATATTCTCTTTTATTGTTTTTTCTGCTACCAAGGCGATCGCATAACACTCGGCAGTGAAAATGGAAGCGCACTGAGGTAACCTTACTATTTTTTCTTGTTTGTCTTCCACTACGGCACTGCCTACATAAAATGCTGTTTTAGAAACATCAGTGTAAAATGATTTGTAATTTTTGTATTTATCATTCAGGGTCAAAAACTCTTTTAACAGGTGTTCTTCAGGTGTGCGTGCTTTGTGCAATTTTGTGTTAAGTCTCACACATCGGGGAACCTGTACCAGGGCGGCAGTGGGTGGAGGCGATGCGCTACATCAGGTAGTGTATCAATTAAGTTTAATTCTTTGCACTTCCCTTCAAAACGAAGTAGGAGCGGCTTGACTGCTTGAGGCTTTTTAATCAAGAGTGTCCTAGATGGGCATTGTGTAACTGTTTTGTAACAAAGATGTATTGGTAGTGAACGAGTGTTTAGGATGTACAAAAATATAGAATGTTCTGTATGCAAATGAAGGCTCATTTGTTTCCATGTAAAGACTTTTAATTGGTGATGTTCCGTAGGCACCGGTGGTTAGATGTAAACCTAAGTTGTGGACTGGGTCCATTTGTTCCAGGTACGAGAGTCTTGCAGATCTATACACTATGAAATCACAATCTAAATACGAGCGAATAACACAGCAATAAATCTGCAATAGGCATGTTCTATCGGATTTCCAGCGTTTATGCGAAAGTACTTTAGGCATGTTCAAATATCAGGAGGCTTTCTCTTTTAGTGCATTTTTGTGGGTGAGGAAAGTTAGCTTTCTGTCGAAGGTAATGCCTAAACATTTGTGCTCCTGTCGTACAGGTAAAACAGCATTTTTAAGATAGATTTTTGGATTGGTGTGCAGACTTCATGAAAGTGAAAACAAAATGATTACTGGCTTCTGTGTTGAGAACTTGAAACCATTTCTATCGGCCCATGAGGCTAGCTTATTTCCTGGTAATTGAATTTGTCGCTCGCATGATGTGGAAGATGTGCGTGCTATGTGCAAGTCATCGACATACACTGAGTACATGATGGACTTTGCAATCACTTTTGCTACAGTGTTCATTTTTATTATAAAGAGTGTGGTACTTAACATGCACCCCTGTGGAACATCATTCTCCTGGGTGAAATTTCTTGACAGGGTGGCACCCAGACGTACTTAAAGAAAAACGGTGGGACAAAACGTCATTCAAGGATCTTAGCATTCTGCCGCGGATGACAAGGTCTCCTAGATCGCGCAGGATTCCGAATCTCTTGTTATGTCGTAAGTTTTTTTTTCTAATTCAAAAACATTCTGCGAGGCAGTGTTGTCTGTGCATGAATGCTTCTCAGACTTCGTTTTCGAAGCCTACAAGGTGGCCAGTCATCGAACAAATTTTTTAAAACCACATTGGTGGGCATCAAGAAGTTTACGAGGTTCCAGTGTAAACATGAGCCTAATATTTATGACACTTTCAAAGGATTTTGCGAGGCAATTCGTCAGGGTTATGGGCCTATAACTGCTTGGAGAGATTGGTGATTTTCCAGGTTTCAATAAAGGAATAATAAAAGCTTTCTTCCATGCCACTGGTATTTTTCCTGATGTCCATATTTTATCGAAATATTTTAGAAGTGCCTCAAATGCAGACTGAGAAAGATGGGCCAGAATTTGATAATGTATTTCATCTGGGCATGATGCAGTCTGTTTACCTGAAGAGAGGACAATATTTATTCCCTGTAGTGTAAAAAGACTGTTGTATGGCTGTTCAATATTTCCTGTTGTAGGCAGTTTTTGTCTTTCAACTTTTTTTCTATACTCTACAAATGATTCCGTATACTGTGATGAGCTAGATACCATTAACAAATGCTCGCCTAAAATGTTTTCTTGTTCTCCAATAATTCTCTGGGTATTTGGATCTGTAAGAAGAGGAACTGTGATCGGGGAGTACCTGCCACTTAATGTATTTACCTGCGCCTACATATTTTTGGGTGTTAGGAGATGTAGGATGTAGAGACGATGTAGCGTTCCCATGATGCTTTTTCAGCATATCGACGAACATAGAGTGCTTTAGTTCTAGCTTTATTAAAATTTTAAGATTCTCCTGTGTGGGGTACCTACAAAATATTCCCCATGCGTATTTTCTTGTTTCTTTGCCTCCTCAAACTCTTATGTCCACGAAACTTGCATACCGTTAGGTGACCAAAGTGCCCAAGAACTTTAATTGCCCTGTGAACAAACCTGCAATCGCAGTTGAGTTGATGTCGGCTGCGGCAAAAAAGCGTCAGAATCGGCATCCTTGTCAGCGTCGGCTTGCAGATCGGCAGCAAATATTACATAAACAGAATCGATATGGAAGGGGTATTAGTAGGAGGGGCAGCTGCTCTAAAGCGAGGATCGGGAGACTTGGCTCAAACAACTGTCGATTCCAGCAAAAGAAATTCCGTTGGGAATAATGAGGCTCGACGAGTTGAAGAGGAGCACCACGAGAGTGACGTGATTCTGTGAGACATGTATCTAAAATGAGGAAGGATGACGTGATACTGCAAGATATCCGCAATGTAGAATGCAAGGCGGTAGCCATAGGACACGGCTGGAAAACGGCTCAAAAAATCTAAATGGCAGCATAAGGACGGAGGCGAGAAAATATCGGCGATCGCAGGCAACGTGAGCTAGAGAGATCTGAGCTGTAGGGCAGATGCAAGCGAATGCCAGTCGAGCAGTGAAAGAGGCAAAGGTGACCCGTAATAACTCAGGAAGAATTATAATGTCACGAGAGCATTCGTGAAGGATAAGTAGTAGCACTCGTGTGCCACCACGAGGAAGGGTTTTTCATCAGCGCACTTACCGAGTACACCCGGAAGGCAGCCATGGGCGACACGAGCTGTGGAAGTGAAGGCTAGTGTGCCTGTTTTTTGTTTTTTTGGCGACCAAGAAATGAGGATCAGAGTGCAAATAATTAGACAATGGTGTTAATAGGTCCACAAACAATAATACCATCTGCAGAGGCATCGATTGAGTTAGATTGTGAACAATGAGGTAACATAGGTTCGTTTTTTCGGGTCGCAAACATAGCGTCGCTCTGCTAGCTGTAGTGGGTGCTTTTCAGAAAAATGACCGCTGCAGAAAGAGGAGAACGGAAGCGTCAAGTTTACGGGGAAGGCGAACAGCTGAAATAAATACATTTGAAATAGGATCGGCACGAGGGGGGTCGAGGCGAGAAATTCCGCAGGGCATAGTCTTCGCGATGGTCGACGTAGTAAAATGTATTGGAGGGCCAGTAGCAATGGCTGATCCAGTTACAACAATTATGCCCAGCGCGTGAACAAGTGAATTAAATGGGTCGATTATCAGGGGAATGGCCTTTCGCAGGATTGTGCTGCCAGTATCGCGGTAATAAGGTGTAGTTAATGGGGAAGGCATCAGCGATAACAGGTGATGTTGGGCTGGAGTTCACAGTGTCCGCGACGCTTGCAGAAGCAATGCCTACATAAGCTATCTCTTCGCAATTACCAGCCTGGATGACGCGGAGAATATTAGCTCTTTACCACTTCGGTAAGGTATGCGCTGCGTTCGGGTCTGGACCATCTTGACAGCCGTCCTTTCACAGAGGAGAAAATCCTCGGCCCATGGCCACAGAAGGCGTCTAACGGCAGAGCCTTCAAAGCACTTATATGTTTTATGAGAGACACTAACTTGATTGAGAAACTGTGACTGTGCTCCTCGCCGCCTTACCTTTCCTATCATTTTCATCTATCTTTCTCCTTTAAACTCCTCATTCTCTTTCCCCAGTGCAGGGTAGGAAACCGGAAGCTTTCCTGGTTAACCTCTCTGTATTCTCTCTCTTTCTCTCTCTCTCTCTATTTGGGTGCGAGATGCGAGCTCTGTCTTGATAACCATTTTAAACCCATGGGTTCACCAAATAGGTCGTCGAGCTTTTGTTTCAATATGTTCCAAGAAGTTAGCTCCTCTTCGGTATATTCAAACCACACTATCATGGTGGTGCTCAATTAAATTATTACATTGTGTGCATAAATGTTGCACTCCACATGATGTACTTTCTCACTCGCTAGTCCAGACCAACATCGTTAGTGCCGCAGAAGGTTCGTGGGCCCCATTGTGATTGTACCGTCGTGGTGGTCACTGCAGGACTACAGTTTTGACACGTGACCAAAAGTAACCTCAGGTATCCGAAATGAAAATGGCATATTGCGCTGGGCCATCTTTGCTATCCTCGTTCCTCCACTTTTGACCAACGCATTCACGGCCCAATTATTATTACTGAAAATGCAATTCAGATGTTCACTATTGGGCTGAGCACAAGATAATGGGGAGATAAATTACATTTTTTCGCAAGAACTGTTTGGGAAGATTACGCTGGTAAGCTCGAAGATCAAATGTAATGATGTCAAACTGTCAAATCTCGGCGCTTTAAAAAAAAAGCAAACTGAAGGAGAAACAAGTTTTTAGAATGTTCTATAGATCATAAATAAAATGCTCAAATTCTGGTGCTGGTCGATGCGAAGAACGATCAGGTAAAACGAAAGTTTTTTATTGGGGCCCACTGTCAGACGTTTTTGCATATTAGTCTTCATGTCAGTTGTGTATGTTTCAGAGCTGGTTTCGATGTGTACCGCCCAGCTAGGGAATTAAAACGACTTTGGAAATGCACCACTACAGACTCATCTCTGCCCCTTCATTGTTTGAAACGTAGTTATGTCCCTGAAATTTGCAAAAGGTTGTATTAAGAGTGTAACCATATATCATTTAAGCAGTTCCGAGAGGTGATATTTGCTCAGCCAAGCAGTTATGTTGCTAGACCTGCTTTATTTTGATCAACTACGCAGTTTTGAAGAGGCCACGAGATCTAGGTGATTGAAAATGTACTGCCTATCATACTACAACGGCGAGTCAAAGTGAGCAATAATTCAGTTCCGCCACTTGACGGCATCCCGTAAATGATTAGGATTGACGAAATACTTTAGATCGCTCCCCCCCCGACCTTCTTTACTGATAGAGTAAGAGTCGGCTCTAAGCAATGCTGAACCGGCGAAGAAGCATCTTGGGCAATGACAGGCGCCTAATTGTGGAGAGGAGTCGTCAGCTAGCTGCCATGGTGAAGCTGGAGAGGCTGGTGTGTAATACGGAGGACGTCGGTGTACTAGAAAAGTGCAGAAATCTTGAGCGAATAACTTCGGGCTCATTCCAGTGTATGCGAATTACTTTATAAAGCCGAAAAACTTTCAAAACAGTATTTATTTTTAGCAGCCACCGCCGTGCGGCCTTATCACTCTGATGCTGCCCGCATATCAATTCTGTATATTTTGTTGATGCTTGATGACGTGAGGTGCACCTTTATCAGTTTCTTTGTCACGCAAGATGCGCCGCGATCTGTCTGGAACATTCCGGCCGCTCGCATATGTTTCTACAATGTTTCAGGTTTCGCTAGTAACAGTTTTCGACGTTACCTAGGTAGTACTGAGCCACCTTTACATTGAGCGTTGATCTGCGCGATAGCCACTTTTTGTTCGACAACCGCCAAGCACGATTGTTGCTTTCGCCGCTGCAGAATCGCTTAGTTCTTTTGCGAGCGCCAGTCAGCCCAATACAGTTTCTTCAGTGCACTCACAGACTCTTCATTTATGTCATCGACCCTGTCACCGCCATATGACATCTGCTCGAGGTGCTGCCCTTGATCCTTCATGCGAAGACCTCAGCCTTGTTCCTGTCACCCTGGGGGACCAGCCTACAGTTCAGTGAGCCAGCCATCGACTTCAAGGGCTCCATCCAAAACACGACCTGCCGCCTGACCCCGTTCGAAACAGGAAGGCGTCAACTTTAGAAATTGCCGAGTCAACAGCACCGGTTGTCTTGATGCCGCCCAGAAAACCCCGATCTTCCACGGACTGCCCACTGACGATGCGGAAGACTGGAACGACCGCTTCGACCGTGTGGCTAAATTCCACGGCTGCGACGGCGATGCGAAACTCGGACAAGTATACTTTGCTCTTCAAGGACATGCCCAGCTTGGTTCGAAAATCAAGAGTCTCCCTTGGTTATTGGGAGACATCCAAAGCAGAGATTTAGATTGCATATCCAAGTTCTGTCCAAAAATAAAGAGCCCAGACGCTTCTTAAATCAATACTTCAACTCTCTAACAAGCCTGTCCTGCTTATGTTGAGAAGATGGAGCACCACTTTCGCCGTGCCGTCACTAACATGACCGAAGTGAGAAAGTGAAATTTTGAATGCGAGGCGTTAAAGAGTTTCTTTTTGCAAAGCTTGTCAGAAATCTGCCAAAACAGTGACGGAATTTGAAACTGAAGCGTTGACATTTGGGAGGACAATGAACACAAAAATGCGCCACTACGATCGACCGCTACAACCGGTCTACTCAAGCCCCTACAGCAACGCATCGGCGAGCGGAGAGTCTTCGGGGCCTAATCTGAGAGATTTCGCAAGAGGAGATCCGCCAATTGCTTCCATCATCCCAACAAAGCCAGGTGGCGACGCTCGCGAATGTCATCCGTCAAGAAGTCCGGCAGACATTGGGCGTACCTGAAGCGACGGCTCCGACGTCTCCGACGCAGAACCAGTAGCGATTAAGTATGCTACTGCATTACATTGTCTGAACCCCGACGCGACCTACCAAGCTCTTATCGCTACCATCCTGCTCCCAAAACCCGCCCCTTGGCCCCCGCCATCCAAGTATATCAAAGATCTTCAAGTCCCAAGAAATGCGACGCCTGGAGGATATGTAACAACCGACCACTTTGTTGTCATTGTGACCGGTACAGGCGGATTGGCCTCCGTGGTTACGCCATCGACACCCCTCGACCCCGTCCTGGAGGGCGATCACAGACAATCGACAACGTCCTGTGCAGGAGAGAGCACGCGTCGCCAAGACGTGTCGCGCTCGCCAATGCCATACATGCGCGAATTAAGTTCGGGGGCACGGTAATGAGCAAGGACGGTCCCCTAGCCCCGTAGGGTAAACTAAAGGCTGCAACCTATGAAGGTGAGGCAGCTTAACGGCGAATTAATGAAGATTATCCACCGCTGACGACCAGTGACGATGGTTCAACCAATACTCCGCCGCTACGCACGACGAGCATATCGACAACCCCTCGCTCACACGTTACACTATCACGGACGCCCAGTGGAGGGACAACAGTGGGACGTGGCCGCGATCTGAACAAACTACGAAGTAGAGATCGAACACTGAAGGCAACATGCCATACGAGGGCGCGAACAAGTGACCTCACCGTTGCTGTCGACGCGCGCACGGTTACCGCCCAAGTGGACACCGGAGCCGACTACTCTGAAACCAGTGGAACTTTCGCCGCTGGTGGTAATCTTATTACGCCATCGGGGTGATGCACCGCAATGGTTACAGTAAATCGACGTGCCTATCCTAATAGTTCGTCGTCCTGCATCAGTGTTTCCGCGACGTGATTCTGGGCATGGAGTTACTGAACGAATATCGTGCGATCATGGACCTTCGATCCCAGCTCATCAAGCTTTTGCCGGACAAAGACATGCCTGCTACGTGAACTTCGATGCATACCATCGCTCTCAACGTCCTCAAAGGAGAATTGACCGTACCGCCCCGATCAAGAATACTCGTCCCTGTGGGAAAAAAAAGAAGTCGAAATCACGGAAGGGGTTGTCGAAAGAAACACTCAGTTGTTAATGGATGCAGGACTTGGCATCGCGAGAGGCATCGTCCATTTCTGTCATAGAGAAGCTCAGATACTGGTCACGAAATTCTCTAAAGAATACCGGCACCTTAACAATGGCACGAAGATTTCTTTTCTCGGCGAATTAGTGGACTTCAGAGATGTTTTCGCCCTCGCCAGCCAACATGAAGACAATGCACCCAACCGAGCCAAGCAGCCTGATTCCCAAATTTGGTCAGCCTGCGTTTGGCATCAACCCGAAATTACCCCACAGTAGAAAGGAGCAGATTCGCAGTCTTCTTCTAACCTGCAGTGAGTGCATGTCATCACCATCTAAGGTGCAAAAAACACCCCTTGCCAAGCACAGCATTATCACTGACGAACACGTCCGACCTCTGCGCCAAAGCCCCTATCGCGTATCGCCGAGAGAACGCCGAGCCATTCGCGAGCAAGGCAACGAAAGGTTTTGTGACGACGTTATCCAGCCATCAAAGAGCCCCTGGCCGGCGTCAGTGGTTCTGGTGAAGAAAAAAGACGGGACACTTCATTTCGGCATCGATTACCGCAGCCTAAACAGAATAAAGAAGAAGGATGTTTTTCCTCTTCTCCGCATCAGACATACTTGATTGACTCTGCAAATCGAGGTACTTCTTATCGATGGACCTGAAGAGCGGCTATTTGCAGATTGAGGCCGACGAAAGAGTTCACGAGAAACCCGCATTCATTACACGGGACGGCCATTTCAAGTTCAAGGGGATGCCATTTGGCGTCTGCTCGCACCAGCGAGTTTTGAAGAAGTAATGGACACTGTGCTAACGGCCTTAAAGGGAAAATTTGTTTGGTGTACTTGGACGATGTCGTTGTATTCTCCTTGAGCTTTAATGACCACCTGAAAAGGCTTCGAACAGTTCTAGAAGCTATCAATCCTCAGAGCTAACTTTGAAAGCAGAGAAATGCCACTTCACCTACTAGGAACTACGGTTCCTAGGTTACATTGTTAGCAGAGACGGTGTTCACCCAGACCCAGAGAAAACACCTGCGTTTGCACAGTTTGCACCACCCGCCAACAGGAAAGCCCTCCGCAGGTTCCTTGGGTTGTGCGCTTACTGTCGGTGATCAGTGAGGGACTTTTCGCACATCACCGAACCGCGTACGCAGCTTACAAAGACTGGCGTTGCTTTTCGATGGGAAGGGCAGCAAAAAGAAACCTTCCCCGAACATAAGCGCCGCCTGTGGGCCCTTCCTGTCCTGGGCCACTGATGAAAATTCACACTAACAGAAGCAGTTTGAGCCTAGGCGCTGTTGTCGTTCAAAAGAGTGCCAGACAGGAGAAAGTTATCGCCTACGCTTGCCGCGCCTTCTTGAAAGCTGAAGCTAAGTATTTGATGACGGAGAAAGAACGTCTTGCCTTCATTTGGGTCAAATAAAAATTTCGCCCCTATTCCCCACTCAGGGTTGCGAGTGATCACCATGCTCTGTGCTGGCTAGCAGGTTGCCACTCATCACAGTCGCTGGAATTTTTTAAGCGATATTGAAGACACAACGCTCCATTCGTACAGGGCGACGTGCTCTCTGCTCATAACCAGATGTTCTTTCTATGCAGAGCTCTAGGAAAGCCTACAATGGTCGCAGGGAGACATTTTTGCCGGAAGGCGACGTTGGAGAAACAGACATTCGTGCAAAATCATTTTCTTGTGGGGCAGCAGTGCAGTGATGAGCAGAAATGTAATAAGTAAGCTAAAGTGTTTTTTGAATGTGTAGTCAATGTGACTATAATATAGTCAGGAGAAAGATATTTAGCGAAATATAAGTGGAAGTACTTTTCAATAGTATTTACGCTATGAAAATATTTGGCAGTAGGAACAAGGGAAATTACTTGGAGAATAAAATTGAACTTGAACGCATTTTGAAGGTCATCGTCCTCATTATCTTCATCAGCCTGACTATACCCACTGTAGGGTGAAGACCTCTCCCATATTTCTCCAATTAACCTGGTTCTGTGATAGCTGCATCCGCTTGATCCCTGCGAACTTCTTAAATTCACCCGCACACCTAGCTTTCTGCCGCCCCCTGCTACACTTTCCTTTTCTTCGAAATCAGTTTGTTGCCCTAAGTGACTATCGTACATCCTCTCTTCGCATTACATGCCCTGCCCATGCCCATTTCCTCTTTTTATTTCCACTAGAATGTCAGTAACTTGAGTTATTTCTTTGACCCACTCTGCACGCTTGCTATCTCTTAATGTTACCCCTACTATTTTTCGTTCCATAGCCCTCTGCATTGTCCTCAACTTTAGTAGGACCCACTTGGTTAACCTCCACGTTTCAGCCCCATAGATGAGTACAGGTAAGATGCAGCTGTTGTTTGCTTTCAGCTTGAGTGATACTGGTAAGCTGCTTGTCGTAATCTGCGAGTGCTTGCCATATGCGCTTTATCCTAATCTCATTCTTCTTATTTATTTTTCATGGTTCGGATCTGCGGTTACAACCTGTAATAAGTAGACATATTCGCCTACTACTTCCAATGCTTCGCTACCTAACGTAAACTGCTGTTCCTTCATGAGGCTGCTGAACATTACCTTAGTCTTCTGCATATTCATTTTCAAGCCTACTTTGTACTTTTCCTGCAGGTCATCAATCATTTGCAATTCATCCCCTGAGTTATTTAGCAAGGCAATGTCATCAGCAAATCGCAGATTACTGAGGTAATCGCCATCTGTCCTTATCCCTAACAGCTTCCATTCCAAGTCTCTGAATGCTTACTTTAATCAAGCTGTCAATTTTAATGGGGAAATTCTGTCTCTTTGCCCAACAACTTTCTTCATGGGAATTTTGTCACTTTCTTTATGCAGAACTATAGTTGCAGTGCAGTCACTATATATGCCTTCCAGCACTTTCACATATGGCTTGTCCATACCCTGATTTCGCAATGTCTGCATCACCGCTGAGGTTTCTGCTTAGTCAAATGCTTTTTCGTAATCAATGAATGCTATGTATAAGGGCAGGTTATATTCTAAGCATTTTTATATAACCTGGTACTAGCATAATATAATAACTTATTTACAGTGACAGAATGAAGCAATAGTTTTCGATCTATAAAATTCAACGGGAGAAGTCCAATTCTTCTATACATAAAAACTGCTGATACTCAAGCGAATTTGTCAAATACGATATCATGATGTTGGCGCAGAATGGGGCAGAAAACCTTTCTTTCAAATATGGTCGAGTGTTTCTTAAAGAAGTCTTGCTGCACGCGAATTCTTAATTGTGAATATACAATGTGCTTTTTATGAGAGTGAAGCGTAGAGACCACTTGCGCTCGGGATTCTTGCTCTTCTTGCTTGTTATGTTCTTCTTAAATCGCGCTGTGTCGATACTATTTCTTATCGCATTGAAGACTCTAGCTGCTGTTTGATACAGTGCACCACAGGAATAACTTTGGTATCTAAAGACTTCAGATATTCTGAAATTTAAACCTGGGCGACATTATATAAAATATGGGAAAAAATGGAACTCCATAATTATCATATCAGCGGCAACTTTATTTGGACAATTGTGTAAAGCACAATAAGTTAAACAAATATGACAATTTCTCGGCATAAAGCCCTGTATTGAAGGCGCAATGTGACATTTAGAGGATTGAATATTGCGATCATATGAATTTTTGTCCTTCCTCTCTAGGTGCCTACCACCCAAAGGTACTATAACAAGCACAAATGAGTTCCCTAAACCCACATTTTGGCCATATTGTTGTAAATAAAATGAATTCTTATGCGTGAATCGAGGAACGATGTACAATGTTCTTTACTGTTGAAAACTGCGAAAGTATTCAATTAAACTTGTAAGTTTGCTGTGTAAATCTCGGAATAATAATACAGAAAAGAGCTATATACTATATAACGTTGTGTGCAGAGAACATAGCCTGATGAATGAAATGGGGTAAACTGTTTCACATTTTTCAACAACTGAGGTATTTGCGGCCTAGTTGCTGTTTTCATTGAATGTCTCAATAAAGATTATTTCCACAATTCCTACTTGAAAAGGCTCTCATATGGTTTTGCACTTGAATCAATGTTCGAGTTGGAAAACTACGCTTCCCAAGCAACCTTCACTGGACGTCCAAGCTAGAGCCGAACATCCTTCGCCGAAATCGGCCGTCCGTCGGAAATACGTACGACCTCCGGTTTAAGACATCTGTATTTGTACGTCTGTCGGAGATATGGACTACATCAGTTTTTTTTATATCAGCATGAGAGACGAGGTGTACATCCGATGTATGTATGGATGAGTATATTTCCAAGGCATATTTCCTTGCTGACAAAATTGTGGTTTAACATGTACAGACAATTGATTTCGCTTGTCTTCAATGCCTGAACTGCGTCCTGCAGGTACTGGAAACCTTATTACAATCAGTTTGCTGAGGCAAGGTGGTTTTTTGTGATCCTTGTCTATTCAGCTACTGCACACCGGAAGAATATGTGAAAATCAGCACTTCCTTTACAATTTTGCTTTTAAACAAGAACATCGCTCCAATACCTGAGACAAATGTGATCGTGTACATTTGGCATTGACAAAATGTTTCACTGCAGACTTGCAGAATAATTATGTGCTGTTTCCTCTATAATCATCGGGCTGTATTCTTCCACTGGGGTATGCAAACCCTCCTTGCACTTCACTTCCTGGCTTAGCCACACAAAAAATATCCGCAATACCACTTCGCGCAAAATGTTCTTGGCCACTCTGTGTGCATGTTTTACCAAGGAAAATTTAAAAAATATTATTTTTATTTTTTTTTGGTGGGCAAAGGTATTGACATAAGAAACCGCATTGATCATCAGAAGTTTACTATAAAACTCGAGGGTACGTCTGCTCCCAAGAACATGTGTATCCCTGAACCAAAGATTTTTCTGAACTTGGGTAAATCAGCTTTCTGACCAACAGTGCAAAGGTCTGAAATTCCAAATAAATGGCAGCATACAGTATATTTATTGCACTCAGAATATACAATATTTACACAGGAAACCATCAGCCAGATTTGGCTGATGTATTAGTGTAAATTTTTTAAGCATGTCAAAATTTCTATGTGCGGGTGCCAGTCAGGCACTGGACCTACAATAATTGAAAGTTCACAATATCTTGCAACCCCTTCCTTAAAGTATTCTCTAACTGGCCCTGCGTAAAGATCTACACGACACACTGCCATCCTGCTTCTGCATACACTGTGCAGGCCGCACGCCATTATAAGATCATACGGAATACATTCCTTGTTTTAAATCGGGAGATACCGATTTCATGATGGTCAAGCGGAAAATCCTTTTTTAAAAGTCCTTTGAAAGACATCTCAGAAGAGAACTGCGTCCCAGCAGTCAATGAAAACATGCAGTATGGTTTCATCCATTTTACATAACAGTGACTCGCCCATGGGGCGAAAATTCCTTTCCCTTGCAACCCACTTTAACTGGCAAAGCCCTGCTATGTAGTCGAAAAAGTCTTGGCTGCATGAGTAATGCCCATTCTTTAAACTGTTTTAGGATGTCTGTTTGGCTAGTTTACAGGCGTTCTTAACTAATTACACTTAAAAAGCAATAACATAAGTTTGTTGAAATTTTCACTTTCTTTAAAATATGCTATTGAAAAACCACAACTTCATAAACGTCATGTGGTTTCATCACATGCATATTTGGCATGCAAATATGTATAGGCTGTGAACTGATACATGGTCACGCATGTTCCAGAAAGTTCACCATTCTACTGCCGTATTCATAAATGGAGCAGTAAAAGCAGGAATCAATTTATTTTCGCTTTATGTATAATGGCCTCGCACGCATGAAGTGATTCACTGTGGTACTTTGCTGAAGCGCTCCTTTGCTCTGAGCCATACTCCGCTTTGTATATCCACGTCGTCGTGGGTGGCACTTGCATGTGAGCGTCTCTTCTTCACTGCACCTGAGCATAAGAGTATAAAAATATGAGAACTCTTCACTGTAGTTATACATCTGATTTGTACTGTGAAACCTTAAGAAGTAGCAACTTTTAAACATGTCTACTTGCCAAAAAAGACTTTCCGAAGTCTAAGGTCAAGAAAGACCTCCTTTCCCTATGTGAAAATCAGCACTTCCTTTACAATTTTGCTTTTTAACAAGAACATTGTATGCATAGAGAATTAGGCTGCGGCATAACCATCCGTAACGTGAGGAAGCATAGAGCCTATGGTGGCTTTCATGGTGTGCGCACCATACGAACTTAAATCAACAGCCTGGAAAGAGAAATATAGAAATTAAGGTACTTTTAATCCACAGGTGCATAAAATAAGACAGAAAATAGAAAACAAGAAGTTGAATGCATACCACAAAAAGGTTGGATATTATACTGTTCGCAGCTACACTTTCACTCTTGACTGTTTCCCTGCTAAAGTTACGGTCAATAATCTGAAAATAGAACTGCTAAATGTAGGTTGGCACTTACCAAAGCTTCACAGCTCTCAGTAGTCAGTTATGCGTCAAAAGTCTGGACCGCTGCTGCTGAACTAAGGGGGCTTTGCAGAACTGGCTGCAGGTTCTCCAATATGCTTTCAGCCTTTACGCCCCTTTCTAGCAGTGTTCCCTTACAGTATAAAATTTCGGGCTACTTATGCTAAATAATATTGAACGGGTTCATTATTCGGCGCTGAAAATTCGCAACAAAAAATGTCACTTACTGGAACCAAAGTTGACTTCACCAGCACAGCTGAGGCTTCCATTGCAGCACTGCTGGGCACCTGAAAGTAAATATTTTGCCTCATTGTAGTGCTCTGGGAGCTCAGAGCACATTTCTGATAGCAAACATTTCCTGCAACGGCTCTCTTTCATGAAGGCTGAGTGCCCAGATGGGCTGAGAAAAATGATACGTACTATGTATACTCATGGCATTATGCTGTAAAATGATGTTCTAAGGACCCAGCGGTTCTTGCCTTGAGTATGCTGATTATTTTAAGAGCTAAAGGCTCTATTTTGCTGCATACAGGTGGCATCACATGTGCCTTAATATTGGAGCTGATGGCATTATGCTGTAAAATGAGTATCTAAAGACCCAGCGGTGCTTTCCTTGAGTATGCTGAGTATCTGAAGAGCTCAAGGCTCCACTTGCTGCATACAGGTGGCATCACTTGTGCCTTAATATACAACGTAAATAATTAGGTCAGTGACATACAAAAACAATCTCGAAAGCATATAGGAAGAGCTATCACATAAAGACAACAGGAAAAGAGGACATGCTGTCTCCACGAGCTTTACGCTTAAAGCAGTCCTGGGAAAAACCAGCAGTAATGCAGAACTGCAAAGTGTAGCAAGCTTGCTTCCAATTTGACTGCCATGGCCTGACCACTTCAGACTTGAGACACATAGCAGTAGTTTTGCTTTGCAAGGTTAAACAATTACCCGAAAATAATGCAATAATGAAGCAGCTTTTACACTTACTTGGCCTCAGTGCCAGACCCTGCAGCATTTGACAAGTACCTGCAGTGAAGCATTTTAAAATATTAGTACTTATATTGCCTTACAGAAGCAATAACAACTTTAATGCAGTTGAGGAAGATGACCATATACCTTCTGTGGGTGCCACTTGGTAGCAGGTTGCTGAAGGCCTCCTCTGTTGGGCTTTCTGTGTAATCTGACTAAGAGCTGCGGAGGAAGAAGAACATTTGACAGATGTGAGGAGCAGCGCTTTACGAAGCCAGAGAAAAGGAATAAAACTTACCACCCTAAAATCTACGTTTTTTTAAAGGTAGGATGTCATCAAAGAAGGTAGCAATACACACACCACTAAAACGAAATTGATCGTAACACATCGCAGAAAAGCAATCTTTTTATTTTAATAATTACACCGTTTATTTTTATATATTCATTTATGCCCTGAGGCAATAAACAACGTTACTAAAAAATGTTGAGCAGAGTCCGGGTTCTCAAGCTGTGGTTAGTGCCAGAGGCTTCAGCTATTACGATATTCAGTGAATGTGGAAACCGGTCGTCATATAGCATTTCAGCGCACTTCATCTGCAGACATCAAGCTTAGACTGCAAAGAAATGAAGCGGCGGGCATGAATGCTACGATGTTCGCAAAAACGTACGTTCGTGTCAATGCCATGTGTTTTAACGCACTACAATTAAATATAAAATACGTTACGTCCTTTCCGTTTCTTTGTTAGTGCAGCGGGTGCTTTCGGAAAATCGTCAGATTCGGAGTCCGAAGAGCTCCACCTGGCAGGTCGGATCCTTTTTCTCTTGCAGATGACTTCGTCGTCAGATAAAGCCGACGTAAACCCGGCCTGGTCTAACATTTTTCGACCCTCATCGTACGAGTATAAGAAAACAAATACCAGATACATACATATACGCATGTAAACATTTTGCGCTCTTAAAAGTTACATCCTTACAGAATGTGCGGCGCACAGTCTCTTCGTACTCGGCGTAATTTGGTGCGGTGGCCCGCCTTATATCAAAGGCCTAGATGCCTTGTCAGCTGAGACATTTGGTTATGCACACGTGGTGCCATTCATCGAAGCACATGGGACAAGCTCAATCTTCGCGTGTCCCATCAAATTCGACAAATACGTACATTTGAAACAAAGCATGCGAGTAAACGAAAATTCAACACTAATAAACTCAAAAGCAAAAGCCAGAACTCAAGCAATTACCTCCAGCTGCGTCGAATTGCTTGCAGGAAATTGTGGTGTACTGGCCTCGGTTTGCAACCTGTCATGAATTCGTTGCACGTGTTGCATCCGTCAGAATAAGCAGTAGTCTGGTTGGTCATATCGAGCGGTGAAGCTGGTGAGTTCAGCGGGAGAATGTTTTACGTGGATATGGCAATGGCTACAAATATAGTCACGTGTCATCGATAGCGCAGACGCTAGCCTACGTTTCCAGCTGCAGTAATGCTAGGATCGACACCAAAGCCTTTGGGATAAACGTCTTTTAAATAAATATCCTTGTCGTCATTTTTTGCCTACTGTTTATCTTACTAAAACTGCAGCCGTACATTTGTTGGCGTTGTCGGCGCCAAAAAATGCCATCCCAAGCCAAGCTCGTTCCAAATTGTAGTCGAAACGTATGGGCATGGTTAAGGGCAGTGGCCATTGAGCATCTTGAACAGCTTCCGACCAGCCCGAGACTTCACCCAATTCAACGCCCGGCTTCAGTGTGCAGGTAAACGAACCTGCCTTGTTTTCCTCTTCGTTTTTGGGAAAGTGCGCCACACTGGTTGAAAAGCAGCTATGACTAGACATCCGAAAAATGTTGGCGTCGGTCTAGCCATTTCTTTGTGTGTGCTTTCATTTATTCACAACCGGACTGTCGTCGTTTTTTATATTGAGTTTTCAACTAGCCCCATTGGCGTTTTGGAGCCTTTTGGTAATGTCCATTTATGCAACTCGCAGGTCATCATGCCAAAATACAAGGATAAGTTGTATATACGCACAAAAGCGTGCAAGGTGACAAAGGCGACCTCTGACACCATTGGGCACCCGGTCCGCGACAGGGCAGAGGAGCAGGATATGGTGCATCCAGCTCAGCATGATCTGAATCGTCAGCTAGTAGCACCTGATAATTCTTCCGAAGACGCTGACAGTGCCTCTAGTTTTGACAGCTTTGATCCTGATCATACCGATGTTCAGCTTTCATATGCATCTGATAGCAGCCACACAACACCTTAGTGATAGACAGGCCTGCGGAAACATTATATGATCTTTCAGGAAGTTCCGAATATGGTCCTAGAGGGTTGCCTGTATCTCCACTTCCAAGGTGTGAAGTTTTCGTGGATGTATGCGCGAATCCAGATTTATCTACCGAATCCAATGATGGGGTTCCAGCATCAAGGCGTTGGGTTCTTGGTGATAATATACCACACAGTTGTTTGTCTTCATTTTTAAGAGTTCTAAAATCTACCCACTGTACCCAGCTACTTTACAAACGATGCTCGCACTTTGCTGAAAACATCCCGCAACACGCACCGTACTTCTCAAGTAATTGAGATTTCCGCTGGCAGCTACTGCCATTTTGGTCTCGAGCACCAGTTAAGGCTCATTCTTGCTAACGCAGCTCCCAAAATATCCTCAAACGTCCTTCCTTTTAACATTGCTGGACTGCCTATTTTGAAAAGCTTAAGGATGGAGCTTTGGCCTATTCAATGCATGATTGCAGGCTTTGAGATAACGTCTCTATTTGATATTGCGGGCTTTGATGGGCCATAAAAGCCAGCTTCAGCTAACACTTTCTTGGCAGCATTTGTGACTAGACTAAATCACCTAATCTCGCATGTGCTAGACAACAAAGAAAACAATAATCGAGGTGTCTGTAAAAAGCTTCATTTGTAATGCCCTAGCGCGTTCCTTTGTGTTTAGCATTAAGGCCATATGGGCTATTCTGGATGCCCAAAGTGCATCGCTCAGGGATCATACATAAATAGACGGCTTGTATTTCTCCAAAAAGTTCAGTATTGCGGACAGATGACTCTTTTAGGCAGCCAACTGACCCTGACCACCATAAAGAAACATTGGTATTAACAATTAGGGTGGTACTTTTGGCTTGTTTGTAACACATGCCAACAAAAATAGCGCAGAATCAGGACAAGGAACAAGCAAGAACATACACGTAGCGCTCGTGTCGCTATTGCAAAAACCAGCGTCTCCCAGCGTCTTCCAGTACGAAGCCAGTTTGAATTTCGCGCTAGTTTTGCACTGGATCTGCTGGGAACGATGGAGGTTTGCGATATTCACTGGAGCAGTAACGGGAAGACACTGATTGCACTGGTACAATGGGAGAAAAACTCTGATATTAGCTTTTTGATGCTGGGTGTGTCGCTAGCATCCGCGATGCACTGGGAGAAGCGCTGTATGCGCGCTGGGGCCGCACAGGTTCCAGTGCCCCAGTATAGCCGGTGTGGCCTGCGGTGTCAGCCGGAGTAGCATCCCTCAGGGGCCAACATGGCAACAGCGTACTCGCAATCGACCATCGGGGCGCATATGAAAAATATGGTTCAAGCAAGCGCTTTTTGCTCCGAAGTCGTTGCGCACCTGTAAAAAAACAAAGGCAGTATCTTTTTTCTAGAGTTTCCATGTTTCGGTAGGTCGTTTCGAGCATTCCGAGAGAGACCACGACCGCTGCGCCTCTGATATCTCATGACACACTGACGATTAACGCGCAACTAAAACTGGAATTGAATAATGTGGGCTACCATGCATAACAAACTTCACAGCTGATCAGAAGGGCACTCTAACACAATGATTACTGCCAAAATGTTCAATACGGGCCCAATCGCAGGCGAGCGTAACCTGCACCACGGTCCAGTATAAACAGCAGGAAAAACATAACACGAGGAAGAGAGTAGTTTACCGAGCGATGGGGCCCATGAGAGAAACAACAACAACATACAGCGCTTGTAATGCATAATATTTTCCGTGTTTCTCAAGCCTTTGCGCTCCTCCCTACTCTGCGTATAAAGCAGCCGAACCCTCGGTCATCGCAACGCTTCCCGAAACGTGTACATACAAATAAGGTTTAGTTTCAAACAAATTAGTGCCGTCGCTGCTGCGCTTGCCGGTATTGAAGATTGGTCGCACTTTCATCCTTGAAGATTTGTATTAAATCTCACTGTTCAGCGAAAATTACACCCACGGTAGCAGAGCACCATTGAAGAGCCGGTGTTGGTACATTTTCCAGCGATGTCAAACTCCACATGTTAAAATGGTTCCAGTGCATAAAATAGCACGCACCAAGAACATTAGTTGCAAGTCGTGAGAGCAGACAGCAAGCTCCAATGATCAAGAAGTTGTAATTGCTAGAGCGGCAGCAATGGTGTGTAGATTGCTAAACATGCAGTCCCAACCTTATAATTGCGGGTCATGACATAAAATGCAGAAATGTTTCAAAGCATTCCAGTTCTCGGCGTGGCTGTTAGGTCAATTTACAGGAAATTTCAAGAGAGGACATTGCAGAAGAGTTTGTATAACCTCTAGGAATTAGAATGTGAGGCACCTGGAGTATACTTAGACGAAATTACTAGGGTAAAGTGTGACCTACAAAAACAGGACGCTGAATGATACAGGGGTTCTCGTGCTTTGCACTCTGAAACCCCTACGCGACAAGCTCTACTTCATGAGCACCGTAATGCTACTGCCAAATTAATACTGGAAATGATGTCCAATGGCACCCTAGTAACGAAAACGTGTGACATCATCTCTGTGTTTGTGAGGACTTGTTGGTTGTTAACTGATGTTGATTCGGAGGACGGCGCGAAGGGGACGAAGACAAAGAAGGCCTGAGCCGTCCTCGGAATCAACATCAGCATAGAAAAGTTGCAAAAATGAAAATGACAGGCGAACCTCTAAGAGCTAACCTATTATGCAGTAGGGCCATCACTATCATCTTCTGTGACATGGGGATGCGAACTGTATATTTTGACAATTGAAGCCTCAATAGCTCCAGGATGTTGAGCAGTGGTCAGTGCTTTGTTTCAGAAAGCTCTGACACAATTAAAGACACCAATATTACCCTAATGAAATGGTTTTTCATAAAAGAAATATTTACCCTGCATTCACGATCAATGATGCACGGCCTCAACGTTGATGCCAGGCTTGCAAAATTGTCACTGAGAACGACTGCATCATCGAAAATGCAATAGTCTGGCATCCTGAAAGTGAGCACGAAATTAGAAAACTGGGATACTTTGTACTGGGGACACCTGCAGGCAATCGGAAGAGGGCCATCTGCATGCTCTTTTGTTAAAATTACATCCGGTGCAGATGACTAGGTCAAAGTGTGCCTTCCTTCACATTTCTTTAAGCAGTAATACAGCTCGGTAAGCGGGGTGTAACGGTATCACAGAAGGCGGTTGATGAATTGAATATTGTTTTCGTATCGAAAAGTACTGAAGAAATCTAGAGGCCCCTGATTTAGGACATCAGTCGCAAGATGCAGAAGACAGTGTACATTATATGATACTTGGTCTTCTCCATAAACGGATGCAAACATCCTCATAAAGTGGTAGAAAAAGTGCTCTGCATAGTGGACATGTTTCCTAAGAGATATTTGGAGATGCGACAAGACTAGAACCGCAGTGCAGGCTTATGTAAAAGACTGGTCTCATAAGACTGGCGCCAGACTAGTCTCATAACCACCGCCACAGCATAAAGCAGAAAAAAAGTACTCACTAGCCTTGCACCTCTCAAATTCTGCTACGCTCCTCGTTTTCGCAAAATTCACTTGGAACATATGCATCACATTCAACATTATGTTCAGACAACTCCCTCCGTTTCTTAAATCCCCGGCGCAAATGCAAGAGCCCACAAAGCCACAGGTGTAGCTATTATTTGGTGGGACCGTGACACAGAGAAGATGCATGTAATCAAGAGGAGCAGTGTTGACACAGTCAATAGGAAGTGGTAATACCTGTCAGCAAAAACAGAGCAGAAATCGGACAAGAAACAAGCAAGAACACACCCCTATTGCAAAAAACCTGTGCCACTGGGTCCCAACGCCCCAGCGCCATACCTGATTATGGTCTCAGTACGACGTTGGAAACTGGACGGACTGGGACGCGGCATACAGGCACGCTCCGCGCTGGCGGCACTGCTCGCCCGCAGAAAAAAAGGCGTGCGATAAAAATTAAATCATAACGAAACAAATTAGGCACATATGAAAACTTAAAAAAAGTAAAAAAAAAAATAGTGCACCAAACGCGCTTCGAACTCGGTCCCTAGGAACCTATTCAATACTAGCTCAGAACGCTAACCACTCAGAACGCTAACCACCCATGTCGTAGAAGCAGGCTGTTAATGTCTCACCTCCTATAACTGCTTTTGAAGAAAGAATAAAGCTGCTGGTATTCTGGAATGAATGGACTGGGAAAATTTTCCTCAACGATTGTCCACTACTAATCCAAAAGGTAGGTTCCATTACTCTGCAGTGTTGGCCTTTCTCAAACAATTTCCTCTTTCTCCTCTAGTCACACAATGTGCAGCACTTTTAGCCATGATGAGAGTCACTGAATGGGGGCTTAGGGTGAGTTGTGAGGCTGCTACTTAACCATTTGCCCTGATGTCTATTCTGCGCCTGGTTGTTTGTAGTGCATCCCGTATTGTGAATATGACTGTTACGCTCCCGCCACCTGTAGACTGGTCATGAAGACAGGACAAAGGCGCCAATATTATTACGCACTGGGAAACGTTTTCTAAATGGTTGCCCACTACTAATGCAAAAGGTATGCTGCATTACGAAAGTAAGGTATGTTGTTGGGCAACCTTGTTTTTTTGTCATTATAGAATACACAATGCTTGAAGATGAAAAACGATAGACGAGGACACACACAACTGCACTTAACTATCAGCTTTATTAATGAAGCAGTTGAACCACACCTCTTTTATCGTAGCAAAAATGCAATGATGCACACCAAGGAGTAGTTCTGTGAAACCAACTCTTGAAATGAATAATTCTCAATTCTTAATTCCAAATGAAACAAAATAGGAAAAATCAGTAGCAAGAAGATATCAAAACGGCCAAAACAAAGTAAATACACTGCTACAAAAATTGCAGTGCTAAAAGCAAGTCATGAATTACTAAAGATAGCTTAAATTAATGAGAAGACATATGTTAGGCCGCAATTTATGCGCCTAATGCTGATAAGATGAAAACAATGAAAACAACCTAAGTAAGATGTCAGAAATGATGGATACAGAGAGGAATGAAATGTCTTTTTCCAAAAAGGTTACTTATGGCATGCTAACGTAGCCTGTTTTGTGGTTGCGAATGATGGCAGCTTCGAATATTTTATGAGTGCGGTGGTTCTTATTTTGTTGTCATTGCGTCCGCGAAGTTCAAAGAATGGCGGCTAGTCGCAACACGCAAGTGGCTAGATTCTTATATATTGCATTGGAATTGTATAGCATTGCAGTTAACACAAGCATTTCTGCCCGACATACTCTGCTGCAAGCTAAAGGGATTGAATATACGACTTCCTTTGTGCAATAAAGAAAGAAATCTCAGTTTACTGTTGTGCATTTGATCAGATTGTTGATACATGTTGAAAGCTTGGAAAGATGAGTGAAAAACCAGCTAAACGAAAGCAAGAATGCCCAATAGGCCCAGAGATCCTCTTATTTTATTCATTACGGGAGTCGTATATGCTGTTCCTCTATCTTGCGGCTAAGAAACCTTTCATAAATCATCAACTTTAGTACTTATTAATTGTCGTCGCGCTTATGCCTTCATCACTTTAGCTGTTATTAATGCTTCATGGCTTTTGCTTTTGAGCATTGTAATCGCCATAGGCATGCTAATCAGTGCAAAGTGCTCACATGCCTATCGACACTATTTCTTGTTGCTCTTTGTTCAGTTTCTTGGAAATTTAGTTTTCCATCTTCTTTTTCTTGAGTGTCAATTGTCATGCTGATCTATGGCCGTAAGTGGGCTTTGCTCTGCCACTGCTTTTTGACTCAGTAAAAGAGTAATGTTAATAGACCAATGCAGTTGTGTGTGCTCTGGCCCTTCGTCTGCAAACACTGCATGTCTTTATGACTGTATTACTCTTTGCAGTGTTGGCACTCCTCATGCCTTCTCCTGCTTCTCTAGGCACATAAGGTACACCATGGATAGCTTTGTCAGGAAGGATTGAATGTGTGCAACAGGTGAGGTGCACAGGTGCCACTTAGTCCAGTAGTGCTGATGACTGTTCAATATCTGCTTCATGCTGCATGATTCATAGCATAAAAGATAATTATTACCCCACTTCATGCGTGCTGCTTCTGAAGACAAATAAAGAAAGAAATCGTTTAGAAGTATCATTGTTGTGCTACGGCCGTATATTGAAAGCTACGGGTAGGTTGAAATTTATGCTGTCGCTAGCACTTTTTTGCCATTGTGGGCTTCATTAACATATCAGCCTGATTATACCCATTGCAGGGCGAATGCTTCTGCCATATCATTCCAACTAACCTGGTCCTGTGGATAGCTGTATCCACTTGACCACTGCATACTTCCTAACCTCCTCCACCCCTCTAACTTTCTGCTGCCCTATGCTGCGCTTTCCTTCCCTAAAAATTCTGTGTGTTGCCCTAAGCGATCATCAGTTATCCTCTATTCGCAATACATATTCTTCCCATCCACATTTTTTCTTGATTTTCATTGGAATATCATTAACTCGAGTTATTTCTCTGGCCCACTCTGCGTGTTTCCTATCCCTTAACGTTACACCTACCATTTTTGTTCCATAGCCCTCTGTTTTGTCCTCAACTTGAAATAAAACCCTTTTCATTAGCCTACAAATAACAACCACATAGGTGAGTACAGGTGAGGTGCAACTGTTGTAGTTTTTCCTCTTGAGCATACCGGTAAGTTGCTAGTCATAATCTGTGAGTACGTGCTAAATATGCTTCATCTTAATCTTAGTGTTATTTCTCTTTTGCGGTCTGGACTTATTTGCTTAGCACATCCAGCGTTTTGCAACCTATTGTTAACTGTTCTTGCTTTCCTAGGGTGTTGTGCATTACCTATCAATCATTCTTTGCAGTTCATCCAGAGTTAGCAAAGCAATTTCATCATCTACCATTGACAAAGTTGCCAAACATTTGTGACCTTTACATGGTGTACTGCTGTTAGACTTAGGCATAATCTTTTGGTCTGCAATCCTGACCCTTGCTTTTGCTTCAGTGTAGGGAAAAATTGAGAAGACACAGTAAAAGGGGTAGGTAGCAAGCATGAGGGTTAGATGACATCCTTGGTGCATTGCAGATGAATTTATGAGATATTCAAACGATAGCAGGAGACCAGATTGCTTGGTGTGGCGTGGTTTAGAGGTAGACAAGACTGAGTCATTTAACTGATGTGAACTGAGGAAAGAGAGGGCAAAACCTCTGTCTGCATGTAATAAGGGTTGTTGGGCAGGTACAATAAGAAATACTCAGTCTCCTTCCTAGTGGCCTCTTTTAAAGAGAAAACCTCGAGTCAGGGATTATTATGTTGTGCATGAGCTACACGCTGTTTCTCTCACCTCATTGTGTAATTTTTGTCTTAACATGAATATTAAAACAAAGGTGCTCAGAATTTCACAAGTAGTGGTCTACTGAAATTTAGTGTAGGCCTTTTTGTTTGGCAGAAAGCTGTTTGCTTCCACTACATTACGGAAGATGCATGTGCGCTGCAACGTTTACATCATATTGAAAGACATTTTACAATAACTAAGTCCTGTGCAGGAATTAGTTATTGCTTATACAACAAATTTATATGCCTTTGTAATTAGTTGTTACTTATACATGTATTGCACGCTTGACCTAATTAGATGTGCTGGTATCGCTTGTTTCTGTTTTCTTTGCGTTTCCACTCCTGTAATGGCCCTCCCATGGGCTGGCAGTATCAGTAAAGAAGCTAAAACAAAATATGTCTGCTCTACATTAAATTGTTTTTGCATTTTTTTGCGTCGTGGGAGTGAAAAAAAAAACATGCATGCAGCATATATGCAAATATCCGAGAAAGATCAGCGAACGGACGTCCAAAATTGACATCGGTTGTCCAGACAAACATATCTCTTTGCACGCCCATCGGACGGCCGACGAACGTCCATCCGCAGTTCGCGGACGTCCATCGGCCATTCGGAACGTTCGAAACGGATGGCGATAGGTGTCGGTGGTTGCTTGGGTTGCGCCCAGCGTGCTGAGTGGGCCCGAACGATCGCCATTCAGTCTCAAAGCGAACGCAGCGCCATTCCCCCTCCATTTCAGTGGATGGGTGAGGCGGAAATTTTAAATGCTACTATTCCTCTTTCAGCAACGGAACGGAAAATCAAACAGCATTTAGGTTTTCAAACACACCTTTGTACACATATGAAAAAAAATCGCGTCTACCGATGCATCTGAAGCAAGAACACTGCAGACGCGGCTCAAGCGTGTTATCTGCTGCCTGCCTGCTTCAGATACATCAGCAAAGTCCGTGGCTTTGGAATTCGTACAAAATGTGTAAAACCCTAACGCATTCATATTTTTTGTTAGGTTGCTTAAAGAAGAGGTTAAGTAGCACTTAAAATTTCAGCCTTACCCATCCTCTGCAGGAGAGAGGAGGGGTGCTGCGGTCGCTTTTAGATTGGGTGGCGATTGTTTGGGCCTACACCACACCGGGCAGTTTTTCAAGCATCTCATATCTAAGATCGTTGAATTGAACAAAGAACAGCCTCTTGACCAGCTCCTGGCAGATATGAATGCAGTTGCGTTTTATGCAACCAAAATAATTTTATTATTTTAAAAATGTTTTGAATACAAAGTGCCAGTCAAAAAGATTGCTATAGTTGATATCTTAGCAAAGTAGCTGCCCCATCTAAATGACAACGGCTAGCATACAAAAATAATATCAGAATGATCTGAACAGAACAAAATAGTCATCCTAAAATATTCCCCTCATATTATTGAACATAGCGCCGTCCTGTGAATTTGCAACGATACATTATACTCTCACGTCTTGACGCACAGGGACATGACAGCAGCAGAGAACAGGGCAACGGCACAGGGCAGCGGAACGGGCACGCGTATGAGTCACAGCAGCAGCGTCGTCTTCATCGAAGCGGTTGCGCTTCTTCTTATTCTTCAAGCACTACACTGCTCCCACTCCGAAAGAAACATTGTCCTTATGCTAAGCTCAAGAAAAAGAAAAGCACCCGCGCAAACAAACATAGAGTCTGCACGTGTAGTTTTGTGATGAATATGCAGCAGGTAAAACCTGGAAGGAATCCTCTAGGGTCAAACGTAATACGGCTTAAGCCGGAAAACATGAACAGCTTCAGGACGTGAGGAAAAGCGCGACAATGGCCGGCTTCCGCTGGGAAGCTTCTCGCAATTGATGTCAACAATGCTACGAATAACCGTGTACGGGCCAGAGTAGCCCTTCAGAAGTTTTTGGGGCAGGCCTCGATGAGGAGCCAGTGTCCAAACCCAGACCTTATCAGCAGGCCGAAAATCAACCTGACGTCTGTGGATCGTACGTTGTTGCTGTATGTTTACTCGTGCCGCTTGTTCGAGCCTCCAATGTGAAGAACCTCCACCTGAGGATCTAGTACAAATTTCTTCTCTTCAGCGATGGGAGGCCGTTCTGATCAGCTCAAACCCGGGCATTCAAGCCTTGGCCACCAATTGCAAAGCTACGGTTGCCGCCAGACATGGGCTGGAGGCGATCTAGAGCGGACTGTCTGCACTTGCAATTTGACAAAATTATGTTTTCCGATCCAATCGGCGCGCTTGCATACTGGTCGAATATCAACGGCGACGCCGTCAAGTGACTCGTGCCGCAGCATAGCATCGAGCATTTAGTGACCTTTCTGCTATGCACCAGATGGAAACGTGACATACATGCTGTCTCCTGGACTGCAGTATTATAAGCAAGGTACTATAAGACAACACCTCGTCCTAATTTCAATGGTCGGCGTCCACGCACATGGCGAAAATATCGGCCATTGTCTTGTTCAGCCTCTCCGTAAGCCCACTTTTTTGCTGATGGTACGCGGTACTTCTAGGGTGGCTGGTACGGCTTAGACGTAGGATCTCTTGTTGAAGTTGTGCCTGAAACGCGGTTCCACGGTCAGTGATCAAAACTGCAGGTGCGCTAGGCCGCAAAACAATAGACTCAATGAAAAAATTGGCAGTGGTTTAGCTCCTGTTAAACCAAGTTGAGCTGCGAAAGCAACAGGCGCATGGCTATGCTTAGGGTAGCTTAGGTAACGGGCTGAGAAGCGGCCGGGCGCTCCTTCATTGTCGGACGATTCTGGCCGACACACCAGCTGCTGCATCTGGCGTCACTCGGCTCCTCGCGCATGCGCAGCTTCGCCCACGAGGTGGCAAGCGAAATGGCTCGACAACTTGCGTAGTGCTGCTTTCGCAACAAAATTTGGTTGCCTATGCAGCCGTCGCAGAGAGAACAGCGCGGGACTCGGCATAGCACGTCGGTAGTCTCTCGCTGTGACGTTTTATATTGCCCGGACTGGGACGTAGGAAATGGCGTAGAAAATCCATTTTCATTGTGTGGAACGGTGCAGTGGCGTTTCGACTGGAAGAAGAAGGCCTGCCGGACGTGTCGATGGCGTCTTCCGCTGTTGGCAATCGCGACAACTTCTTGTGTACTGACGCACATACTTAGCGAGTTTAGGCCAGTAATACTTTTCCCGAATCCATAGCCTTCTTGAGCCGGTGCCAAGCAGTCAGCGCCACGTTCATTGCGGCTCGATTTATATACAATAGTGATGTTATCTTAAAGTCAAAGGCTCCATCGATCAAGTCGCCCCGCGGGACCATTTCAGGTTGGTCAGCCAACATAATGAGTGCTGCTCAGTGACCATATGAAAATGGCTGCATACGGATACGGTCGCAACTTGATCGTTGCCCAGATAACCGCGAGGCACTCCTTTTCCGTAGTGAAGTACTTACACTCTGTCTTAGAAAGAGCTCGGCTAGCATACGCAATAACTTGCTCAACGCCGTCCTGCGATTGCACAAGCAGTGCCCCCAGTCCTTTGATGCTCGCGTCGGTGTAGAGTTCAGTGTTGGTAGCTTGATCGATGTGGCCTAGTATAAGTAGTGTTTGAAGCGCTTGTTTTAGCTGGCTGAATGCTCACTCTTTCTTGCTCCTCTTCCAATTCAAAGGCGACCCTATTTGTTGTAAGGTGTATCAGGGGCGCGGCGACCTAGGCGAAGGTGTGGACAAAATGTCCGAATAGGCGCACAGACCAAGAAACCTGCTGAGACTCTTTTTGTCTAATGACCGTAGGAACAAAGCTACGTCTATTGTTTTAAGGCAAAAGCCTTTAATAACTCTTTGTTGTCGTTACCAATTGTGTGACAATTTTGCGGCGGCTTTGATACTTAAAAATAAATTTAAAAACCTTTCCCCACACTGGGGAATGAAAACTCCATTCATTGGATCCCCAGCCGAGCGCTTTAACACTGCGCCACGCCCCGGATGTTTTTTCGTTATTGCCGGTCAACAAAGTACATACAGGCATAGAAATCACGAGCCTGCATTTTACCTAAGCGTTGTATTAAAACCTTTTTCATTTTGATCAGTGCATCAAACACATCCCTCCACTGAATTTGCTCAAACTGACTGCGGCTATCATTTCTGAGAAATGTGACGCTTTCAACGTTGTCTCTAACCGATAGTACATTTTCTTCGGCGTGCCCAAATGCCATCCGCGTTTTCCAAATGCTGTGGAAGCCCAGCACAATACTCATGCCGTATGGGGCCTCGTCATTCACCTCATCTGTCTCCTCAGGAACCTGTATGAAGGGCAAGAGACCACAGTCAGAACTGGGCAAGGTCTTACTGATTGGTATCCGATTGAGAAAGGAGTGAGGCAAGGCTGCATACTGTCGCCCTGCCTATTTAACCTATATGCAGAGTGCATCATGAGGAAGGCCGGTCCGGACGAGTCTTCAGCTGGAGTGAAGATTGCTGGAAAACGTATCAACAACTTTAGATATGCGGATGATACCACTTTAATGGCAGAAAGTGAAGCCGAACTCAAGGGACTTCTGATGCGCGTACAAGAAGAGAGTGAGAAGTTTGGGCTTAAACTGAACATTAAAAAGACATAGATCATGGCGTCTTGCCCTGTCAAGTCCTGGAGCCTCAATGGACAAGAAGTCGAAGCTGTGACAGATTTCTGTTCTTGGGCTCCAAGATTACCTCGGAAGGAGACAGCAGCCATTAAATTAGGAGACGCCTGCTTCTGTGAAAGAGAGCAATGGTTAGCCTTGACCGCCTAGTAAAGAGCAGAGACATTAGTCTACCAACCAAGATCCGCATAACTCGTGCTATGGTCTTTCCAGTTGTGATGTGTGGATGCGAGAGCTGGACTGTGAAAAAGGCTGAGCGCCGAAGTATTGACGTGTTTGAATTGTGGTGCTGGCGAAGACTCTTGAGAGTTCCTTGGACTGCCAGATCAGATCAGTCGATATTGTCGACCATAAACCCTGACTGCTCATTGGAGGGTCAAATTCTAAAGTTAAAGCTCAGCTACTTTGGTAATCTGATAACAAGAGAGGAGTCGCTGGAGAAAGATTTGATGTTGGGAAAAGTTGAGGGTCTCCGGAGAAGGGGTAGGCAGCGAACGCGATGGTTAAATGGCATCCTCGAGGCACTGCAGATGAAGTTAAGTTATATTAGGAAGATAGTGAGAGACCGGAAAGCGCGGCGTGACATGGTCCATAGGGTCACAAAGAGTCGGACACGACTGAACGACTGAACTAAGGCTGAATGACGAAGCGGCAGCAGCAGCGCAACGCTCAAAATGCCTGTCTCTGTCGCCGAGTCTTGTCGTTTGGGCGGCGTGCACGAGCAGCAACCACTGGCGTTAGCGTCGTCATCACGAGACGCATCGCCAATAGTTGTCTTTTTGTGTGGTTACCGCTTTACTGTTAACTACTTTAAATAGCTTAATGTTACCTCATTGACATACCCCATTCAGCACGACTTCAATGCAACTAACCAAGATTACTTGCTCCGTCCTTGCAGTGAGGTTGCCGGTAAAGAAGAATGTAGACAAGACTAGGCAGTGAATGCTTACAGGACACACATATGCATACACGCAGACAGATTTGTAAAACCGCCCTTTTTCGCAGCTACCGCTTTTTGAAATTGGTTAGTTATTTGTGAAGCTTCGTTTGCAAATGCATGCTGGCCGTGTTCCTGCTCTAAATATAACGCAGGCTCTACAAATATCATGCCAAACATATTAACATATTTAGTCGCATATAACCCTCACCAATATTTAAAAATTCGTCTATAAAGTGGGGGTGCGGGTTATCAGAATTTTTTTCCGGAGGGGTAGGAAGGGCATTGGGCGGTTACAGAGGAATCTGCAGTCTCCCTACGTAATCCGCCATCCCCATCGTCATCGACGCTTGTCAAGCCGATAAGCAGCCAACAAAAGACTTAGCCCAATTCAGATCCATAGCATAGCCTGTTTATTCTTCACGCGACAGGTCACGCTTTGTTCGGCCAGAAGTTGTCAGGCAGTTTGTCAGGTGCTGTTTCAGCACCCAAACAACCAATTTTGCGCTGTTGGCCTGCTGTGTTGTGGCACCAAGAGTACGACTCAGTGGTATTCTCTCACAACGTAAGAGAAGCTAAAGATTAGAGCCACTGCTGCCGAAATTGGCAACACGGCTGCAGCAAAACAATAAGGTGACGACGAGTTGTGTTTTCGCAACTGCAGGGAAAAAATGAAGGAGTCTTGAAACAACGAACCGGAACAAAGCGAGCGATCGTGTTCCGGAGACTATCTTGTACCCCCACCTCAAAACGCAGCTTGCCAATTCATTTAGGAGCAGAGAAGTCGCGGCCACGTTGTTTCGATAGAGATGGCTCAAACGGAATCACTGCCCCAAAATGAAACTTCCACTCCAGGTTTGTGCAAGCCGTTAATTGCTTCAGCGCTTTATGGCATGACATGCATTTACGATGCAAAGCATTTGAGGCTTTTAATGCTTACGGGGAAAAATTGTTGAGCTTTCAACGATATGTCACAGGACTTCTCAAGGAGCGTAGTAAATGCCAGTCAGACCCCTGTGTACGTCGAGATGCTGATGGACATGAGTATGGGAAAAGGGTCCCAAATCAGTCAGTGTGCTGACTGGCGGTAGTGCCAAGCCGCGCTGTACAGAGATCTTATGTGGTTTGTGACTGGTTCTGTGTAATCTGGGAACTGAGAACATGTGCCTTCATGGCACGCCGATCATTGCTCGTGTTGGTTTCCTTCCGATGCACTGCACTGATTCTGTCAAGGCACAATTCGCTGAGACCGGTAACAACCTAGTTGTGATACTTGGTGGCATAACGTCTATGCTAGAGCCAATAGGCATGTGCCTGAACAAGCCTTTCACGGAACACGCGAAGTGGCTATGTCCCCAATATATGACCGACGGCCTTTACGCCCTCGCACCGACGGGACGCCTGCGAATGGCGGAAAATTTGATTGCTCTGCCAGTGGATTATGGACGCGTGGAGACTTTTACCGGCAGACTTGGTTCGTAAGAGCCTCAAAAAATGTTATATCAGTAACAACTTGGTTGGCTTCAATGAAGACTACATCGTTGAAAGTATTGTTAAGGTTTATTTACAGAATGGTTCTGCACCTTAGCCTGATGTGCTGACCAACAGATCTTTACGCCCTCGCACCGACGGGACGCCTGCGAATGGCGGAAAATTTGATTGCTCTGCCAGTGGATTATGGACGCGTGGAGACTTTTACCGGCAGACTTGGTTCGTAAGAGCTTCAAAAAATGTTATATCAGTAACAACTTGGTTGGCTTCAATGAAGACTACATCGTTGAAAGTATTGTTAAGGTTTATTTACAGAATGGTTCTGCACCTTAGCCTGATGTGCTGACCAACAGATGGTGAGCTTCCTCTTCTTCCACTTCTATCCCGGAGAGCCTCTTTTTGCACTTTTTTCTCTTCTGTTCGCATGCCTGACATTTCCCCCTTCGCAGACGAAGCACCCTGGGCTGTCACTCAGAGTCCCGAGCGAGAGTGGCAGCGCTTCATTCTTGCGACATGAACTACCTGTGTTTTCCGAGAGGGGCGACCTTGGGAACATTGGCGAGACACGACGTAGTTCAACTCATTGATGCGTTTGAGCACAATAAATGGGCCTGTGTAGTGCGACAACAGCTTCTGGGACAAACCACGCTTGCGGAGAGGTGTCCAGAGCCACACTAAATCGCCGGGAAGATAGGAGACATCCTGATGCCGACGATCGTAGCGCTACTTAGAGAGGTCCTGCGAGGCCAGAGTGCGTAATCGGGCGACCCGACGAGCCTCTTCAGCGCGGCAGAGGGTGCTCGAAACAGGCGGCTCGGTGTCGAGCGAGAACGGCAAAATGGTGTCAAGAGAACGTCGAGGCGGACGGGTTTAGAGGAGGAAAATTGGACTATAGGAAGTTGCCTCATGCTTCGAGGTGTTATAGGCGTAAGTAATGAAAGGAAGCACGTCATCTCAGTTCTTGTGCCGCGAGTCAACATACATCGCAAGCATGTTCGTCAGTGTCCGGTTTGTACGTTCGACGAAGCCATTTGTCTGGGGATGGTACGGCGTAGAGTGACGCAACTGGCAAGTACAATAGCGCACAAGCTGTTCCACAACATCTGCCGTAAACTGGCGGCCTCGGTCACTGATAATTACACGAGGAGGCCCATGGCGGAGGACGACAGCGTGAAGAAGAAGGAGACGTCAGCGGCGGTGGCGGAAGGGATGGCAGCAGTTTCACAGCAACGCGTGAGATGATCAACGCACACGATGACCAAGCGATTGAATTGGACGAGCGGGGAAACGGGCCTATGAGGTCAACACCCACTTGCTCATATGATGTGGTCGGTGGTGTCACCGGATGTAAGTTTAAGTGGCCCGGCGGAGAAGTGGTGGGGAGCTTGAACCGCTGGCACTGCACGCAGGAGTTCACGTAACGCTGAGTCGTTCGACGCATATTTGGCCAGTAGAAACGTTCCTTAATGCGCGTAAGAGTCCTGGCAAACCCCAAGTGCCCAGCTGCAACGTCATCGTGCATAGAGCGTAGAATAGAGGGGTAGAGGCTAGCCTGAACGACTAGCAGAAAGCGTGCACCGCCAGACGAGTAATTTTTTCGATACAGCAAACGATCGCGAATGCAGAAAGGGTTCGCAGATGCCGGATCATGAGCTGTTTCAAAAAAAGATACCAAGTCTTGATTTTTTCGTTGTTCTCGCTGGAAAGTGGCAAGATCCAGAAATTGTACGGAAACGGCGGCAAGATAGTCGTCAAAGTTGTCATCGCAGAGGGTAGTTGCGAGAGGCAGCCGCGAGAGGCAGTCATCTTGTTGGCGACCACTTTTGTAAGACACAGTAAAGTTGAACTCCTGAAGACGTAATGCCCAGCGGGCCAGCCGACCGCAGGGGTCGCGTAGATTCACCAGCCAGCAAAGCGAATGATGGTCGGTGATGACTGTAAAAGAACGTCCATAAAGGTATGAGCGAAACCGCTGTACGCCAAAAACGACGGCAAGGCACTCTTGCTCCGTCACGGTATAGTTGCGTTCAGACTTGCTAAGGGTGCGACTTGCGTAAGCGACAACGTGTTGGCTTCCGTCATGCCGTTGTATGAGCACAGCACCCACGCCGATGCCACTTGCGTCAGTGTGGAGTTCAGTTTAAGCTGTCGGGCTGAAATGACGCAGTATGGGCCGCGAGGTAAGAAGAAACTTGAGCTGGCGAAACGCAGAATCACATTCAGGAGTCCATTTGAAAGGCATATCCTTCTGCAAGAGGCATGTGAGGGGGTAGGCTACTTCAGCAAACTTAGGGATGAAGCGTCGAAAGTAAGAGCAAAGTCCCAGGAAGCTCCTGAGTTCTTTCACAGACTTGGGCTCTTTGACGCAACTGACAGCTTCAATCGTCTGTGGGTCAGGCCTAACACCGTCTTTGTCAACCAAATGCCCAAGCACAACGATCTGTCGTTCATCGAAGCGGCACTTCTTAGAGTTCAGCACAAGGCGCGCTTCCTCCATGCAGTTAAGGACCACAGCTAAACGGCTATTATGCTCGGCGAAGGTCCTTCCGAAGATCACTACGTCATCTAGGTAACACATGCAGATTTGCCACTTCAGTCCACGCAAAAGAGTGTCCATAAATATTTCAAAGGTAGCCGGAGCGTTGCATAGGCCGAAAGGCATCACGTTAAATTCATACAACCCATCGGGAGTGACGAATGCCGTCTTCTCCTTGTCTTTCGGATGCATCGGTATCTGCCAATATTCGGACCGTAAATCAACAGATGAAAAGTAGGAAGCTGAATGGAGGCAGTCAATGGCATCATCAACACGCGGGAGCGGATAAACATCCTTCTTGGTGACAGTATTGAGGCGGCGATAGTCGACACAAAATCGCCAGGTACCATCTTTCTTTTTCACGAGAATCACAGGGGCGGCCCATGGGCTAGATGATTCCGAATGATTCCTCTTTGCATCATATCACGGACCTGTTTGTCAATTATCTTACGTTCAGAAGGTGAAACACGGTATGGTGTCTGTCTAATCGGGTGTGCAGATCCATTGTCGATCATGTGATGGGTGCGGGAAGACGGAATCGGTGGTGGCTGAACTCGAGCAAATTCGAACGCGTCCGCATGTTTCATAAGAACCTCCATCATTATTCGGCGATCGTTGGTGGGTAGCGATTGATTTATCATGGACTGAAACTGGGAATCAGCATGATCTGGACGTCTAGTTGAACGAGCAACGCCGTCACTGAATACGGCGATATGCACAGAAAGGCGTTCTTCAAAGTCGGCGAGTTTCAAACCACGCGGCAATACGGCAGGTTCATTGGTATGGTTGATAGTCCAAAGCGTGGCACGGCCCTCGTTCACTCGAACAACGCTGCGGGGCACCAACACACTCTTTTTAGCACCGGAAAGGGAAGCGGGTTCCACCAGAGCGTCGAAGGCATTGGGAACCGCGCCCGAAGACACAACTGGGACGAAGATGGCGGACATCACCGGAACGACGGTATCCTCCAAGACAGAAAACACTTGGACAGCCCGCGGCGAGTCGTCTATGAGGGCCGATCGAAGGCTGGGGTTTATTGATATCTCGCCACTGTTGAAGTCGAGAGTTGCGCCACACTGCTGTAAAAAGTCAACTCCTAGAATAACGTCGTGCGTAGAGCGAGGGAGCACCGTAAATTCAGTTCTAAACTCGTGTCCAGCCATCGCTACATTTACATAACAAATACCGAGTGGAACCAACGATTCTCCCCCTACACCTCGAATAATGACAGTTCTATCCCAACCAAACATAATTTTGCGTCCGAGACGGTTCTTAAAATCTAAGCTCATCACGGAAACTGCAGCACCCGTATCCACTAAGGCCATAACGCAAACACCATCCACTAACACTTCCAAGCGGTTCTTCAGCATAACGACCGGTAGAGGAATTGGCAATATCGATGACCTGGCGACCGCACCTCCATCGGCCGCACACGCTAGTTTTCCGGTGGCGGAGAAGAACGGCGGGGAGAAGGCGATTGTCGGGAGCGGCGGGCAGGAGTCAGGCTGCGATCAGAAACTGGTGAGTCGTTGCGTGGTGGTACGTAACGGTTGGGGCCCGAAGGAGGGGGATAGGTCGGGTCACGGGCTTTGGACTCACGGTAGAACGGCGATTCCACCATTGGCGCTGGTAGCGTGGTGGCGGGTTCCGGCGGCGGCAGATTCTGGATATGTGGCCAACCATACCACAGCGGTAACAGACGGGTGGTTCACGAGCACGGTCCAAATAATAGTCCTCGGTAACAGGATAGAAGCGATCAACAAAGTCCAGCCGCTGGGGTTGTTGCGGAGGAGGTGGCGCCCTGTAGTGGGTATGAGCTGGGGGGGCAGGGCCATATGAGTCTTTTGGGTGGTTACGGACGGGAAGGGGAGCGGTAGAACGCCAAGAAGAGCGCTGGATGGGAGCTGCCTGCAGGGAGCAGCTATCACAGGGGATTGCACTGTGGTTCACAACTTGATGGCGGGAGAGCTCATCACGGACAATTTGGCGAATCATGTCGGTCAAATGCGGGGGCGCATGTGAATGCTCGTGAGAATCCACGCTTGCAACAGTGGTCACTTTAGGCAGACGGCCGAATTTCGGGGTTATGTGACGCAGTTTTAAATTTTCGAACGTACGACAATGCTTGATCACGGCCGTGGGAGAATCCAAGTTTTCTTTTGTAATTAAAACGTTTACCGCCATGCCCTTTAAGAGGTGGCCAACTCTGTCTTCGTCGGACATGCTCGGATCCACCGCTTTGCAGAGTTTTAGGACCTCTTCTATGTACATTGTGCATGTTTCACCAGGCCCTTGGGCTCGCTGGAATAAAGTCTGCTCAGCGCATTTCCGTTTTGCAGTGGTATCCCCGAAACAATTTCGAATCTCCTCTTCAAAACGCTCCCAGCTCGTTAAGGGCGCTTCATGGTTCTCAAACCATGTGAGGGCTGTGGAGTCCAAGAAAAAAACAACATTTGCCAGCATTACAGTGGCATCCCAGCGATTGTACTTGCTCACCCGCTGGTAATTGGTGAGCCAGTCGTCCACGTCTTCGCCAGCCTTGCCAGAAAAGGTCCGCGGCTCACGGTAATGCTGCCATGCGGGTGCCGCTGGACCTGGCTGCCGTGCATCGCCGTCTTGGATCATTGTGGGTGTCAAAGGGGGGAGCCCAGCGAGTCGTCGGCTCGAACGAGGTAGAAAGGTATCCGTGGTGATCTACCCAGCACCTCCACCACACTGTTAAGGTTTATTTACAGAATGGTTCTGCACCTTAGCCTGATGTGCTGACCAACAGATGGTGAGCTTCCTCTTCTTCCACTTCTCTCCCGGAGAGCCTCTTTTTGCACTTTGTTCTCTTCTGTTCGCATGCCTGACAGTATAAATGAAGCCTAGGATGGCACTAGTGAGAGCGGCGACGATTGAGATTTGGATAACCAGTGATGTTTTGTAGGTCGTTTGAAAAATGTTTTGAAAACTAAATGTTCACGGAGTGTGCCGCTGATATATTAGTGCTGCGGGCGGAGTCTGACTTTGGACTCCATCTTACCTTATGTATCTCTCTAGGGTTCAACACATTTTTACATAAACATGCAGGTTTTACGTGATCACTTTTTTATCATGAATTTCGAAGTTATAGGTGCGCGTTATATGCAGTGGCAGGTTATATGTGAGTAAATGCGGTGTTTGCCACTGTAGAGTTCATATTGGATTTTCTACTTCATTCACTATATTCTAAAGCGCCCTTTTTTGTGGAAAGATTGGCTCAAAATGACGTGGGTGCTAGAATAGAGTACGCAATTCAGGGATGCAATGGCTGAAATAAGATTTGTAGCAATTTTAACAGCAGCAAAATCACAGTCTGGGACTAATAGTATCCATATTTAAAGCCGCTCACCGACCACAGAGTCCGGCCTTTGCAGCACAAATCCAAGTTTCGGAGCACTTAGAGGAAAAAAAACCTTCTTGTTGGCACAAAAACTGAAAAGATATGAATAACAGACCGTAATAGTGATCCAACGGAAATATACAATGGGCTATATTTCAGCGGTACTTAGTATATATTCTTTAGGAATCCAGCAAATGAGTGTGTTGTACTGCAAGGCATGTTATGACATAAAGAAAAAAAGCCTGTGAGCCATAAAAAAAAGAAGGCAAATTTTTCAATTTTCAGGGACAGATTAAAAATAGAAAAAGCTAGAGGATAATTATTGTTTTTTTTTCTGCATCTAGTGCGGTTTGAAAATCTTAATCACGAGATCTTATCTTGCTTCCAAGCCTCATAAAACAATGTTTCACTGTCTATGAAATCCACAGCTCGTGTTATCGAAGGGCAGCTCCAGAAGAGCCCACTATAGTAATACGTCGTAATGGGCTGTCATCATCCCAACGTTAGACCAAAACGGCACCAATAATAGCTAGGGTCAATAATAGCAATTCATTTCGGTTCTACCCTCGCAAAGATTTGAGCCAATATACTGGAACCGGCTTTCCCACAATGACCACTATTTGCCTACTAGCTCATATAGTGGTATATAGCCTCTCAAAGGCAACTAAATATCTTACACCCAAACATACCCCCTCGCTCACCCCGACGGGGTGGCGTAGTGGTTACGGCGCTCGACTACTGTTCCCAAGGATCCGGGATCGAATCCCGGCCGCGGCGACCTCATTTCGATGCAGGTGAAAACCAGGGCTTCCGTGGGCTGTGCGATGTCAGCGTACGTTAAAGAACCCCAAGAAGTTGAAAATTTCGGAATCCTCCATTACGGCGTCTCTCATAGCCTGTATGGCTTTGGGAGGTTAAACCCCACAAAAAACAAAACACAAAACGTGCCCACTGGCTCGTATACAACGTTCATCCAGCCACAATCTGATTACTTGCTGTCCAGTATTGCAACCAAGCTTACTCACTGGCTTTTAAGAACTGCTATCCAGCTAGGCTCATCGCTTGCCAAACATAGCCCACCCAAGCTAGTCCATTGGCATTGCATCATTAACATTCAGGCAATCTCATTATTGTGAATGTTTGTTTTTATTCTTGGTTATTTAGTGCTGTGATTGGTTTTAAGGCACATAGGGAACTAAGGCCATCATGCGCCTAAACAGGGGCTTGAGTTCGCTTTTCTGCAAGATTATACATTCAACTTATAATATATGTACAACAGGCTGAAAGTATACATGCACACAAAAAGCCAGAATATAGTTGGTTGTATGAACACTTATTAGGTGCGCATGAGGTATATAGTGATTAAAAATCTAGGCAGGATGCTTTCAGACTTCCGGGAGTTCACCTGCGGTTGGATCCTTTGACAAGGTGTCGGAAGATCCCAAGTTTTATGACGACGCCGCAATAATAGCAGCAACATGTATCTGCCAAGCCAGCATCTCTAGAATGCGCCTTTTACCCTCGGGTAAATTCACAGCAGCTATCTGCAGCCCTTGCAGGTGTATGCTTGAGCAGCTTGCATATCACCATCTTCCCTTGAGCAGGAAACGTGTGCAAGTAAAACAACAATAGACGCCATATTATGCAGTTATCTTTTTTCCCTAATACATGGGCAAACTCTTTGTTAACGTAAACTTTGTCACTGCTACAAACGTTTGTGTGTCCATGCCAGTAAGCTGAAAATAGCATTCATAGAGAGTGTATATTATTGCTTGGTACAACAGAGTTGAAGAATAAATATCTGCCTAAACAACAGATAAACACATTCTATCAATTGTATCAGATAAAAATCATGTGGAGATGAAAAATTTGCAGTAATACGCCACATTATAAAATATTATCTTACCGTTCGGCTAGTAGAGCCTTGCATGCAGCGTCAGCCGTAGCAGCCCAAAAGAAAACTGGCAAGCAAAGGTCTATCTGTGTGAACTTGTGTCTTTACTCCTGCAGGGAAGGGTAGCAACATGGCAGGAAAATGCAGCAACTAATGCTCCCCATTACCTGCTGCTCCGTTACGAACATATATCTTAAAGTAAAGGACCAGTTATATTTACGCTCATGTGCTGTCTGTTCTCTGATGCGCGAGGCAGGAGGAGGCACCTCGTGGTTCGACCGTTTATTCTCCGAGTGAAAGCGGAGCTGTGGCAGACAATGAGCGGCCCCCTAAGGCCTACTTCGTCTCATGTAAAGTTGTGGGATTAGCCCACCTCCCCAATTTTGGCATTAAACGTTTTCCCCACCACCACCCGCGAGGCATGCACCGCCGCTGCTAGAGAAGAGAGGGAAGGGAAGGGGGCAGAGAGCGCACCAGTCGTGCGAGCGCGACAGTGCTGTCTGCATATTTTATGTGGCATCGCAAGTTTCATTTCCACGGGCGTTCACTGCACATGAACGCGAACGTTGCCACGGCGAGGGCTCGGGCCTCTCCTTCACAAATAGCCGCCTTTGTAACACTGATAGAGAGCACGTACGAATTTTCTAAATTGTTAGAGAAAACGAACACATTTTCTTGATTGAAATACCGTTGGTCTGCTCCAATATGTTTTGATAATACTCCGAAAAACGCACGGAGAAAATTCTCCGAACACCGCAAAGAAAGACGTCTATAAACATGTTATGTTAAGCCAACTTTGCAAACATATTCGAAGGCAGCTCATTGAGAGGTATACACCCGCTTATACAACTTTCGTAGAAAAAATACGAGAAGAAATTATGTTCTTTCAAGAGCAGCAAGACAAGTCAATAATAATTTTATGACAATGTTTGTATAGTGAGAAGGTATTCATTAGATCATGACTGTTTTTGACTCTCCGACACGAAATGATTACAGTGCCACGTATTTCAAGTCCCCAATATTGGGGTTGCTATGCTTTAGGCTTCTGGAATGTTTTCTCTTTGAAACCTTCTTTACCTCCAAAACTTAAATCCGAACTAGTTAAACAGCTGCCACAACATCTACGGAACGTAAAGTAAAACGTTAGGCCGTTTACAATGCTATTAAAATAAATTTAAATCATTCCAGATCATCTTAGAAATACAGCTTATTTTTGCGAAGGTAGGGAATGTATCAAAAATGTCGCTATTTTTATGTGGGCGGATATAGCTTATTACTATGCGCTATGCTGCATCACCAGCCTAAAGGGTTTCTTCATCATTCTCCCCTGCGGAAGCCCTCAATGCAGAGCGCGTCTGCATATAGGAATCAAATCCAAATTTATGGTTGGTGAAAATCACAATACAACATATGCCTCAACGCTATCTCGGCAATGGCTGCCGCCGCTGCGTCAAAAATACCCATCTGTCTAACACGGTCCGAGAGAACGTACGTATTTTTCAAGAGTGAAATGCCTTGAATTGTCGCAAAACGTTTTGATAATAATTCCATAAGAGTATGAAGAAACTTCCCCAAGCACTGCAGAGGAAGACGGTCCTAAATACGTCATAATAAACCAACTTGGTTAGGATACTCCAAGGCACCTCCCTGAGAGTTATGCACCCGCTAATACATACTTCGGACAAAGAATAAATTTATTGAATAGCAACAAGATCAGGCAATAATCATTTTATGGCAAACGTTTCGTAGTCATGTGATCACGAATTTATTACGTCGTGTTTTCTTGTGTTTTTGTAAAAAAAGCAAGTAATTGCCACGTATATCCAGTCCCCAGTGGTGAGGTTGCCATGATTTAGTTTCTTCAGTTTTTTCTCGGGAATTCTGTTTTACCGATAAATTCGTTATTTCCGAAATATTTTCATAGCTGCCACACATCTACTCAACTTAGATTAAAACATTTGGCCGCGTACAATCTCACTTCATACTAGAACATCGGAAAGTCAAAGCTAGGTCGCCTTCCCTTCCAGGCAGAAGTATCTAATACCTTACAGAAACTCCTGCTAATATTTCTGTTCGGCGTACGAATAAACCTTATGAGCTTTGCTGCAGCCTAAAGTGTCTGTTCACCATTGCTCTTCACAAAATGAAGGGCATGACGGCATATTACAATCAAATGCAAGTTTATTGTTGGATACTACAATATAAAATATTCTGTGCCTAGCCTGACTCACAAGATCAGCTATTATTCTCACGCAATAGATCCGGTGCTGACGCCCAGTGGCAGCTATCGCGTCCATGGAGAAATTCCTTCGCTCGCGCAATGCCTTAGACATCTGTTTTGCAGTACTGGATCGTATCACTTTCCTTCCATCACGCAAGTGAAATATTGCATAAATAAAGTATTTGCGTATATGTTTGCTATCATGCAAACAGTTTTATGGGATGCAGATTTAAAACGTTCCTGCTATAAATTAAACCACGCTTGCAGGCTTAGTATATATGGTATAGTAGCTGCTACGTTCCCCTTCATGGATCACTGCCTTGAGGCGGAGGGGCTTGCAAACTCGATGAAGTCGTGAGCTCTGCTGTGTAGGGCCACCCAAGATAGACAGGTCACGGCAGAGAGTTCTGACGAAACATGATTCACTGGAGAAGGTAATGGCAATCCACTACAGTATTTCCTGCCAAGAAAAACCTATGACCAGTCAAAATAGCATTAATGATATGCCGCCGAAAGATGAGCAACTTCAGGTTGGAAGGCGTCCCACATGTTCTTGGGGATGAACAAAGGCCGAATCCTAGTAGCTCCAGGACGAATGAAGCGGCTGGGCTTTAGCCAAAAGGACGCTCAGTTGTGGATGTGTCGGGAAGCGACCGGGAAGGCCGATGTTGCAAGGAGATATATCACATAGAAACATGGAATGCAAGATCTATGACGCAAGGTAAACTGGATGTCGTTGAACGAGAAATGGACAGATTGAACATTGATATCTTGGGTATCAGTGAGCTCACGTGGACCGGAATGGGAGAATGTATTTCCGAGGACCGTTATGTCTTTTATTGTGGGCACAAATCCAGGAGAAGGAATGGGGTCGCACTCATAGTAAACAGAAGAATGAGTAAAGCAGTGCTAGGGTACAAACCCAAAAACGGCCTAATGATCAACTGACCACCGTCGCCGCAACCGTGAAATAGTACACAGTAACCGCCTGAAACCATGCGGCGATACTGTTATCGTCACATCGTCACATGGCTATAAGCCGCCAAGTTGACGCCTTTTCACCCGGTGTAAGTTGTAAGACAATTATTCAGCTCTGAACTATTCAGCGCCTGATGCTGAAGAAAGAGGACGACAATCATGTTCAACACCTGACGGTCAGAAAAGACAACGACGACAAAACTCGCTCCGACGCTCGCGTGTGTGGTGACATAAGTTGTACGACTGATCGCCGAACTTTCCCTTGACTGTTCACGGCGTAGCTCCCTGTGCAATGTTTTCTATCACACTATATATATATATATATATATATATATATATATATATATATATATATATATATATATATATATATATATATACATGGACCCTCCTTCCCGACTAGCTACATATCCTTTATTATGAATGCGGAGTTAGTCGCCGTCTACATGCCCAGACTACAGACTGCTATGGTATTGATCGACATCCTTTACACTTTGTATAAGTGATTTGGATACAGTTGTGGCCCAGTGGGCAGGGTAGAGTCTGGAGTGCTGTCTGATGATTAGTTGGCTTCGTGCACGAAAACTTACTGGTCTAAATAGATTCCTGGTTTGATCTGATAGTGCATCTTCTACATTTGAGGACGAAAAATTGTCACTTTTTATTAGTAGCGTAAAAAATTTCGGAGCCACTTCTCGTAGACACGTGTGCGTGTTAACAAACAATTCGCGACGGTGAGGTCCATGACAAGTGATATTACGATGGACGATTACTTCGGTAGATAAAGAGCTGCAAAATCACGGTTATTTCGATGGCTCAATGATGGCACTGTACTCGATGCCAGTTGTTGAAAGTGATGATTGCAGCGTCTGAAGAAAATAGTGAATGGTGTGACTTCAACTTGCTGTCAAAAATGGATAAATTGGCGCCAAACGTACAGAGTTACGGTTGAAACCATGCTGTAATATCAAATGCTGTAATCACAAAATAACCCATCGTAACGCTCTTGTACTTTGACATCGGTCAGATGGTTTGGGCAATTTATTGCTATTGAAATTATTACTGTAGGCACATTGAATAGTCTAGGCTTATTTGATATCGCTAAGAGGCCAACATCGCTAAGCAAAAATGTGCTCAGAGAAAAATAAGGTCAGTTGTGGAAAGTCAGCTCCATGGGTCATTGTATGATTACTGGACACTTCCTCTATTCCTTGTGCTATTATGTCGAGAGGCTCACACTTCTTATAGGAGAGTGCTGACTGAAGTAGGGCTTGTCCCACCTGTCGGGTTCCAATGCGTTCGCATCCCTATTGAAAAATACAGTGCCAGTGGGACACAGTATTTCAGTTTCATAGCTAATAGACCAGTGTCGCAATGGACACTGCGACACTTGGTGACTCTCTGTACTGGCGCACTGGGTGAGATTGGATAAAGGCACACTAGGTGACATCGTGGGCTGGCACACTGGATGACACTGGGAACTGGCACACTGGGGGATTATATGTATAGGCGCATTGGCATGCTGGTACACTGGCAGCGGCAAGACAGCACACTGGTCCACATGAGATACCTGTGTGTAGGAGAAAGTACACTCGGCACGAAACAAGCGGGTGATTCTCTGTTTCCATGGCTTGCAACATAGAGCTTCGCGAACTTTGTGCAATATTGTTTTAACACTATCCCTTCTGACCGCCCAAGTGACAGACTTCCGCAAAAATATTTACAAAGTGCCTTTCAGCTTGCGGCTATATTTTGGCAGTTGACACCTCACTTGATTTTTCTGTGATAACCTTGGGTGTTAAATCAAAATAAAGATATTTATGTATGAGTAATGAAAGAAAAATGGTACTTAGGGTCATAGGTCAAAATTGCACTCTATTGACTGGCGACAACTAATTTTAACGTTCATTTTGAGCACCAAAGCATAACGAAGCTTACTCATTATAGTTATCATTTTCTCAGGAATTGCCAGCATGATTGGAATACTATGAGCAATCATGCAAGGTTGGTCCTTGAGCGTCCTCTCTCTTAACCCCACAGGGGCCCAGAAATACCGTTACCAACTCAACTGCCAAATTTTGCCTGATTTTTCATGCTTTTGTTAAATTCAAGGTTTCTCTCGTCGCTGTACCGGTTCCATCCAAAGTCAAACTACAAACAAAACTTCATATATATATTATGCAACTACAGAGTGTAAAGAAGGTGCAGCCATTCACAATGAAACTTTGCAGCACTATATTGCAGCACCTGCCCATAGCGAATACTCATTTTCAACGGCACAAGAGGCGCCTGTACACATGGACTTCGCCGGACGGTCCGTGCAGGAATCAGATCGATTGTATTATTTGCCGGCAGAGATGGAGAAGCGCTATACAAGCAGTAAAAACAAGGCCTGGGGCCGATTGTGGCACAGATCATCAGCTTCTTGTTGCCAAGATTAAGCTTCGATTGATGAAAACGCAGAAAACTAGACGGTCTTTCAGGTATAATCTGGATCAAGTTCCATTAGAATATGCTGTGGAAGTGAGGAATCGATTTCAAGAATTAGATCTAGAAGATAAAGAGCCCGAAGAGATGTGGACTGATGTTCGTGATATAATACAAGAAGTTGCTACTAAGGTAGTTCCAAGGCAAAAGAAATGCAAGAAAGCAAACTGGTTATCTGAAGGGGCTCTGCAAATAGCTGAGGAAAGGAGGATGGCAAACGTTATGGGGGAAAGAGAGAGATACAAGATTCTCAATGCGGATTTTCAGAAAATAGCAAGGAGAGATAAGAATGCCTTCCTGAACGTACAGTGCCAAGCAGTTGAGGAAAACAGCCAATTAAGGAACACAAGAGTTCTGTATAGGACAATCAAAGATATCAAAGGAAGCTTCTGTGCTAAGCTGGGCGTGATAAAGGACAAACGAGGCAAGGACCTCACTGAAGCCGCAGAGATAAAGAAGAGGTGGCAGGAATACACAGAAGAACTATACAAGAAGGACCCGAATGTGCAAACGCAACACAAGACGGTTGTGATCACTGATCTCGAGCCGGGCATCCTGAAGAGTGAAGGGTAATGGGCCTTAGCCAGCCTTGCTAAGAACAAAGCCAGCGGGATTGATGGCATTCCAGCTGAGTTGCTTCAAAACCTCAACCATGACGCTGTTAACATTCTGCATACATTATGTCAGAAGATTTGGACAACCCTACAGTGGCCACAGGATTGGAGGAGGTCAGTTTACATCGCCATTCCAAAGAAAGGCAGTGCCAAAGATTGTTCCAACTACCGCATGATCGCGCTTATTTCGCATGCTAGCAAAGGGATTTTGAAAATCCTCCAAGGTAGGCTGCAGCAGTATGTGGATCGGGAGCTTCCGGACGTCCAAGCTGGGTTTCGCAAGGGCAGAGGAACTAGAGACCAAGTTGCCAACCTTCGCTGGATCATGGAAAAAGCAAGATAGTTCCAGAAACCCATCTACTTCTGCTTTATTGATTATGCGAAAGCGTTTGACTGCGTAGATCACAGCAGATTGTGGCAAGCTCTACAAGAGATGGGAGTTCCAATTCACCTCATCTGTCTCCTCAGGAACCTGTATGAAGGGCAAGAGGCCACAGTCAGAACTGGGTATGGTCTTACTGATTGGTTTCCGATTGAGAAAGGAGTGAGGCAAGGCTGCATACTGTCGCCCTGCCTATTTAACCTATATGCAGAGTGCATCATGAGGAAGGCCGGTCCAGACGAGTCTTCAGCTGGAGTGAAGATTGCTGGAAAACGTATCAACAACTTTAGATATGCGGATGATACCACTTTAATGGCAGAAAGTGAAGCGGAACTCAAGAGACTTCTGATGCGCGTACAAGAAGAGAGTGAGAAGTTTGGGCTTAAACTGAACATTAAAAAGACAAAGATCATGGCGTCTTGCCCTATCAAGTCCTGGAGCATCAAGGGACAAGAAGTGGAAGCTGTGACAGATTTTCTCTTTTTGGGTTCCAAGATTACTTCGGAAGGAGACTGCAGCCATGAAATTAGGAGACGCCTGCTTCTGGGAAAGAGAGCAATGGTTAGCCTTGACCGCCTAGTAAAGAGCAGAGACATTAGTCTGCCAACCAAGATCCGTATGACTCGTGTTATTGTCTTTCCAGTTGTGATGTATGGATGCGAGAGTTGGACTGTGAAAAAGGTTGACCGCCGAAGAATTGACGCGTTTGAATTGTGGTGCTGGCGAAGACTCTTAAAAGTTCCTTGGACTGCTAGAAGATCAAATAAGTCAATATTGTCGACCATAAACCCTGACTGCTCATTGGAGGGTCAAATTCTAAAGTTAAAGCTCAGCTACTTAGGTCATCTGATGAGAAGAGAGGAGTCGCTGGAGAAAAATTTGATGTTGGGAAAGGTTGAGGGTCGCCGGAGAAGGGGTAGGCAGCGAACGCGATGGTTAGATGGCATCCTCGAGGCACTGCAGATGAAGTTATGTGATGTTAGGAAGATAGTGAGAGACCGGAAAGCGTGGCGTGACATGGTCAATAGGGTCACGAAGAGTCGGACACGACTGAACGACTGAACTGAACTGATGGTTCTTTCACATGCAAGGCATTACACTGTACATTGGCGCCTTGCTTTTTGGCAACTTCGAAAACTAACAACTGCAGGCGGAATGCGATCCTCAATTTTTGGATTCAACAGCCGAGCACCGTAACTACTAAGTCACTACAACGGAGCTACTATTGCATTCAATCACATTATTCCTCAGAAATGCTTGCTTAATCGCTTACTGCGTGTGGCGACAAAACAATGCCGCTCTTTGCCGTTGCTCAGGTTCTGGGTTTTTAGAAAAGTTCTTGTCTCCCGGGAATCAGCTCGCGAGGCAGCAAATCCCAGAAGGTTTCGCATTTTGGTAACCAACTTCTGTTCTTTCGTTTACTACAAGTGAAGTTTGTTTTTCTATAATTCCGGTTTGGGCGAAGGGAGAACCTGCAGAATATGACTTCATCACGTCAATGCATATACGAGTGCATCTAGTCAGTGTAATAAAAGCTTGATAGGGTAATAAAGAAAGAGGAAGGCAAGAGTGTGAATAAATACTGTTATTTCGAAATTAGCGGAAGGATGTCATTGGGTTAAATTCAAGTCTGCATCGCTGTGTAGCAGCACACCAAACACCATTGTAGTGTGCCCATCAAAAACACGATGCCTTACCAAAATTTTATTAGTGTTAAATTGTACTTCATGCTGCTTAGTTTTAGAAACGGAGTGCGAGCGTAACTGTAATATCCTAGGCTGAATGACGAAGCGGCAGTAGCAGCGCAACGCTCAAAATGCCTGTGTCTGTCGCCGAGTCCTATCGTTTGGGCGGCGTGCACTAGCAGCAACTACTGGCGTTAGCGCCGTCATCACGAGACTCATCGCCAATAATTGTCTTTTTGTGTGGTTACCGCTTTATTGTTAGCTACTTTAAATGGCTTAATGATACATCATTAACATACCCCATTCAGCACGACTTCAATGCAGCTAACCTAGCTTACTTGCTCCTTCCTTGCAGTGAGGTTGCCGGTAAAGAAGAATGTAGACTAGACTAGAGAGTGAATGCTTACAGGACACACACTGCATACACGCAGACGGATTTGTAAAACAGCCCTTTTTCGCAACTACCGCTTTTTGGAATTGGCTAGTTATTTGTGAACATTCATTTGCAAATGCATGCTGGCCGTGTTCCTGCTATAAATACAAAGCAGGCTCTACAAACATCATGCGAAACATATTAACATATTTAGTCGCATATAACCCTCACCAATATTTAAAACTGCGTCTATAAAGTGGGGTGCGGGTTATTAGATAATTGTTTTCCGGAGGGGTGGGAAGGGCATTGGGCAGTTACAGAGCAATCTGCAGTCTCCCTATGTAATCCGGCATCGCCATCGTCATCGACGCTTGCCAAGCCGATAAGCAGCCAACAAAAGACTTAGCCAAATTCAGATCCATAGCATAGCCTGTTTATTCTCAACGCGACAGGTCACGCTTTGTTCGGCCAGAGGTAATCAGGCATTTTGTCAGGTGCTGTTTCAACACCCAAACAACAGAGTTCGCACTGTTGCCCTGCTATGTTGTCGCACCATGAGTACGACACAGTGGTATTGTCTCACAACGTAAGAGAAGCTAAACATTAGAGCCACTGCGGACGAAATTGGCAACACGGCTGCAGCAAAACAATAAGGTGACGACGAGTTGTGTTTTCGCAACTGCAGGGAAAAAATGAAGGAGTCTTGAAACAACGAACCGGAACAAGCGAGAGTTTCGTGTTCCGAAGACTAGCTTATACCCCCACCTCGAAACGCAGCTTGCCAATTCAATTAGGAGCAGAGAAGTTGCGGTCACATTGTTTCGATAGAGATGGCTCAAACGGAATCACTGCTCCGAAATGAAACCTCCACGCCAGGTTTCTGCAAGCCGTTAATTGCTTTAGCGCTTTATGGCATGACATGCATTTACGATGCAAAGAATCCGAGGCATTCTGATCCTTACGAGGAAAAATTGTTGACCTTTCAACGATATGTCACAGGACTTCTCAAGGAGCGTAGTAAATGCCGGTCAGACCCCAGTGTACATCGAGATGCTGATGGACATGAGTACTGGAAAAGGGTTCCAATTCAGTCAATGGGCTGACTGGCGGTAATGCCAGGCCGCGCTGTACAGAGATGTTATGTGCTTTGTGACTGGTTCTGAGTAATCTGGGAACTAAGAGCATTTGCCTTTATGTCACGCCGATCAATGCTCGTGCTGGTTTCCCTCCAACGCACTGCGCTGATTCTGTCAAGGCACAACTCGCTGTGACCGGTAACAACCTATATGCTACTTGGTAACAACCTAGTTGTGCATGACGTCTATGCTACAGCCAATAGGCGCGTGCCTGAACAAGCCTTTCAAGGAACACGCGAAGTGGCTATGTCCCCAATGTATGACCGACGGCCTTTACGCCCTAGCACCGACGGGACACCTGCGAATGGCATAAATTTGATTGCTCTGCCAGTGGATTGTGGACGCGTGGACAATGTTACTGGCAGGCTTTGTTCTTAAGAGCTTCAACAATGTTATATCAGTAACAACTTGGTTGGTTTAAATGAAGACTACATCGTTGAAAGTATCAATGAAGCCTAGAATGGTACTTGTGAGAGCGGTGACGATTGAGATTTGGATAACCAGTGATGTTTTGGTGGTCGTTTCAAAAAATTGTTTTGAAAACTGAATGTTCACGGAGGGTGCCGCGGATAAATTAGTGGTGCGGGCGGAGTCTGACTTTGGACTCCATCTTACCTTATGTATCTTTCTAGGGTTGAATAAATTTTTTCATAAACATGCAGGTTTTACGTGAGGACGTTTTTTTAAGAATTTCGAAGTTAAAGATGCGCGTTATATGCAGGGGCAGGTTATATGTGAATAAATGCGGAGTTTGCCACTATAGAGTTCGTGTTGGATTTTCTACTTCATTCCCTATATTCTAAAGCGCCCTTTTTTTGTGGAAAGATTGACTCAAATGACGTGGGGGCTAGAATAGAGTACGCAATTCAAGGCAATGGCTGAAATAAGACTAGTAGCAATTTTCAGAGCGGCAAAATTTCAGTTTGGGACTAATAATATCCATATTTAAAGCCACTCAACGACCACAGAGACTGGGCTCTGCAGCAGAAATCCAAGTTTCGGAACCGTTAAAGAGGAAAAAACATTCTTTTTGGCACAAAAAATGAAAATATATGAATAATAGACCATAATGTGATCCAAAGGAAATCTACAATCGGCTGTATTTCAGCGGTACTGAGTATATATTCTTTAGGCATCCAGCAAATGAGTGTTTTGTATTACAAGGCATGTTATGACATAAAGAAAAAAAGCCTGTGAGTCATAAAACCAAGAAGGAAAATTTTTCACATTTCAGGGACAGAATAAAAATAGAAAAATCTAGAGAATAATTATCGTTTTTTTTTCTGCATCAAGTGCGGTTTGAAAATCTTCATCACGAGATCTTATCTTGCTTCCAAGCCACATAAAACGATGTTTCACTGTCTATGAAATCCACAGCTCGTGTTATCGAAGGGCAGCTCCAGAAAAGCCCACTATAGTAGTACGTCGTAATGGGCTGTCATCATCCAAGCATTACACCAAAACTGAACCAATAATAGGGTCAATAATAGCAATTCATTGGGGTTCTACCCTCGCCAAGATTTGAGCCAATATGCTGGAACCTTCTTTCCCACAATGACCACTATTTGCATACTAGCTCATATTTTGGTATACAGAATCTCAAGGGCTACTAAATATCTTACACCCAAACATACCCACTGGCTCACCCCGCCGGGGTGGCGCAGTGGTTACGGCGCTCGACTACTGTTCCTAAGTATGCGGGATCGAATCCCTGCCTCGGCGGCCTCTTTTCAATGCAGGCGAAAACCAGGGTTCCGTGGGCTGTGCGATGTCAGCGCACGTTAAAGAACCCCAGGAAGTCGAAAATTTCGGAATCCTCCACTACGGCGTCTCTCATAGCCTGTGTGGCTTTGGGAGGTTAAACCACACAAAAAACAAAACACAAAACGTGCCCACTGGCTCGTATACAACGTTCATCCAGCCACAATCACTTGCTGTCCAATACTTGCAACCAACCTTACTCACTGGCTTTTATGAACTGCTACCCAGCTAGGCTCATCGCTTGCCAAACATAGCCCACCGAAGCTTGTCCACCGGCATTGAATAATTACCATCGAGAAAATCTCATTATTGTTGAATGTTTGTTTTTATTCTTGGCTATTTTGTGCTGTGATTGGTTTTACGGCACAGAGGCAACTAAAGCCCTCATGCGCCAAACACCGGGTTGAGTTCGCTTTTCTGCAAGCATTTACATGCAGCTAATAATACATGTACAACATGCTGAAAGTATACATGCACACAAAAAGCCAGAATATAGTTGGTTGTATGAATATTTATTACCTGCGCATGAGGTATAAGTGATTTTAACTCTAGGCAGGATGCTTTCAGACATCCGGGAGTTCACCGGCGGTTGGGTTCATTGAAAAAGTGTCGGAAGATCCCAAGTTTTATGACGACGCCGCATTAATAGCAGCAATAGACATCTGCCAAGCCAGCCTCTCTAGAACGCGTCTTTTACCCTCGAGTAAGCCCCTATCTGCAGCCCTTGCAGGTGTATGCTTGAGCAGCTTGCATATCACCATCTCCTCTTGTGCAGGAAATGTTTGCAAGTAAAACAACAATAAGACGCCATATTATGCTGTTACCTTTTTTCCTACAACATGGGCAAACTCTTTGTTAACGTAAACTTTGTCACTGCTACAAAAGTTTGTGTGTCGAAGCCAGTAGGCTGAAAATAGCATTCATAAAGAATGTATATTTCTGCTTGGTACAATAGAGTTGAAGCATAAACATCTGCATAAACAGCAGATAAATACTTTCTATCAATTGTATCAGATAAAAATGATGAGGAGATGAATAATTTGCAGTAATACGCCACATTATAAAATATTATCTTCCCGTTCGGCGAGCAGAGCCTTGCATGCAGCGTCAGCTGTAGCAGCCCAAAAGAAAACTGGCAAGCAAAGGTCCACTTGTGCGAACCTGTGTCTTTACTCCGGCAGGGAAGGGTAGCAACATGGCTAGCAAATGCAGCAACTAATGCTCCCCATCACCTGCTGCTCCTTTACGAATATATCTTAAAGTAAAGGACCAGTGGTATTTACGCTTATGTGCAGTCTGTTCTATGATCCGCGACGCAGGCGGGGGCAAGTCGTGGTTCGACCGTTTATTCTCCGAGTGAAAGCGGAGCTGCGGCAGACAATGAGCGGCCCCCTAAGGTCTACTTCGTGCCATGTAAAGTAGTGGGATTAGCCCACCTCCCCAATTTTGGCATTAAACGTTTTCCCCACCACCACCCGCGAGGCACGCACCGCCGCTGCTAGAGAACAGAGGGAAGGGAAGGGGGCAGAGAGCGCACCAGTCGTGCAAGCGCAGCAGTGCTGTCTGCATATTTTATGTGGCATCGCAAGTTTCATTTCCACGGGCGTTCACTGCACATGAACGCGAACGTTGCCACGGCGAGGGCTCGGGCCTCTCCTTCACAAATAGCCGCCTTTGTAACACTGATAGAGAGCACGTACGAATCTTCTCAACTGTTAGAGAGAACGAACACATTTTCTTGATTGAAATACCGTTGCTCTGCTCCAACATGTTTTGATAATATTACCAAACACGCACGGAGAATATTCTCCGAACACCGCATAGAAAGACGTCTATAAACATGTTATGTTAAGCCAACTTGGCAAACATATTGGAAGGCAGCTCATTGAGAGTTATACACCCTCTTATAAAACATTCGGTGAAAAAATACGAAAAGAAAATATGTTCCTTCAAGAGCAGCAAAACAAGACAATAATAATTTTATGACATCGTTTCTGTAGTGAGAAGGTATTCATTAGTTCATGACTGTTTTTGACACTCCGACACAAAATGATTACAGTGCCACGTATTTCAAGTCCCCAATAGCGGGGTTGCTATGCTTCTTCAATGTTGTCTCTTTGAAACCTTCCTTACTTCCAAAACATAAATCCGAGCTAGTTAAACAGCTGCCACAACATCTAAAGAACTTATAGTAAAACGTTAGGCCGCATACAATGCTATTAAATTAAATATACTTCATTCCAGATCATCTGAGAAATAGAGCTTAATTTTTGCCTGGACCAGGCGAAGGTAGGGAATGTATCAAAAGTGTCGCTATTTTTATGTGGGCGGATATAGCTTATTACTATGCGCTATGCTGCATCAACAGCCTAAAGGGTTTCTTCATTATTCGTCGCTTGCGGTAACCCTAAATGCAGAGCGCGTCTGCATATAGGAATCAAATTCAAATTTATGGTTGGTGGAAATCACAATACAAAATATGCCTCAAAGCTATCTCGGCAATGGCTGCCGCCGCTGCGTCAAAAATACCCATCTGTCTAACACGGTTCGAGAGAACGTACGTATTTTTCAAGAGTGACATGCCTTGACTTGTAGCAATACGTTTTGATAATAATTCTATAAAAGTATGAAGAAACTTCCCCAAGCACTGCATAGGAAGACGCTCCTAAATGCATCATAATAAACCAACTTCCCTAAGATACTCCAAGGCACCTCCGCGAGATTTATGCACCCGCTAATACATATTTTGGTAAAAGAATAAATTTTTTGAATAGCAACAAGATCAGGCAATAATAATTTTATGGCAAACGTTTGGTGGTCAAGTGATCACGAATTTATTACGTCGTGTTTTCTTGTGCTTTTGTAAAAAAACAAGTCAGCGCCACATATATCCAGTCCCCAGTGGTGAGGTTGCTATGATTTCGTTTCATCAGTTTTTTCTTGGGAATTCTGTTTCACCGGTAAATTCGTTATTTCTGAAATATTTTATTTGCTGCCACACATCTACTCAAATTAGATTAAAACATTTGGCCGCGTACAATCTCACTTCATACTACAACATCGGAAAGCCAAAGCTAGGTCGCCTTCCGTTCCAGGCGGAAGTAGCTTACAGAAACCCCTGCTCATATTTCTGTTCAGCGCACGAATATACCTTATGCTGCAGCCTAAAGGGTTTGTTCACCATTGCTCTGCACAAAATGACGAGCATGACGGCATATTAGAATCAAATGCAAGTTTGTTGTTGGATATTACAATATAAACTATGCTGATCTTTGGCTCACAAGACCAGCTATTATTCTCACGCAATAGATCCGTTGCTGACGCCAGCGGCAGCTATCGCGTCCATGGAAAAATTCCTTCGCTCGTGCAATGCCTTATACCTCTGTTTTGCAGTACTGGATCACTTTCCTTCCATCACGCAAGTGAAATATTGCATAAATAAGGTATTTACGTATATGTCTGTAGTCGTGCAAACAATTTTACGGGATGCTGAGTTATAACGTTACCGCGATGAATTAAACCACGCTCGTAGGCTTAGTACATATGGTCTAGCAGCTGCTACGTTATTAAACTGGCCTATGGCGGATTGAAATATGCATATGGTTGCGCCCTGCGCCCTGTTTAGTTTCTATTCATAGATAATGAGCATTGTTAGAATGTAAGCAAAAAACATATGCACCTGTTCGTTTCTAGTTTAAAGAGGAATTGATGAAGTATTCTCAAAATTAGAATGGATGTGAGGGGCCTCACGCATCACGCTGAAGGCATATGGAAGTAATGTGACTGTAATGGCTTCGCGTTCCAATTTAGTAGTTATCTCTTCCATTGTGGACAGCAGAGCAACATTCAGGCGTTTCTAAGCGCTTCATAGATGGCGTAAGCCACGCATCCGACTCGATTTCAACGACATTGGCACGTCGCACGAGGCATGCCCCGTGTGCATGCTTAGTGTCACTAAATCATGAATTGGATGGATGCTTAAGGTTTTTGCTCAATAATGTTGACCTTCACCTCATAGCATGGGTTTGTCAAGAAACTCAAGCCATACGCCGGCAGGTACTCAGCCAACGGAGCCATGGGAGAGGACCCTACCAACCCCGCTCTTACCGCCTAAGCCATTGTTAAAAATTAATGCTCTCTTCTACTGTGACTATATTTCTGACGATGTAGAAATATGTTCGTTAGCCTCCGCGAAGGGCGCCACAGTATTGATCAAGATAATATATAAATATATAAGGATACCCTATTGCAAAAAGCAGCGTCTCCAGTGCGAAACCAGTAAGAGTTTCGAGCTTGTTTTGCACTGGATCTGCTGGGCACGCTGGAGGTCTGCGATATTCCCTGGAGCAGTAACAGAAAGACACTGGCTGCACTGGCGCGATGGGAGAAAAACGCTGGGATTAGCCTTTTAACGCTGGGTGTGTCGCTGGCATCCGCAATGCACTGGAAGAAGCGCTGTGTGTGCGCTGGGGCCGCACTGGTCCCAGTGCCCCAGTATAGCCAGTGCGGCCCGCAGCATAAGCCGGATTATCATCCCTCAGGGGCCAACAGGGCAACAGCGTACTCGCAATCGACCATCGTGGCACATATGAAAAATATGGTTCAAGCAAGTGCTTTTTGCTGCGAAGTCGTTGCGTATTTGTAAGAAAACAAAGGCAGTATCTTTTTTCTAGAGTTTTTATGTTTCGATAGGTCGTTTCGAGCGTTTCGAGAGAGACCACGACGGCCGCGCCTCTATCTCCTGTCACAGTGACGATTAACGCACAAATAAAGCTGGAATTGAACAATGTGGACTACCATGCATAACCAATTTCACAGCTGATCTTAAGGGCACTCTAACACAATGATTGCTGCCAAAATGTCCAATGCGAGCTCAATCGCAGGTGAGCGTAGCCCGCGCCACGGCCCAGTATAAACAGCAGAATGAGAAGGCAAAACGAGGAAGAGAGTAGTTTACCGAGCTATGGGCCCATGAGAGAAAAAACAAGATACAGCGCTTGTAACGCATAATATTAAGCGTGTTTCTCAAGCTTTTGAGCTCCTTAGTCTGCGTATGAAGCAGCCGATCCCTCGGTCATCGCAACGCTTCCGGAAATGTTTACATACAAATAAGGTTTAGTTACACGTAATATGGGGTCATCGCTGTGGCGCTTGCCGGTATTGAAGCTTGGTCGCACTTTTTTCCTTGAAGGTTTGTACGAAAGTTCCGTGTTCAGCGAAAATTACGCCCACGGTAGCAGAGCACCACCGAAGAGCTGGCGATGGTAAATTTGCCAGCGATGTAAAACTCCACATGTTAAAATGATTCCAGTGCACAAAATAGTGCCCATAGGCACTCAGAGAATGAGTTGCAAGTCGGGAGAGCGGACAGCAAGCTCCAATAATCAAGAAGTTGTAATTTTTAGAGCGGTAACAATGGGGGGGGGGGGGAGGGGGGGGGGGGGCTGTGGACTGAAAAACATGAAGTCCCAACCTTATAAATGCGGGTCATAACATAAAATGCAGAAATGTTTCAAGGAAATTTATTTCTCGGGGTGGCCGAGTGGTTAGCGCGCTGAGCAAATGATTGATATGTGCGTAGGAACTGAGGTCGAGGCGCTCTTGGTGCAGTAAATATTTTTCATTTTTTTAGGTTTTTTATGTACCTATCTTGTTTCGTTACTTTTTACTTTTTAATTTTTATCCGACGCCTTTTTATTTCGGGTGATCAGTGCCGCCAGTGCGCAGCGTCCCAGTATGCCCCGTCCCAATGCGTCCAGTTTCCAGCATCATACTGGGACCATAATCAGGTATGGCGCTGGGGCGCTGGCACCCAGGGGCACTGGTTTTTGCAATAGGGTATACAGGTTCAAAATTCTTTATTATCTGCAAGCTAGTATAGGCCAGTGCATGTTTAGATATGTACAATGTTTTGCAGCTGTCAAAACTTATTTCAAAATACCGATCACTATAATCCGATGTTATATACATTTTTGGAAACACGTCCAAAACTGACAAAACTTGATCAATGTATACCAACATATATTTCATGTTGTTAAGCTATATATACTAACATCACCTCATTTTTCAATACATATCACGATGTGCGCCCAGTTGGCAAGTCATAGCAGCTCCCCGCACAATGTCGATCGCTATAACCCACGATAGGTAGATATTGGGAAACCATCTGAGCTAATAGCAAAATATTTACCATTGTATGACAATAAATATTCTGACTTCACAGGTCATCAATGATGGCAGAAGAATATTGACTACATATATGCCATGATGCGCGCTATTTTGGCTCGCTATTAGGGCTCATCGGGCAGCATCAACCTGTATACTCGAGATTTACGTAATAGGGGAAAACCAGCATGCCTGGCGGGACGATATTTAATGTCGTGTCTGTGCGCGTCTCTGATAAGGCACTGTGGTATGAAGTACACGTGTGCCGAGAGCGCTTAAAAGCAGAGCGTCGCCACTATAGCGGTGGCAGTTTCGTCGGAGCCACCAGCCCACAAGCATGGCAAAATTAAAAAACCGTCTACTCGGAACTTGTCTGCTCCTTGCCACGGCATCCGACACGCAATAACGGGCGGCAGGAATAGGATCATGAAGCATCGCAAATCTTGAATGAAGGTAAGTGCTCCCTGCATTCAGCCTCGGTTCCAATTTCATATTTTGAAGAGTGCTCCGATACGCTGACTGATATCATGAATGAAGCAGACGCAGCTTCCATGCCGTTCGCCGATCAACCGGGCCAAATTGAACCATTCGACGCCTCTGCTGGTGCCTGGGCGTCATACGAAGAAAGGTTGACATCATTCCCGATTGTCAACCGAGTTCCCAAATGCCACAACGCGCATGCATTCCTAAGTATCGCTTTGTCCTAGAACATAGTCTTCTGAAATGGCTGGTTTTCCTGGAGTTGCATTCTGCTAAGAGCTTCGACGTATTGACGAAACCCCTCGAGGATCACCTGTCTCCAAAGCCTTCGGTCATCTGCGAGCGACCAGTTTCAAAAGAGACAACAGAACGAAGGCGAGTCAATTTCCGATTACGTTGCTGGGCTTCGGAAGCGTTCGCGAACATGTGAGTTTAGAAACGCTTTAGACAAGTCTCTACGAAATCGCTTCGTGTGCGGTCAGCTGAGAGAGGATCTGCAGCGCGTGCTGTGCACCTATGATAGCAAGCTCACGTTTCAGAAAGCTGTCGAGCGCGCTATGACTATGGAACCGGCAACAAAAAGCACTGCTGAAGCAGGTACTACAGGGCCAGCGGTTACTTCCATATATAGCGTGCAGGCGCAATCAGTGCCAAGCAGCAGGAATGCTTCCGTTGCGGCTCGCAAAAGCATTCTAGCCAATGTTGCCCCCACATAGACGATAAGTGCTAATAATGTACCCGAAAGGGGCACATTCAAAGGGTCTGCCATAGCGGCGGTTGTACGTCGCTTAAGAAACGGCCAACCAGAGAAAAGGTAGACTCTAAGTGCTGCCTCGCAACCAGAAATGGCGGCTGTAAATGGTATGTCTTCAAGTAAAACTGAACCTTCATAGTAGAAATGACCGTGAACGATGTTTTGGTGAGCATGAAGTTGGACACTGGGGCCTCTGTGTCTGTTATGCCTTTTGAGCAATGTCGCAGACTTTTTCCGTCAAGCAGACTGGAACGTACTGCTGTCAAGCTTCGCAAGTAAATGGGAGCCATAGTCCAGCCGCGAGGATTCTTGATGGTCAACGTGTAACAAGGCGCTAACACAGCGAGCCTTCCTCTTTATGTGGTCTACCAGGACAGACCCCCACCTCTGGGTCGGGAGTAGCTCAAGGCAATTCAACTAGACTAGAACAATGTCTGGAGTGTTCACTGAATGCCAAGGTCAGATAATTCTGTTGCTCAGAAGAAAGGCTGCACGCTGTGTTCGCGAACTATGTATGATCTGCGCCTACTCGGAACTTGTCTGCTCCGTGCGACTGCGTCCAACACGCAACATTTACCATTGCATGCCAAGATATATTCCATGTTGACGAGCCAATTATACTGACAGGACATTACTGACCGATGTGTGCCACGATAGATGCAATGTTGGCCCTCGTCGGAGATCGTTGGCCAACAGTGACCACTGGAACCGAAGATGTATACTACGGTGGGAAGCTACTGGGACTGATGGAGTAATATTGACCAATGCATGACAATATATGTTGATGTCCGCAAGCAAACTGTACTGGCAGGACACTATCAATGTATGTCATCATTAACCCCTCTAGCTGCAGATATACACGATGTTAGGAAGCCATCATGACTGGCGGGAGGATATTGACCAACGTATACCAAGATATATTGGATGCTGACAACCCATATTCTGGCAACCAAATATGGACCAATATATGTCATAACATGTGCGATGTTGGCCAATCGTCACAACGCATTGCGCAATATCGACCACATGACCCTAATATGTCTACAATGTTGGCAGCTACTAAAACTGGCGGGATAATATTGACCAATGCATGCGAATTTATGTTAAATGGCGACGAGCCATCTATACTGGCGGGACAATTTTTGCGGTAACGTCGCATGTTCTACTCTTGTTAGCGGTGTTTCTACAGGGACATTGCTTATTCTGGCGACGGAATATAAGCGAGGATCAATATTATATGGCGTAGGATTGACAGCGGAATAGGGGTGTTCATAAAAACAACTAATTAGAGCCTTGTGAAACTATTTATGTGAGGGCGCGAATGTGGTTTTGTATACACACATGACTGCCAGCTTTCTAGTGGGATGTTTATATACAATATTACCTTCAAATATAATTTTACGAGGTTAACATGTAGTCTCGCAGCACAAGGAAATGCATGACAGATGGTCGAATTCTATAGCTTTAAAGCCGATTTATGCAGCCATTCCTGATTAGTTATAGATGAAACTAACTGGGAATTGTTGAGAAGAGGTATATTTGAATTCAAATACTTTATGAAATGCAATCCATTTCGTTCGATTACCACTTTACCAGCCAAATTCTCAAAGCTGGAGCAATAAATGTCAGAAATATGAAAGTTGTTCCTGGGGCATTTTCTCTTTACGTTATCATGGTGTTTTTAACCTATGTTAGCATAAATACAGCCTTTTTAGGCACGAACGAAAGGCAGCACGAATCTTGGGCCAGTGTCGGTACGGTGTTTGCAATGTCCGGGCCAATGTACGACCAGTCGTTACCGATGTAGTACGAACACTGGGCCCAATGTTCGTTGTGCTTGGGGCTCCTAAAAAGTAGTATAGGCATTGTAGCACAAGTATTAAAGATACCCAACATCTACTTCATGCACAAATGTGAAAATGGTGCGCCTACGATTCGCTGAAAAAATATACATTTGCTTAAAATTCGGTCTCTATTCAACACATATATTTCTTTTCCAGCCCTGCGTCTTCATAAGTCAACTTCAGCATAGTTTGTTCATCTTCCTAGCGCCCCACTACTTTCAGTGCAGCCAGATACGGATGCCGAATGAGCGAAACCCTTTGGAAAAGCAGGCGTATGCCTGACGACATGTGGTGTTGGTTAGGTTTTTCTGTGGAGAGTTCCGTACTGTTTACAGCGTGTGCTGAGTTTTTCCGCTTCTACACAAATATAATTTTGGGGTCAAAGTAACGCATGATACACATCCCAATTTCTGGTTAGTCGAAATAGGATACGAATGGAAAGCTAGCGCAGCAGGAGCCGGCATAACGTTAGATGCATGTATGAAAATCGAAATTAGCAGGGTCAACTACACGGAGCTGGGACAATATAAGGATCCCCAAAGATACGTGCCAGAGGCCATTTGAATATAATGACTCTAGTATAGCTGATGACGATGAGCGCGAACCAAGAATTTTTGCGAGAAAGCGGCTGCTATCAATAGAGCTGTGGGGTTGCCACCGCTTGCTGACAGTGATTATTCCGGACAGCGGTTATCTGCTTATGGCATGCTTACGCACACTCGCAAGTCTGAACAGAACTGAAAACAGCAACCTACTTACTCAAGGCCAGTAAAATCTGCATTGCTGTAAAATTTCCAGAGGACCCGGATATCGGTTGAAAAAAAACCCCGAAAAACGCAACGACCGCACCTTATTTAGCCACCGGTGCTTGTTTCAATACCGATGAACAATTGTGCATTTATGGATACTAAATCCTAGTTCTCAAGTTTAAGTAGCAAGCGGTGCGCTTTTTGAAGATATTACAAGATTATGGTTTGGCACCGAGATTCCATTCATAGCGGACATGTGTTTGCAGTGCGAGCATATTACGATCCCAATACTGGAGTCCGTCTTCAACTATGTGTTTGCAGTGCGAGCGTATTCCGATCCCAACACTGGAGTCCGTCGTCAACTCTTTGATACTTCTAGACTGATTTCGTCTACATGGGAGAATAAATATAGAACCTTAGAACTGAGACCTTAGAAGAAAAAGGATAGAAAAGGGAGAAAGCGGGGAATGAAATAGGAAAAAGAAACAATGGGGAGGGCTGGTGGAAGAAAAAAAAAAGGGGGGGGGGGGACGCTGACTTCGGCCTTTTTTAGCCGCCGGCAGCCAAGGCTGGTTTTGCCTCTTTTTGCCTGTCAATAAAATTGACGTACACATGAGTAAATTTCAAAAGCTTATGCGGAAAGAAAAATATCAAGCAGAGAAATGTACATGTAAGTCAAAGTACAGATTGTGAAATATAAATCAATAAACTGAAATGTTAGACGATGACAAGGTTTTAAACCCGCGGAGCCGCAGCGTGGTACGTGGGTGCTTAGATGATGGAAGGATTACTAGTGTTTTTCTGAGAATGTTTACAGAGAATAGAGAGAGACCACAAATGAAAAAAAAAACACGAAAGAAAAAGAAAAAGGGCAAAGAAAAAAACGGATTTCTTTAAATAGTGTGACGCGGTGGCTGAAGTCGTTTAGAGCAGTTCTCATCCTTTCCTTGGTCTAATTGCCTAAAGCAGGTAAGGTTTTCAAGCTGCTTCCTTTAAGCAAGAAAGTCTCCCGGGAGAAGCGTTGATACCATTTTTATAATGTGTCCAAGGAATGAATGAAATATGATTCCCTTTATATCCTGGAATAGGTGTTAGGGAAGCCAGACTGTAGAAGAGCGACACGAATCTTTTGGAAACTGTGCAGTGGCAGACATAGATGTTTCGAAAGCGCCATAAAAATACATAAAAGCTGTTGTAAGATGGCAGTGGCCGTGATGGCATTCAATCAAGGGTATTCAAAGATAACATAGATATCCTCTGCCCTCACTTTTGCCACTTGTTCAATCATTGCCTTAAAATTAATCGCTACCCTGATACATTGAAGGTTGCTAATATCGTTGCAATATATAAAGCAGGAAATTGTAACCTGATATCCGTGCTAAGTGCGATTAAGACACTTCGAAAAACTAACAGCGAAACAAGTAAAACAATTTCTTGACAACAATAAAACCATTACACCTCAGCAACAGGAATTTGTCGCAAATAGGTAAACTTACACGGCGGTATTAACTTTATCGCAAGCTATTATTCTACCCTGCATCAGAACAAAATAGCAGTTGTTTTTTTAGATATTCAAAAGGCATTTGATACGGTATGTCAGCCTATATTGTGCCGGTTTTGTCGATAACGCGCTCAAAATTTTTCATAGCTAGTTCTCTATCCGTAAGCAAAGAGTACTTATTGATGAATTTATATCAGATGTCAACGATGTAACCAGTGTTGTGCCACAGGGTCCTGTTTTGGGTCCCGTGTTGTTCTCACTTTATGTAAATGATCTCCTGCAAGTGCTTCGCTTTTCTCAAGTACTGTTGTATGCAGACGACACCGCTGCTGTATTTACTGGGGAATCTCGTCAGACAATTGAAACGATCATAATGAATGAGCTGACAATGCTGTCTTCCTGGTTCCTCAACAATCGCTTAACGCTGAACATTGCCAAAACTAAGTATATAATTTTTCACTACAGACACAAGACTGTTAACAATACATATACACTTACTCTAGGTAACTCGTTAATAGAACCAGTTTTTTCTTTTATATATTTAGTGGTTATATTTGATTGCCATTACACTGGAAAGAAAAAATTAACAACGTATGTAAAAAATCTGCCTTCGGGTGCCACATGCTCATTAAGGCGAGATACTATTTTCTTTACGATATACTAGGTTCCCTCTACTTCTCGTTTCTCCATTCACATATCAGTTACTGCTCTCAACCTTGGCGCAAAATGTATAAAACATATTTGTCGCTTTTATATTGTCTTCAAAAGCGGGCATTGAATGCAAAAACAACTAGTATTTTTTATCAATCCAACAGCAACATATTTGATGCCAACAAAATGCTATCGTACCTATACCTTGCGTAACAACAAAGTTGCGCTCGTGATCAAATATAATCAGCAATAACGCCTCCCTTTCATTAAGCTTATTTGTTCAGCCTTCGTGTAATACTAGGCAGCCATCTAACTGTATATATAACCTCCCCAAATGTAGAAATGTATATGGTGAGCGACTGATGAAGTTCAATGGTGGTAACGTATGGAATGAACTGCCGACCGAAGTAAAAGCCGCCAGAAATTTAAAATTGACATGTAAACTGTGTTACGAGTCTAATCAAATTCTGCTTGAATTGCTTTCTTAGTGGAATTCACGTTTGCTGCCTAGTTTTTGAAACATGCTTTACACTGCTATTTATTATTGCGCACATGGTAGTACGTGTGCGCAACTTTTTGTGATTATATGTACTTCGCTAGCACTTTATTGTACGTTGTAACCATATTCTTTCATGTTCTCGTTTTCTTCATGGTAGTACTATTATGGTTATCGACTTTATTTGGTCCTCATATATGCGGATTTTTTATTTGCACTTTGTTTTGTATTCTTGCAGATGTATACAATTATAGCTGTAATGCTGTGTTTATATCATTAATGTTCCTTTCAATCCTTGATCTTCTGTGGCTGAACCTGAAAGTAATATTTGTATTTGGACCGGCCCCTAGCCTACTCAGCTATCAACCCAAACAGTGTTTACACATATTACTTGGTTTTGTCAATAAGATTCTCTGAAAAAATCGGGTAAGGGTGAGACATGGGCTTTGTGGTTGTTAAAGCAGAACGAAATGATGTCGTGGTGTGACCAATGTACTCTTAGCACTGACTTTACAATGCAATCCATAAACCACATTGCTAAGTCGCAATCGAGGTCCTCATTTACTAGAAACAGAAACCGCTCGGACTTGGATTTTGCCAATTTGGTGTCCGATATATGCCGACAGACTTTGCAGCGAGGTTTCCCACATTGGTGACACCCAACACCACCTGAAAACGATTTGGGTTTGTCGTTAACAAGTAACTCTTATATTATTTTCCCGCAGTAGACAACCCGTTGTTGCACATTGAATAATGATGACATCCTAGTGTTCGGTCTTATTACATTAAAATGGCGGCTTAGTATGTTGTTCACTGTGGGAGCCGTTGAAGAGTTCGTTTGGAATAGGTTTGTTTTTGTGCTGCTGTTTGCCTTCTGTGCTTTATCTTGTAAGACAGAGACACAGTCTAGGTTGCAAGTGCGCTCAATCGCGTCCTCTACTATTTCTGCTGGGTATTTTTGATGTGACAAGACGGCTTTGAGGGTATGCGCATGTTGGTCGAATTCCTCAGTTTTGGAGCATACTTTTCGGTATACGTGCTCCTGGGAGTATAGATTATTTGTTTTGCACTGCTTCCGGTGGCTGCTGTAAAAATGAAATAATGCTGTCTATCCGTGAGCTTTCTGTACAGGGTAGTCGAGAAGGTGTTACTGTCTACTAAGATCTGTACATCGAGTAAACTATTCCTGGAGTCAAAATTTTGTACGTAAATTTGATTCATGGATGCAGACAATTAAAGTCCGCAACAAACTTCAACAGTTATGCTTTACCTTGTTGCCACACAAGAAAGTTGTCATCAAGAAAACGCTTGTAAAAATACGGTTTTCCGTTGGTCTTTCCAAGTAGGGTTGTTCTTCTTACTCCATGAGAATGCTTGTGTAGTTGGACGCCATTTTGTTCCTATCGCAGTGCCGCTTATATGTATGTAGTGCTGTTCGTCAAATTAAATTTGTTGCAGCTCAGGATGTGTTCAAGGAGGATGGAGAGAGTGCAACTGTCATTATTTAGGGAGGAGTTTGAATCTTCCAATGAGGCTAGAGTAGACGCTATGTCATCTGTGTGCGTGATATTTGTGTACAATAAGCAAACATCTGTGGTCACCAGCAGGCTTGTAGTGGGTACAGTCAAGTCGGAAATGTGAAGGAAATGGCTTGTACCCTTGATGTAAGAGGAAAACTTCAGTTGTATATCCTTGATGAGGAAAGTAATGAAATTATATATGTTTTCCGTCTGTGCCACGTTGCTCGAAACAAGTGGACGACATGTGTGACCAGCTTTATGTAATTTAGGAAGCAGATAAAACCGGCCTGGGACTGGGTTGCTTTGGAACATAGATTTTAACAATATCTCAGTTATTCGGTTCTCCTTAGCGAGCTTATCGAGAGTTTCCTCATTTTCTGTAGGCAGGTAAGGCGTGAGGTCGGTCGGAAGCTTCTTGTAGAAAGGTGTATCATTAGGCGGCTGGTGTCCCTGCAAGTATTCGGGTATGTCCAGAATTACTATAGCTCCGCCCTTATCAGCTTGTTTTATTACGATGTTCTCATATTTCCTCAACGTATCCAAAGCCTCGCGTTCTTCATGAGAAATAAGGTTGCGGACCGGTCATTGTTTTCCATATGCCTTGAAGATGTCTTTCTGCACAGTAGATATATAGATATCAAGATGTTTGTCGCGCTGTTTATTTGGCGCTCACAACTTATCAGACACCGTGGAAAACCTCTGTTGTCGGTCCTTGGAGTGCACGTGGAAATATTACCTTACGCGAAGATTTAGAGCAAAATTATCGAGATCCTGGGAAAGCTGATATGCGTTGAATTTGCCATATGTCGGAGAGAAAGATATACCTTTTGAAAGAAGACTCAGCTCAGCAGCTGTCAATATCATTTTGAAAAAATTCACATTGGTATAACCGCTGGTTGAGTCACTTTTATCGGCACCGGAAGTCTCACCGGTAAGGCCATGGGAGATTTCAAAACTTCGGCCACTTTCCGGAGAAGGTAGCAGTTTCGTGGCAGGGTGTTTCCGATATAGCTTCAGCGTTCAAACTCGCCGTGTAGAATTTTCATGCATTAATATAAAGCCAGTGGAACATTGTCTCTATCTAGCTTTTTGCTTTTCTGTCTTGACACCTCATCTCTCCTTTTTGTCTCATACTTATAGATGAGAGAAACGCCTCGCCTTCGGAAAAACACCTCGCGAAAAGTAAGATATTAGGTGGGACAAATGGAGTTCAAATCTGACGCGGTTTTCAATTGTTTTCCTCGTTGAGAGAAACGTCTGAGACTGGGACTGCTCTCCGCGGGCGGTACCTTTAACAGTATGTAGTCTATTGTCCGGCCGATGTTCCCCCTTCTGGGCGGTCAAGGCGTATGTGCGGCGTCGGTTATTTGCACCGTCGCTCCGGCAATGGCGGCGATGGTGGAGGGATGTTAGGAGACAAAGTTGACGGTGGGGTTCTTAACGACTTCAGCCACAGCTTCGTTTTTTTTTTCTTTTTTTGTTCACGCTCTTTCTTCATTTTCTTTGAACGTGCACGTTCTTTCTCAGCGAAACACTAGCCATCCTTCCGTCATCTTAAAGCACACGGATCATGCTGCGGCTTCGCGGGCTGGAAACCTTGTCAGCATCTAACATTTGTCTCTTTTGTTTTACATTTCCCATTCTGTACTTTCATTTATTCTTACATTTCCCTGCTTCATATCTTTTCTTTCCGCGTAAGGTTTTCAGCTTCTCTCATATTTTCTTTATTTTTATTTAGTGGCAAAATAACTGTTGGTCCCACCGTAGTCTTGTGATATTGTTATGTGCCAAACCTTTTGAAATACTATGAGCGTTCATTTCGCTTCGCTCCATCTATTCGCCAGTAACACCAGTGCCGTGCTTTGCATCATTCTCTACCCTCATTCCTTTTCATCTGTCCTACTTCCAGCAGGTTTCCTTCTCTCTTCTTTTCCTCCCCTTTTCCCCTGGGGCCGCCGCTTGTATTTGGAAAGAGAGCGGATTTGTTACAGGTTTGAAATGCCGCTATGATATCTATGGGAACAAGGGCGCCGCACGGTCTGGAAGCCACTTCACGTAAAACCAAGGGAAGGAATGTAATGAAAGTACGCAGATGGGGCTGCTTTCAGCGGTTCCTAACAAGTGGCTGTCGGTTGACGTTCCTGCAACGCCCTTCCAAGCCCGCGTCCTGACAGCTGATACCGGCCGCCCCCTCACGGCTGGCTTAAGGGAGTGGCTGCCTGTAGCTGCATAAGGGCCGCGCTTAGCGTTTACTCTGCCCCCTCCCCCCCCCACTCCTTTTTTTTTCTTATACTAACCTTCCCTGCTCTTTATTTTTCCTGCTTTTTTTTATTTTCTCTCTTGTCTCTCAATATGCGCATCCGTTCTCGTCTCGCTCAAATTGCACTATTGCAACGCCCGTGTTAATGTTTTGATTGTTTGTTTTTTGGTGTGCTATATATATATATATATATATATATATATATATATATATATATATATATATATATATATATATATATATAATTGCAAGGTCTTTCGGGGTATATGTCATTTTTTTATTATAATCGGTACATAAAACAAATATTTACAGAAACACTCTCTGCCACTGACGACATAGTATACAGTAAAACTGCTCTAATTCTTCGTGTAAATAACAAAAGCCAAATAATTAGCTTTTTATTTGCTGTAGTTGGTTTGAAAACCGATTGTAAAGTTGGATCTCATTAACAATACGATGCCGTATCAAGTTTTGGAACGAAGAAAAACATATCTTCTGGAGCCCTGCAATCTGAATATAAAATCCACAAACCGAAACTAACACAAGCCCAACCGTAGTGGTCACCTAATCCAGTAAAATTTCCTTTAAAATACAGATCAGAACAAAATGGCTCAAATCAGACCAACTAAGCTAGCCCGCAGATCGCAGTTTAAATCGAAAACTAGCTAAATACTTCCATTGCGTGGATTGAAATGAGCCAAATCCGTTCAACCCATAGGAGACTGAACCAGAGACCACGTGATTCAGCCAACATGGCAGCCCCCTTGTAGGCTTGTGCCGGCGGTAGTCGTGCCTGATAGCGCGGACTGCGTGGTCTGTTTCGCGAGCTCCTTTGATTTTTTTTTCAAGAGTTTTGTTTGATAGACTTAGTTCCGCATGGATAGCGACGGGTATGAAGAGATCGGTGAATTTCCCGTGCCAAGACGAGGAAAGAAATTTGCCCGCCAAGACGCCGAGAGAGCAAGAATTTGCCGCTTCCGAAATGTAACCACAGAAAGAAGACTCTGAAGTATGCGCTTCTGACAAAAACATCGGTGGAAAGCATCAAGATGGCGTTTATTGAACTGTGCAGTGTGAAACAAAAGGCATTTATATTAGTGCAGTGCACATCTTCTGCAGCCAAAAGCAGGAGAGGAAAAAAAGAGGAACATCGTCGAAGCCTCGCGTTTCTTACAAGGTACGGCTTGAAAATATAAGAGACATTCTTGTTTGTTGTGATATGTTTTGTGCAGTGCTTGCTGGTAACCACAGTATAGTTACCCGCTAGGTTAAGCACAGGCACGAAAAAGGCGGATTGAAAGCAGATGTTCGTGGAGGCGATCAGAAGCTCCAACGCTATGGTCAAAAGCGATCAGCTGTTATAATCTTCATAAACCGCCTTTGTGCAAGAGAGTAGCACTACAACCCACACACGACTGGAAAACAGTATCTCCCGGTAGATCTCAAGAGTATCCGAAATATACGGTGGATTTATAATCAACAGGCTACCAAGATGTGCGGGTGAAATACGGTTTGTCTCACCGAAGTTTTCGCCCAAAGTTCGACCTCTCGTTGGAACACCGAGAAGAGATGTTTCCGCTCTGTGCTTAAAAAACGCCTATGACGTCAAGACTATGAGATTTTCTGCACAGAAGCAACAGGTTCTAACAGCTCAACGGGTGCACAGGTTTAAGTATAGGGCTTTCTATTCCCTGTTACGTGAGAAGCGAGAAGACTTAATGACGTTCTCTTTCGTTGCCAACAAAATCATGTGATGCCCAAGGTTCCAGACCAGCAAGCCTATTAGAGCCGGCAGTTGTATCATTACCACATGTGCGTGGTAAAAATCAGAGAGCTGGATCGATGTCCAAAGATGCTGTCCATTTCTGCACATAGAGGGAATATGAGAGCAGCAAGGGAAGCACCCAAGTTTCCAGTGCTATACACAGTACACGTCGAGGTGCAAATTTGGAAGTAATTAAAGAAGTGAGGCTGATAGCGAATGGTAGTGCTGGTCTAAACAAAAACTCAACTATGCTTTGCATGATGTTTTGGTGGATTCAGAATGAGGCTCCAGCATGTGTTTCGTCGGTTTCTGTTGTGTTCCCTGTCACGGGCCGGCCACAGCTTTTTACCTCCAAATAGATATTCGGTGGGATTGAGAATCATATCAGAAGACATGAAGAAATTTTAAAGTTAGAAGGCTACAAGCAAATTTTTGCCAACCACGGCACTGCATTAGAAATGGGAAAGGATTGTAACATCTATGACTGGAAGGCCTACTGTACGGAAGTAAAGAGATCAACGTCCAACCTGCCTTTCAAAATTACTGAAACGAAGGTTTTTTTACATTCAAAGAAATTTGACAGTCCGAAGCCCTCAAATTAGAGCCGAACCCCACTACAGTGTTTCGGTGTCTAATTTTGTATCGGTCATAACGAGGGGAAAGACACTTGCAGAAATGCCGAAACAGTGCGAGCTGTATGCGCACCAACTAAACGAACTGAAGGGGAGAGGTGCCAACAACCTTCTGGTAATTCGCTTCGGTTTGTAATGGTAAAAAAAAGGAAGAACGTGCGTATTTTGTGGCTGCCTTTAGTCGCTGTCGATAAAAGGAGCCCATGGAAGATTGCGAAGAAGGCTGTTTATGCTGCCAGGAAGACAGACCAGCTATCCATGCATGAGTCTAAAGCGGGTGGCGCATACTTGTAATTTATTTTACTGCTGAAATCACAGCACGATCATTTTCGAATATTGTTTTGAATGTAACTTGACATATACTTCAGTAATATTAAAGTTTCAAAAAGAAAGCCAGGTCGGAACGAATGCTTCGCTTTAATATGAGCCAAATCCGATGTTTCCATTGTTGTAGAGGGCAAACTATGCACGCATATTTTCGGCGAATAATGCGGTCTGAGTGCTATATCTGCCCCATAAAATATGTGAGGTGCTAGGTTGAACACCAGCGCATTCCTTCCAGACAAGAAAGTAATGCCTTGTTCTCAGTTTCTGTTTTGATAGGTCTGGCGTACTTGGCGTATCCCGACGTATCTTTTGCTGGCTGCCAAATAAGAAGTTGGCGCGGTTAGGTACTTCGTAGACAAAAATTCATTTCAATGTTTGTTTCATCACCCCCCCCCCTCCCTCCCTTTGCAACGATGTTGTTTCGATGCTGTCGTGTGTAGTACCTGACTTGCGCAAGGCGCTTTGAAGGTGGCTTGAAATTTTGTGCCTTTCGTGCTCTCCGTATATATGTGTGCATTGTGTGTGGACAGTCGTTACGCAAGTATGTATAGTCATCAGCAGCAGGATCTTGACGGCACCCACTGCGGGGAATGCCTATCCCATTTAACAAAGCACCCGGTTATGTGCCAACTGCATTCATTTGAATGGCAGCGGAACTGTAATATTGCTTTTTGCATTCAAGATGTGAGCCAGTATGACGTTTAAAAATCATGACGCTCGGCTGACGCACTCGGGGACATTCCATCTAAGAATCCTTCAGATGTCATAACTTCACATAAAGTAGAAATAACCATTGACAGTTCAACACGACACACCAATTATAAACTGTATCGTAACTATGGCTGTGTAATTCAAATAAATGAAACAGCTTTTTTGTCACGAACATTAGGAGCTTCTGAAACCTCAGTATGACCGAAAGTTGTACGCCTTTTCATACAGCTATCTGGTATAACTTTTATAGTCAAGGTAATGTACTGAGATTTTAATCGGCGTCATTTTTAGAGGAGATTAATTCAGATATTACACTAACATCACATTATAAACAAAAAGAACCGAACAAGGGTAAATACGGTACGCCTCAGGTCGCAGACGAGCCAACGTTTCGACAAGTGGACTTGTCTTCGTCTGGGCATCACTACCATTACTAACATCATATCGCATAGTTAACGCACGTCGTTCAGGAACAAGTTTACTAGCCGCTTTTCGTCACACAGGCATAATGCTGGCCATAAATGAGCAGTAGATAAATTATGACGCAGTGTTATGGAGCCTAAACTTTCCCATGCCTTAGTTCCTTACGAAATATTGTTTCCCTCTATACGCCCGCCTTTGTTAGGAAAAGGCACAAGCTAGGCCGATGTTTAATAGAACACCATGATCACTTCTCTGAATAATTTCAAATAATTTCAGCAATCGTGGGACTGTGCGAAATCCTCAGGGCGGAGTGCTTAGGTAAAGAGAAAAAAATTCAAGAAGGCATTTACTCTTCCATTTTCTAGCCGTACATAATGTGAACACTTGCTTTTTTATGTTAAGATACATATCCGCGATTATACAACATCTTTGTTTCTGAATTAGGTAGCATTCTAATGATAAACTGAACAAAACACAAAGAAATGAATAAATGGCTATACATGATGTGAGAGTGATTTGTCATTTCACACTGTGACTCTTTATGGTATTAGCTCCGAGTAATAAATTTTGCATTTTCTTCTTCCCGCACCAACGGCATGCCAGACACTATCGCCGATTGCATTAATCAAGCCGCAACTAAACTATGCGAGAAATAGTTATATTCCTGCAATAGGTTTTATGAAATTAACGAAATCAGTGCCTGCATCATGCATTTGACTCCTGGTCACTTTGATTTAAACTGTTTGGGTCTGTTATACAGTTAGGAGGGTGCAAATGCTCCCTCCTAACATTTAGCGTTTTATGCTATTCTTTGGCGCGCCTAAGAATTACCATTTTGTTAATTACCGAACGCTGAATACTCAGGGTGTGTTCCATATCATATATCAAGCTGTTATATGGGAAGTATATCTAAATGATTTCTTGATACACGACTGCTTACACTTAAACGCCACCACACAGCGAACTAGATATCGGCCCCATGCTTCATCCCATTTTCTGCGTGCAGCGTAACTAGTGTAAAAAGCAACATTACTGTGAAATGACTCCATCGTTTGGTGTTTCGTAGCTTCGTTGGACAATTTGTTTATGCGTGACGTGTATCTATACTCAGGACCAATTTTTAGTTCAATCTAGCTCGCTGCATCGTTTAATCAATTATTGGCAATTTTCTCCTTTGAGTCAAGAATTTGATCCTATCCTGCTAAACAAGAAGAAATATGAAAATAATGGCTGCTGCTATTCTGCTATCCCAATATTTCTAGTCTTCAGTCTGCAAAGCTATGAAGCTGGCTCTTCTGTTCACCATCTTCTGCCTCTCGTCCGGTGAGGAATATGCGAGCCTACAACATGACCTGACCTTTGACTCTGATGGAAAGTTCAACTGAGAGCACTAAATACTTGTTCTATACTGCATCTAAAATATTTTCTGCGAAGCTTTGGCCTCGAACTCAAGTACAATTGTTCGTGATCTACAATATACTTAAGCTTCTTTTTATTAATAATGCAGACTATTTTTCTTCGTCATTAGGATGAATTATCTATGTATAGTGTTTAGGAATTCTTGTATCAGGAGTAAAATATGTAGCACTTTAATATAGGTACATCACAATTCCTTTAGTTACGACTATGAGATAAGAACTTGTTTATTCGTTCGACCTCGCCAAAAAAGCTTAAAATATAAATCACTTGCTAGTTTAAAATTTTTACAGCTCAAATAAATCAGACTGACCAACCATATGCCCGAACGGAGAAGAACGCGCGAAATGTGCGACAATTTTGTGCCAATGATTTCGTTGGGTCGGTTATAAACAGTACGCGAATAAATTAGCATTTCAATGAGGAGGCAAAAAAGATAACTGCAACGCATTTTCGTTCTTAGGCCAGCAATACTGCCTTTTCTAATGACCATCCACGTGGTGAAGGCAACAAGAATAATTACTCAACGCATGAAAAAAAACTGTTTCGAAATTTACCCTTTTGTGAACAACGAAGCTATAGATAAAACAATTTTGTGGAAAACAGTTTTCTGATACTGAACTCCTCAGCTGCCGTAACATTCTACCATCTAAACCATTTACAATGGAACTGGTAGTTTGTAACAGATGATACAATTTAGACGGCCTTAAACCTCAAATTTTTGAGGACTAATGTATCAGAATATTACCTTGGCAACACCTTCTCCAAGACACACCAGTAAAGCAAGACGCACCTACAGCAATGATAAAAAGCTTATTGCCTCCCCATTTATACATATATTTTTTTTCTGAGAAGGTGCACTTCAGCCCAGGCATATCTACTTCAATAGTGCTATAGGTTGGAAGGGAAAACCTCTGCAGGGGTTTAATGAGCACTGCAGCCCCGAAGACGTTTGCTATATTGAAGTGATTCTTTGCTATATTGAAGTGAGCAAATAAATTACATAAAACAGTGGACTGCAGGAAACTCTTTTGAGGTTCAGTCAACAACTTCTTTCCCACAAATAATGTACTCTTCATTAAACACCGCTACAAACAAGCCAACTCTATTCAGTGTACCGTACGATATTCTTTGACATGTCGTTCCATTACTTCTAGTCGAGAAATACCGTTTACCCTCCCAGAGAAACAGTTAGGATGAAGAGTTGCGACTTTGAAAACAAAAATTCTGAGAAAAGGTAGTGCACAAAACGAAACATAGAGTCAGTCAAGATGTCAAGGTCACCTGTGGAGACATATTTGAAGGGAGATGCGCGGGAAGGATGCCGCATCATTTTAGTGACATAGTATATTAAGCTTCGTGATTTATGCAGTTTACACATGTAGATTATTTCCTATTGAGCTTCCGCCTTCAAAGAATGTAAAAAACAAAGATGGCAATGTATTTTAATATTAAAGTATACCACAAAGTATATTAGAATAGGAATTATGCGTATAATTTATAATTTACATCTGCCTTAGCAACGACACACCTGTTTCAATTTCTTTGATAAAGGAAAAGTCTATATTATCAGGAATCAAGCGATATGATATTAAAATAACATCGACAATTTTATTCATTTTCAACGAATAAGTGCCTTTTTTACATCAGTAGCAGAAATAAATCAATAGCCTAGCACATACCTGCTGAATTTCTTTCGATACATGCTGGCTCCCTCGTCATTTGGGAAGCGCATTGCGATCTGGTTGCTATTAAAAACAGACTCGAATTTACCAGCTTAATTGAAAGATAAATTCATGAAGAAATTTAAAATACATATTCTGCAATGGAGGTGCACACCAAAACAGGATTTAGAATATATAAGCCAATCCACAGTATATGATGCTGATGAAGGTTTAGAAAGTATGAAAAGGCCTAGTGAAATAATTTATCTCTCTAAATACCTCTGCCAAAAACCTCCTACCCACGAGAGGCAAAGGTTTAGAGTGCCCACACGAGCTTCACAGCCGTTCGTTTAAAGATGCTAAAACTCATTCTTCAATTGGCGCATTCCTATAATATCATTGAATTTCACTAATTTTCAGATGGTGAAGAATTCCAACATTTAGTCGAGGATGGTTTCAGGTTTAAATACTGTTTTGCAAGATTGTCAAATATCTTAGAAACGTCCACTGAAAGCGCTAAAATTCTCGATTTGTTCTGTGCGGTAGTTCTATAAGAGTTGTAAATTCACATTTTTAGTTTGGTGATCTGTAAATTTAACACGACTGTCTATTTCTTTGCATGGCACGGAAACACTCATTTGAGAGTAGCCCTCATTCTGCAAATATGCTAATATGCATCGAAGCTTTTGTACTTCCTTCTTCATCACCATCACCATCACACTCATTTCAGAGTGGCCCTCATCCTGCAAATATGCTAATATGCATCGAAGCTTTTGTACTTCCTTCTTCATCACCATCACCATCACCATCACCATCACCAGCAGCAGCAGCAGCAGCAGCAGCAGCAGCAGCAGCAGCAGCAGCAGCAGCAGCAGCAGCAGCAGCAGCAGCAGCAGCAGCAGCAGCAGCAGCAGCAGCAGCAGCAGCAGCAGCAGCAGCAGCAGCAGCAGCAGCAGCAGCAGCAGCAGCAGCAGCAGCAGCAGCAGCAGCAGCAGCAGCAGCAGCAGCAGCAGCAGCAGCAGCAGCAGCAGCAGCAGCAGCAGCAGCAGCAGCAGCAGCAGCAGCAGCAGCAGCAGCAGCAGCAGCAGCAGCAGCAGCAGCAGCAGCAGCAGCAGCAGCAGCAGCAGCAGCAGCAGCAGCAGCAGCAGCAGCAGCAGCAGCAGCAGCAGCAGCAGCAGCAGCAGCAGCAGCAGCAGCAGCAGCAGCAGCAGCAGCAGCAGCAGCAGCAGCAGCAGCAGCAGCAGCAGCAGCAGCAGCAGCAGCAGCAGCAGCAGCAGCAGCAGCAGCAGCAGCAGCAGCAGCAGCAGCAGCAGCAGCAGCAGCAGCAGCAGCAGCAGCAGCAGCAGCAGCAGCAGCAGCAGCAGCAGCAGCAGCAGCAGCAGCAGCAGCAGCAGCAGCAGCAGCAGCAGCAGCAGCAGCAGCAGCAGCAGCAGCAGCAGCAGCAGCAGCAGCAGCAGCAGCAGCAGCAGCAGCAGCAGCAGCAGCAGCAGCAGCAGCAGCAGCAGCAGCAGCAGCAGCAGCAGCAGCAGCAGCAGCAGCAGCAGCAGCAGCAGCAGCAGCAGCAGCAGCAGCAGCAGCAGCAGCAGCAGCAGCAGCAGCAGCAGCAGCAGCAGCAGCAGCAGCAGCAGCAGCAGCAGCAGCAGCAGCAGCAGCAGCAGCAGCAGCAGCAGCAGCAGCAGCAGCAGCAGCAGCAGCAGCAGCAGCAGCAGCAGCAGCAGCAGCAGCAGCAGCAGCAGCAGCAGCAGCAGCAGCAGCAGCAGCAGCAGCAGCAGCAGCAGCAGCAGCAGCAGCAGCAGCAGCAGCAGCAGCAGCAGCAGCAGCAGCAGCAGCAGCAGCAGCAGCAGCAGCAGCAGCAGCAGCAGCAGCAGCAGCAGCAGCAGCAGCAGCAGCAGCAGCAGCAGCAGCAGCAGCAGCAGCAGCAGCAGCAGCAGCAGCAGCAGCAGCAGCAGCAGCAGCAGCAGCAGCAGCAGCAGCAGCAGCAGCAGCAGCAGCAGCAGCAGCAGCAGCAGCAGCAGCAGCAGCAGCAGCAGCAGCAGCAGCAGCAGCAGCAGCAGCAGCAGCAGCAGCAGCAGCAGCAGCAGCAGCAGCAGCAGCAGCAGCAGCAGCAGCAGCAGCAGCAGCAGCAGCAGCAGCAGCAGCAGCAGCAGCAGCAGCAGCAGCAGCAGCAGCAGCAGCAGCAGCAGCAGCAGCAGCAGCAGCAGCAGCAGCAGCAGCAGCAGCAGCAGCAGCAGCAGCAGCAGCAGCAGCAGCAGCAGCAGCAGCAGCAGCAGCAGCAGCAGCAGCAGCAGCAGCAGCAGCAGCAGCAGCAGCAGCAGCAGCAGCAGCAGCAGCAGCAGCAGCAGCAGCAGCAGCAGCAGCAGCAGCAGCAGCAGCAGCGGCGGCGGCGGCGGCGGCGGCGGCGGCGGCGGCGGCGGCGGCGGCGGCGGCGGCGGCGGCGGCGGCGGCGGCGGCGGCGGCGGCGGCGGCGGCGGCAGCAGCAGCAGCAGCAGCAGCAGCACCAGCAGCGGCAGCAGCAGCGGCAGCGGCAGCGGCAGCAGCAGCCAGACTATGACCCCTGCGGGGCGAAAGCCTCTCCCAAATTTATCCAAATAATTCGTTCCTGTGCTAGCTGTAACCACTTGACCCTTGCGTACGTCTTAAAGTCTTCCGCTACCTAACTTTATGCTGCCCCTGCTATGCTTTTCTTCCCTGGAATCAAATTTTTTACCGTAAGCAAACATTGGTTAACCTCTCTGCACACTACATGCCATGCCATGCCAATTTCGTTTTCCTCATTTCCACTAGAATGCCATTCACTCGAGTTCTTGCTCTCACCCCCTGTGCGGGCTTCCTGTCTGTTAACGTTAATACCTACCACTTTTTCGTTGCATAGCCCTCTGCGTTGTCATCAGTTTAATTACAACGCTTTTCGCTAGCTACCACGTTTCAGCCCCTTCGTCAGTGCAAATAAATGCAACTGTTGTATACATTTTCTTTTGAGCGATTCCGCTAGGCTGCTAGCCATCATCGGCGAGTACGTTCCAAATGCGCTCAATCCAAATCTTATTCTCCTTTCCTTTCTCTTTCACGGTGCAAATCTTAATTTGTGTTGTGTTGTGTTGTGTTTTGTGGCACATAGGCAGCTAAGGCCATCATGCGCCAAGCTCGCGGTTTGCGTATCTGTTTGGTGAAAGGAAGCGAGCGATTATTTTAATACACTAGAGTAGGTTTAGGATGTTGGCATCTTTTAAGAAATCAATGAGAGAAGACGTTTTAATCAGTGAATTTTCTCCTAAGAGTAAGCTAGGATGTAAGGGAATGTAGTTGTCATAGAACTGTCGGAAATGCTTTTTTCTAAGTTGATCGAGTTTTATACAGGATATTAGGATGTGGTTTATGGTGACCACCTCTCCGCAGTGTTCGCAAATGGGTTTGTCTTTCTTTGCTAGGATGAAGTTATGAGTCAGGTGGGTGTGTCCGATACGAAGGCGGCATAAGATTACTTCAATAAAACGTTCTTGATGGCTGCATGTTTTCCATTCTTCTATAACTGGCTTTACTAGGTGTAGCTTGTTATTAACTTCGTTATCCCAGGCAGCCTGCCATTTTTGTCTCAGTGTTCTTTGTATGAATTTTATGGCGTCATTATGTGGAATTTTCACCTTCTGTACTTGAGCATTGGAGGCGGCCGCGGCACATGCATCAGCCCTCTCATTACCGCTGATTCCAACGTGGCTTGGCACCCAGCAAAATTTGATATTAAGTCCTTGTGTTTTTGCTATCACTACATAATGGACTATGTCCCCTACTAAAGGTTCTATAGCATTTTTTTGATGTAGTGATGCGAGTACGCTCAGAGAGTCTGTACAGATGATACTGTTTTTAATGTTTTTGTTGACTATTTTATCTATTGCTAGGGATAAGGCGTAGCATTCGGCAGTAAATATTGAGGCACACTGTGGTAACCTTACTGTTGTTTCCTGTTTGTCTTCTATTACTGCACTGCCTACATGAAATATTGTCTTTGAACCATCTGTATAAAATGCCTTGTGATCACTGTATTTCTGATTTAATGCCAAGAACTCTTGTATTATGTGTTCGTGCGGTGTTTGTGATTTGCGAAATTGAGTTAATGTGAAGTCACACACAGCAGTGAAGTTGTACCAAGGTGGCAGTGGGTCAGGTCTCCGTGCAATATCAGGAAGTGCATCCAGCAAGTTGAGTTCCCGGCACTGCTCTTCAAAACGGAGTATGAGAGGTCTGATGGATCGAGGTTTATTAATGTACAGTGTTCTTGAGGGGCAGTTTGTAATTATGGGGTAACAAATATGTTTCGGTAACGAGCGAATTTTCAGAACATATGAAAGTGTAAGCATGGTCCTCCTGTATTTTAGTGGCGGTTCGTTTGCTTCTACATACAGACTTGTCACCGGCGATGTCCTGTATGCACCAGTTGAAAGACGCAGACCCAGGTTATGTACTGGGTCCAGCCGTTTAAGGTATGACGGTCTCGCTGACCCATAGACCACGCACCCGTAATCTAAACAGGAGCGTACCACTGAGCGATAGATATGGAGAAGACATGTCCTATCAGAGCCCCAGTGTCTCCTCGCGAGTACTTTAAGGATGTTGAGAGCTCGAGAGGCTTTGACTTTCAGGCTGCTTATGTGTGGGAGGAATGTGAGCTTCTTGTCAAACGTTAGTCCTAAAAATTTGTGTTCTTGCTTTATCGGGAGTATGGTTTCATTTACGTGCAGGGTGGGATTGAGCTGCAGGCCTCTCCTCAGAGAGAAAAGAACGGAAACTGTTTTCTGAGGCGAGAACCTAAATCCATTTTTATCTGCCCAATTACTCAGTTTCTTTAATGCTAGTTGTATCTGTCGTTCACACGTCGATAGGCTGAATGATGTGCATGCGATTTGGAGGTCATCAACATAAAATGAGTACATAACAGACTGTGGGATTACTTTGGCTATGTAATTCGTTTTTACAATGAAAAGTGTAGTACTTAATATGCATCCTTGCGGTACTCCGTTCTCTTGTGTAAAGTTCCTCGAGAGTGTAGAACCGAGGCGTACTTGGAACGAGCGGTCTGACAAAAAATCTTTTAAGCAGTTCAACATTCTGCCGCGGATTCCAAGATCTGCCAGATCGCGAAGTATCCCAAATCGCCAGGTGGTGTCGTACGCTTTTTCCATATCAAAGAAAACTGCGAGACAGTGCTGTTTATGTATGAAGGCTTCTCGGACTGTGTTTTCAAGCCGAACTAGATGATCCAGTGTTGAACAAGCTCTTCTGAAGCCGCACTGGTGGGTGTCAAGGAGTTCACGAGCTTCAAGAATGAACATTAACCTGGTATTGACTATGCTTTCGAATGATTTGGCAAGGCAGTTAGTTAGGGCTATTGGCCTGTAACTAGTAGGAGAGTTTGGCAGTTTTCCAGGCTTCAGGAATGGTACAATGACAGCCTTCTTCCAAGCATCAGGCATTTTGCCTGACACCCAGATTTTGTTAAAGAATTTCAGGAGTGCTTCTACTGCAGGTTTGGACAGATGGGCTAGCATTTCATAGTGTATCTCATCTGGGCCTGGTGCAGTTTTCTTGCCATTAGTTAATACTCTATGGAGTTCCTGAACTGTAATTAAGTTATTGTAGGGCTCGTTGGTATAACCATTTGTAGGAAGTCTCTGTTTTTCTGCTGTGTTTTTATACTTTAAGAAGGAGTCTGTGTAATGTAGGGAACTAGAAACATGAGAGAAGTGTTCTCCCAATAGGTCAGCCTGCTCGAGTATACTTGTTTGTGCATCAGGGGGTGTAAGGAAAGGAACTGCAAAAGGAGAGAATTTGCCATCGAGTTTGCGGACTTGCTCCCACATTTTCTTTGGTGTGACGGAACTGTTTATTGAAGACACATAACCTTGCCAAGATCTTTTTTCAGCATCACGTCGAATATTTCGAGCCTTAGCCCTTGCCTTTTTATATTTAATTAGATTTTCCTGTGTAGGGTATCGACGAAAAATTCCCCAGGCTTTGTTCTGCTTCTTTTTGGCCTCTCTACATTCCTTTGTATACCATATCTTTCCATTCCTTCGTACTATTCCCGAAGTCTGAGGGATGGCTAAATGAGCAGCGGCAATGATACATTCCGTGAACTTTTCATTTTGCTCGTTGACATCGAGGCTGTCCGAAAAGAGTTTTTCTAAAGCGGCATGTTTTTGGAAGAGTGCCCAGTCGGCTAGATACAGTTTCCAACGCCGTGGTTTAGTAAAGGTGATTAATGGTGACGATGTTAGACTGATAATGATGGGAAGATGATCGCTTCCATAAGGGTTGTCAATAACATTCCATCTAAAATCAGTGAAAAGACTTGGTGAACAAAAGGACAAATCAATGCAACTCATTTTTCCAGTGCTTGAAGAACAGTAAGTGTGTTTGCCCGTGTTCAGGAGGCAAACATTGTTGTTGAGAATAAAATCTTCTAAAATCCGACCTCTTGCGTCCGTTTTTTCGCTTCCCCAAAAGGATGAGTGAGCATTAAAATCCCCTACTAAAATATATGGCTCCGGTAGTTGCATTAAAATTGCTTGTAAATCATTATGTGTGATAGTGAAGTGAGGTTCGATGTATAAAGAACATATTGTTATTGTTTTAAAATGCACCACGGTGACTGCAACAGCTTCAATTGAGGTTTTAAGGTTGATTCCTCGTGTGGCAACGCCACCTTGGACCACAATAGCAGTGCCTCCGGAGAGCCTGCTTGAATTCTGTCGGTCACAACGGAAGACTTGATATTTTTTAATAAAGTTTTTGTTCTGTGGTCCGAGATTGGTCTCCTGGAAATACAACGCAACTGGAGAAAATGAATTTAAAATGTCAATTATATCAGTGTAGTTGTGTAAGAGCCCGCGACAGTTCCAGTGAACTAGAAATGCCATGGTGGCGGGTTAGTTGGGGATAGGGTTGAAAATCTTTGTTGTTGGGCTTTTTGGACCCGTTATTGGGACTTTGTCCCTTCTTTTACGCTCGAGAGAGCTTTGCCGCCGCTGCTGCGGAGGCGAGGGGGGCGATGTGTCCATCACATCTTCAGATATGCTGGACCTTCGTGCAGAAGGCACGGATACACTTGTTTTTGACCTCACCCCTTGGGACAAGGCCTTTAGGCCTGCTGACCTGGGGGTCGGCGTGACCTGTTTTGGGGATAGTGGAGTAGCACTAGCTACCTCCACAGGGGGCGCGGATGGCCCTGCACCACGGTCACTAGACGTGACCTGGGCAGATGCCGAGGTCTGCGATGACGCTGCGCCCTGTTGCGTCATCACAGAGTAAGTTGGATTCTGCACCAACGAAAGCCGCTTTCTTGCCTCTCCGAAAGTAATATTCTCCGTGACTTTCAAGGTTACAATCTCTTTTTCCTTTTTCCATGTAGGGCAAGATCGTGAGTAGGCTGGATGATTGCCTTCACAGTTTACGCAAACGTTTGCTTCGGTGTGACAGTTGTCAGTGCTATGTTCGTTGGAGGCACATTTTGCGCAGGTGAGGCGGCCTCGGCAGCTCTGGGAGCTGTGGCCATATCTTTGGCAATTGTAGCAGCGGCGTGGGTTGGGAATGTACGGTCTGAGCTTGAGTTTTTGGTAGCCTACTTCAACTGAGTCAGGAAGGGTGCTCAGTGCAAATGTTAGCACAATGTGTTTAGTTTGAATCTCGTTATTGTCTCTCCTAATTTTGATTCGATAGACATTGGTTACATTTTGGTCTCTTAGTCCTTCTAGTAGTTCCTCCTCAGTCACGTATTTGAGATCATTATCTGAAATGACTCCACGAACTGTATTGAGTGACCTGTGGGGGCTGATTGAGACAGGGATGTCCCCGAACGACATAACGGTTGTTAGCTTTTCACTCTGATGGTTATACAGCACTTCTAGGAGGAGGTCACCATTTGGTAGTTTCTTAATTTTGTAGCCCTGACCTATGGTACCTGTGAGCGTCTTTGTCACTAGGAATGGCGAGATCTGACGGGCAGTTTTTTCTGGGTGTTCCGAGTGCACGACATGGAAGTGGGGAAAGCTGTTGACATGTTTCGTAAAGAACTTGTTTGTCACATCGGTGCGCCCTCTTTTACTGGGAGGGCGATCAGTTTTAGAAATAAAAGAGGCCATGTAATTCAATTTTTGTTCGGTTATGATGCCAGCCACCCACCATGGAGTCCAACAAGGGGTCGAGACAGGAGCTTGAGCAAGCACCCTGCCCACGCCAGCTGTACATCTTAACTATAACCCAATATGGCGTAACTCAGGGTAGCTAGCCACACAAGGTTAACCCTCGCCGCCTGGAAGTAGGAAGAAATGAAGAAGGTAAGCGAGGACAGGACAGTTCTAAGAAAGAAAATAGGAAAGTGAAAGATGGAGGGGAGAACAGGAAAAGGCGACTGCCGATTTCCCCCGGGTGGGTCAGCCCGGAGGTGCCGTCTATGGGAAGCGTGGGCCAAAGTGGTGTGTTGCCTCCGCCGAGGGGCCTTAAAGGTCCAAACACTCGGCATCGGCTCAACCACCAGGATCCCCTTTTCTCCAGACACGACGATGCCACGCACGGCTAAGCGTGGGTGCTCGGGGTCCGTGGTGTCGCACAAAACACACAAACACCTGCTTTAACAGGTGCCCCCTGCGGGGGCAAATCTTCATTTACTACCTTTCCTAAATAAACATATTAGGATACCACTTTCAGTGCTTCGCTACGTATTATAACTGTTATTCCCTCCTGAGGCTGTTCGCATTACCATGTCTTTGGCATATCATTATCCAGGCCTATTTTTCTGCTTTTCCTGTCTGGGACGTCAATCATCCTTTGCAATTCTTCTCCGGAGTTTCTGAGCAAGGCAGTATCACCGGCGAATCTCAGGTTACTGAGGCATTCTAGATTCAAATGCATCCCTAACGGCTCCGATCATAGTCCTTCAGTACGTAATCATAAATAGCGCGCTTTGACAGAGACAACTTAGAAAACAAGTTACATCAATATCTTTTACGCATGCAATAGAAGTCTAACACTTAAGCGTATTGCTTCATCGCTCATCACCGTTACATATCCGCGATGGCGCCTAATCCCAAACCATAAAAATTCTCGCCCACAGCTTTCGAAGCTAAAGCTTCTGTCTATGTTATGCAATAGGCTGTAGTTGATTATCACTAAATTAACTGCTGAAACGTGGAGGCTAACCAAGAGGGTTCAACCTAGGTTGAGGACAACTCAAAGGGCTATGGAACGAAAAATGGTAGGGGTAACAATAAGAGATAGGAAGCGTGCAGAGTCGGTCAGAGAAATAACTCACTTTACTGACATTCTAGTGGAAATTAAGAAGAAATGGGCATGGACAGGACATGTACTGCGAAGAGAGGATAACCGATGGTCGTTTAGGGCAACGAATTGGGTTCCAAGGGAAGGGAAGCATAGCAGGGGGCGGCAGAGAGTTAAGTGGCCGGACGAGGTTAAGAAGTTCGCAAGGGTCAATTGGATGCAGCTAGCACAGAACCGGGTAAATTGGAGAAATTTAAGAGATGCCTTCGCCCTGCAGTGGGTATAGTCAGGTTGATGATGATGATATTCCCCACAAATGGAAATGCGCCTGATCCAAATGACATGACCCACTAGACCCCTATACTCCATTATAATCATCGGCATCCGTGGAGGATGTACTGTTCTCATTGCTGAATGCATTTATTGAGCCTGCTGTACGAAAAGCCGGTGACATTTCACATACTCAAATGGCATTGTATTCAACTCTCCTAAGTAGGTTACCACAAACACCCCGTACAGCAACTCGCAGATCTGAATGAAGCCAGAAATACCATGAACGGTTTTTGAGCTCTCAAATAGAAGTTGTCCTGAAGCTTATTCCATAGCAAAGCTGCAATGTTATGCAAGTCAGCTGGTGATGCATGCAAGCTTTGAAGGAACGGGCATAGTTTTACTTCTTAAGAGTGAAGTAGCAGAGCCAAATCCCGGACTCTGCACAAAAAAGCGTGCACTAGGTATACTGTGGGGCTAGGTTATAAATTGTATATTCCCACGTTTCGATTACATATGACGGTCCTCTAAATGCTTGAAATGACTGAATATTAATGCGCCCTATTTTTAGGGAACTGCCACTTTCAAGGCCTTGTCGTCCCACTTAACGGAGAAGGGTTTAAAGGTGGATGTACTTACCTTACATGTGATTTTGGCAAAAATCTTGTCACCATGTATGGGTGAGGTTCTGTTATGCCTTTTTATATAGTTCACTTCTTGACAACTTCATGTACTTGTCTCTGCTCACAGCAAGATTGAAAAATCAGGACAAATGACACATTCTGTGCCGCGTGATGTTGGGAAAGGTTGAGGGTCGCCGGAGAAGGGGTAGGCAACGAACGCGATGGTTAGATGGTATCCTCGAGGCACTGCAGATGAAGTTATGTGATGTTAGGAAGATAGTGAGAGACCGGAGAGCGTGGTGTGACATGGTCCATAGGGTCACGAAGTGTCGGACACGACTGAACGACTGAACTGAACTGTGCCGCGTGAACAGTTTGCTATTGAAGATGGCACACATCGGATACGTACACATTGCTACAATCAACCTTTTATTGCTGACGTTAGAGTGCACATTTATATTGAGAACTTGGAGGCAAATGCTTTCTAAGTCTATTCCATTTTGCAGAATTTTATTAACGCGCCTGTGTCCTGAGATGTGCACGTCTAAATTTCGTCCCACTTTACGCATGCGAGACGGCGGCTGTCGGCATGAAGCCCCTCCCACGCATGACGCAGCTGTTGCGTATGGCACTCTGTTTTGTGTCTGTGAAGCTGACGTAACTCGCGCTCTGCCGGCGTCTAGCCAAAATGTCAAGCTCACGACGCATGTGATGAAGGCGTACGCGCAGTCCCTACATTTCGCCGCTGAATTACTTTGATAAATAGTGTGGCAGTAAAGGTTACGCTCAAAAACATATTTCTTGTTTCTTGCGTAATACATGAATTACTTCTATTCTAAGAGAAGGTTTAATCTACACGTCGAGGACGACGTCGAAGTCGGCGAGGAAGTGGGGTGATTCAGACCAGTGCGATGCTCTGCGCGATAACAATTCAACAGACAGCTGCGTCTTCTCCGTCAGCGTCCTGCGAAAGGGTCTATCTTGTTCTTCACATTATACATATGTCCTCAATCTCAACACACATATTTTAAAAGGCGATTTTTTTTTCGACTAGCGCCTTTCGACTAGTTACTTTTTTAGGACGACGTTCTGACATAGGAGTGTTTTAGCACTGCCAAAATACAGATGTGTCTAATAATTCGCAGGCTTTCTTTAGTATTCCCTCTTTCTTTCATTTGATCTCACGTGATGTCCTCACAATGCTATTGATGTCATGTTGCTCTCCAAATGTAATCATATTTATCTTTAAATAACATTCTAGTAGAAATCAAGAAGAAATGGGCATGGGCAGGACATGTAGTGCGAAGATGGGATAACCGATGGTCGCTTAAGGTAACAAACTGGATTCCAAGAGAAGGAAAGCTTAGCAGGGAGCGGCAGCAAGTTAGGCGGGCGGATGAGGTTAAGAAGTTCGCAGGGGTCAAGTGGATGCAGCTAGCTCAGAACCGGGGTAATTGGAGAAATATGGTAGAGGCCTTCGCCCTGCAGTGGGTATAGTCAGGCTGATGATGATGATTTCGACAAGAAATTTGATGAGGTTCGCTGTGTTGTGACGCCTTCCAGAGCGCAACTGGGCTTTATAGATAACTTTATTGAAAACGTTTTGCGCATTGCCGCTCCGTTGACACGTCTTACCCGGGATGATGTCACCTTCATCTGGACGGACGAACAACAAAAGACATTCCACGAGTTACGGCTACGCTTGCAGGCAACACCTGTGCTTGCCGATTTCAATGCGAGTGCGAGACTCTTGTCTACACAGATGCCAGCAACGTGGGTCTAAGCGCTGTATTCGTCCTGTGGCAAGACGGTGCCAAGCGAGTTATCGCATACGCCAGCCGGACTTTATCCCGTGCCGAATCGAACTATTCCACCACTGAAAAAGAATGTCTGGCTGTTGTATGGGCGGTGATGTAATTTCAACACTATCTTTATGGCCGGCTGTTTCGGGTGCTGGTTAACGAACTTGCGAGATCCCTCCGGACGCCTTGCACGATGGAGTCTACAGCTACAGGAGTTCGACATGACCATCGTGTATAATTCTGGACTTAAGCAAAACGATGCCGACTGCTTGTCCCGTTCACCCGTCGAGGCTACGCGGGAAGATGAAGAACCAGACTTCTCTCTTATCGCAGCCGTCGACGCACTCACTGTTTCGAAGCAGCAATGTGTCGACCCGGCTTTCGCAGCACCTATCAACTATCTTGAAGCGCGCACTAGAGAAGTTCCCCGTCTCTTCGCCAGAATTCATTCGTTGTTTTACATGCGAAACAATGTTTTATACAACATCAATTTCGCTCCGACGGGAAGAGATTATCTCCTCGTTGTACCAAAGTCTCTTCGCGAAGAGATCTTGCAGGCATGTCATGACGAGCCCACCCCAGGTCACCTTGGGTATGCTCGAACTTTGGTCCGATATAAGAAGAGTTATACTGGCCAAACCTTGCAGCCACAGTACGACATTACGTGCGAACATGCCATGATTGCCAGCTACGGAAAACACCGCCTGTGAAACCGGCCCGTTTACTGCATCCTGCTCAAGCGCCAAGATACCCATTTCAACAAGTTGGCATGGATATGTTGAGTCCACGAAAAGGCATTGAATTGCTTATTACTGCACCACGCTAAGCAGTAATGAGCAATTCAATGCCTCTTTTACTTAATCCTTTTTTCCTTCTTCTAATGAACATTGCTCTAAGCAATCTTCAGTTATCGATCTACTGATTGTGACCCGCAAAGCATGCCACAAATCATATATCCTCACTGACATCCTCATAACATGACATCCTCGCTTTGATGACGTTTTTATATTAAAAAGAAGCATGACATTTCCGCGTAGATGATAAACGGAATTGTGATTTCGCTATAAGATATTTAACGTTGGATGCGAGATTCATTCAAAATTTTCGTGTGCCCATAAGTGCGTAACCTAACTGTCTTGCTTATGAAAAAGTAATGCATGTTTGTCAACTGCGAGTGTCAACTCCCTCAATCGTGGTTTCATGCGGCTGGACAAAGCGCATTGTTCCCCACACCACCAATGACTGCCCTCATTTCTCACGTACTAGATCGGACGTAGTGCTCCACGCTACGCCTTCATGGATCACTGCCGTGTCGTGGCGCAGGGGCTTGCGAAACTCGATTCGTGAGCTCTGCTGCGTAGGGCCACCCACAATCGATAGGTCACGGCCGAGAGTTCTAACAAAATTTGATTCGTTGAAGAAGGTAATGGCAACCCACTGCAGTATTTCCTGCCAAGAAAACCCTATGGCCAGTCACAATAGCATTAATGACATGGCGCCGGAAAATGAGCCCCCCAGTTTGGAAGGCGTCCGACATGTTACTGGAGATGAACAAAAAGCGATTCCTAGTAGCCCTAGGACGAATGAAGCGGCTGGGCTAAAGCCAAAAGGACGCTCAGTTGTGAATGTGTCAGGAAACGACCGGAAAGTCCGATTGTTGCAAGGAGATATATCACATAGCCACATGGAATGTAAGATCTATGACGCAAGGTAAACTGGATATCGTCAAGCGAGAAATGGACAGATTGAACATTTCTATCTTGGGTATCAGTAAACTCAAGTGAACCGGAATAGGAGAATTTAATTCCGGTGACCATTACGTCTTTTATTGTGGGCACGAATCCAGGAGAAGGGATGGGGTCGCTCTCATAGTAAACAGAAGAATGGGCATAGCAGTGCTAGGGTACAACCCCAAACAACCGAATGGTTTCACTTCAGATCCAAGGTCACCCTTTTAAAATAACAGTTATTCAAGTCTATGCACCAACCACTACTGCTGAAGAAGCTGACGTTGAGAGATTTTATGCTGACCTGCAATGTCTTTTAGACCGCACTCAATCATTAGACGTCCTTTTTTTCATAGGTGACTGGAATGCTAAGGTGGAGTGTGAAGAAATATCCGGAATTACAGGCAAGTACGGTCTTGGTGAGAGAAATGATGCTGGGCAGAGGCTAGTAGACTTTTGTCAAGAAACAACCTGACCATAGCGAATACTCATTTTCAAAAGAACAGTAGGTGCCTGTACACATGGTCTTCACCGGGCAGTCTATACAGGAATCAGATTGATTATATTCTTTGCCAGTAGAGATGGATAAGCGCTATACAAGCAGTAAAAACAAGGCCTGGGGCCGATTGTGGCCCCGATCATCAGCTTCTTTTTGCCAGATTTAAGCTTGGATTGAGGAAAACGCAGAAAACTAGAAGACCATTCAGGTATGATATGGATCAAATTCTATCAGAATATGCTGTGGAAGTGAGGAATCGATTACAAGAATTAGATCTAGAAGACAGAGAGCCTGGAGAGATGTGGCTGATGTTCGCGATATAATACAAGTTGCTACAAAGGTAGTTGCAAAGTAAAAGAATTGCAAGAAAGCAAACTTGTTATCTGAACAGGATTTGCAAAAAGCTGAGGAAAGGAGGATGGCAAACCTTATGGGGGAAAGAGAAAGATACAAGGTTCTCAAAGCGGAGTTTCAGAAAATAGCAAGGAGAGATAAGAATGCCGTCCTGGACATACAGTGCCAAGCATGTCAGGACAAGAACCAATTGAGGAACACAAGAGCTCTGTATAAGACAATCAAATCTATCAAAGGAAGCTTCTGTGCTAGGGCAGGATAAAGGACAAACGAGGCAGGGACCTCACTGAAGCCAAGAGATAAAGAAGAGGTGGCAGGAATACGCAGAACTGTACAAGGAGGACCCGGATATGCAAACCAAACATAAGATGGTTGTGATTACTGATCTCGAGCCGGGCATCCTGAAAAATGAAGTTGATTGGGCCTTAGCCAGCCTTGCTAAGAACGAAGCTAGCGGAATTGCTGGCATTCCACCTAAGTTGCTTCAAAACCTCAACCATGACGCTGTTAACGTTCGGTATACATTACGTCAGCTAATTTGGACAACCCTGCTGTGGCAAGAGGATTGGAGGAGGTCAATTTACATCCCCATTCCAAAGGAAGCCAGCGTCAAAGATTGTTCCAGCTGCCGCACGATCACGCTTATTTCGCATGCTAGCAAGGCGATGTTGAAAATCTCCAAGATAGGCTACAGCAGTATGCGGATCCGGATCTTCTGGACGTGTAAGCTGGGTTTCGCAAGAGAAAAGGAACAAGAGACCAGATTGCCAACCTTCGCTGGATCATGGAAAAAGCAAGAAAGTTCCAGAAACCCATATACTTCTGCTTTATTGATTATGCGAAAGTATTTGACTGCGTAGATCACAGCAGATTGTGGGAAGCTCTCCAAGAGATGAGAGCTCCGATTCACCTCATCTGTCTCCTCAAGAACCTGTATGAAGGGCAAGAGGCCACCGTCAGAACTGGTCATGGTCTTACTGATTGGTATTCGATTGAGAAAACCAAGGCTGCATACTGTCGCCCTGCCTATTTAACCTATATGCTGAGTGCGTCATGAGGAAGGCCGGTCTGGACGAGTCTTCAGCTGGAGTGAAGATTGCTGAAAAACATATCAACAACCTTAGATATGCGGATAATACCACTTTAATAGCAGACTGTGAAATGGAACCCAAGAGACTTCTGATGCGCGTACAAGAAGAGAGTCAGAAGTTTGGGCTTAAACGGAACATTAAAAAGACAAAGATCATGACGTCTTCCCCTATCAAGTCCTGGAGCATCAAGGGACAAGAATTGGAGGCTGTGACAGGTTTTCTCTTCTTGGGCTTCAAGATTACCCCGGAAGGAAGAAGTGGTCATCACGGACAGGGGAACGGCGTTTACGGCAGAGTTGCCGCAAGCCATCCTGGAATACAGTCATACAAGCCATCGCCGAACGACTGCGTACCATCCCCAGACCATGGCCTTACGGTGCGCCTGAACAAAACGATCGCGGACATGATCGCCATCTACGTCGACGCTGAACACAAGACGTGAGACGCCATCTTGCTGTACGTGGTCTTCGCGTATAACACGGATGTCCAGGAGACGACTAGACCGACACCGTTCAAGCTTGTGTACGGCAGGGAGCCCACGACGACGCTCGACACAAATCTGCCGCACGTAACCAACGAGGACAACCTTGACGTCGCCGTACCTGCGGCGTGCAGAAAAAAACCCGATGACTCGCACGGTTGCGCATTAGAGACCAACAGGGCACCGACACCCGACGATACAACTTGCCACGACGCCACTCAGAGTACAATCCAGGAGATCAAGTTTGGGTTTGGACACCAATTCGCCGTCGTGGACTAAGTGAAAAGTTGTTGCGCCGATACTTTGGTCCCTACAGTCATCCCCCGCGTCGGACCGCTGGGCTATGAAGTCATTCCCAACGGAACGTCAGCATCACAACGGCGACGTGAACGAACAGAAATTGTACAAATAAGACTGAAGGGAGGAAATGTACAAGAAAGCGGTAAGTGAATGGTCTCTAAGGCGGCGTCAAAGGCTGCGTGAAATAAAAAATTTAAAGGTTTGGCTTTTCTTTCTTTATTGTAGTCCAGTAAGCAGTAAGAAGGGCAAGAGGACACAGTCAGAACTAGGCATGGTCATACTGATTGGTTTCCGATTGAGAAAGGAGTGAGACAAGCTTGCATACTGACGCCCTTCCTATTTAACCTATATGCTGAGTGCATCATGAGGAAGGCCGGCCTGGACGAGTCTTCAGCTGGAGTGAAGATTGCTGGAAAACTTTCAACAACCTTAGATATACGGATGGTACCACTTTAGTGGCAGAAAGTGAAGTGGAACTCAAGAGACTTCTGATGCGCGTACAAGAAGAGAGTGAGAAGTTTTGTCTTAAACTGAACATTAAAAAGAGAGATCAAGGCGTCTTTCCCTATCAAGTCCTGGAGCATCAATGGACAAGAAGTGGAAGCTGTGACAGATTTTTTGTTCTTGGGCTCTAAGATTACCTCGGAAGGAGACTGCAGCCATGAAATTATGAGACGCCTGCTTCTGAGAAAGAGAGCCATGGCTAGCCTTGACTGCCTAGTAGAGCAGAGACATTAGTCTGCCAACCAAGATCCGCATAACTCGTCTATGGTATTTCCAGTTGTGATGTATGAATGCGAGAGTTGGACTGTGAAGAAGGCTGACCGCCGAAAAATTGACGCGTTTGAATTGTGGTGCTGGCGGAGACTCTTGAGAGTTCCTTGGACTGCCAGAAGATCAAATCAATCGATAATGCTTATTGGAGGGTCAAATTCTAGCTAAAGCTCAGCTACTTTGGTTATCTGATGAGAAGAGAAGAGTCGCTGGAGAAAGTTTTGATGTTGGGAAAGGCTGGGGGTCACCGGAAAAGGGTTAGACAGCGAATGCTATGGTTATATGGCATCGTTGAGGCGCTGCAGATGAACTTATGTGATGTTAGGAAGATAGTGAGAGACAGGAAAGCGTGGCATGATATGGTGCATAAGGTCACGAAAAATCGGACACGACTAAACGACTGAACTGCTCCCCGCTAACCGATTAACTATCAGATCTATACTTAGATTCCAATAAATTTACCATTCGTTTAAGCGTGGTTTTTGCGAATGTTTTTCCTGCGCAAAACCGCTGCTTGTTTGCTTCATCAGATGCATTTGTTGCCTTGCAAACTTTCGTCATTTTCCATAATTTTGCTAAGGCATTTGTCAAACTGCTTCCTCAGCGCTTGATTCTAAAACGTTTCCAGTTGGATCTACATCAAAGCAGTATTGCATGTATTACTTAATTCATCATGAATTTCTTTTAATTAATCGTCATTAACAACCAACTCTTACACCGGCTTCCACACCCATTCATTGTCCCGCAGGGCTAACTACGAGGAACTTTATTATTCCCCACATGTATTAACAATTTACATCCGCATATATATTGTGATATCCGCTTATTCGCCGATGGTTTTGTTATCTACGGTTGAGTGCGTAACACTCAATGACAAATAATACTTTCAGGCGTAACAACTTATTGCGAAAAACTGATGTTTGCAGTGGGTAATGACACTCAACTGTAAAATATGCAAATACTTGTTTTTTTCACCGCCGTCGCAACCCACTTGTTTTCCTGTAGAGTGTGTAAACCTCTACAGTTCACTTCATCTGGCGTTACAAATATCTAAATGACCCCTTTTCTTATTATTTATCTTTATATTTGCCTACCACCTGATATTGTGAGATAATAAAACACGAAGTTTGTTTAAACTGTCACCTGTAGCAAGCTTCACCACACTTCAGACGACACGCATACATTTCCCTCATCAGAACTCAACATGACTATGCATCGTCCGTGAGGAATAATCTTCAAGCATATTGTCACGTAGCCGTTTAGGCCCGTAACCAGAAGGTTGGTTTTAATAGGGGGGGTTGACCTAGAAGGCACAGAAGAGTAGGTCCAGAGAGAGCACTGAGAGACAGCAGCCGACTTCAGCTTCTTCTCGAACGCCACGAGACCACTTCTTCCAGTCCGCGCACGAGACTCGATGAGCTGCCGCCTAGCGGCTGCTGTTGCACACGCTACATTACCCCCCTCTCTAAAAAAAATAAATGCGAGTTTGATGAATTCAAAAGCAGAAAGAAAAAAAAAATTAAGCAAGAAACATGCGGTAGGCGGTGCACTAATTTTCTCGCGAAAAGTACGGTTTCATGCGCACGACATGAGCAACCTCGGATTTCTGCTGACGACGAGTAGAAGAAAAGCCGTCCGGAAGCACTTCGTAAGTCACGTCGCTCAGCTGACGGAGCACTTTGAATGGGCCAAAGTACTGTTTCAGAAGTTTTTCGGATAGTCCCCGACGTCGAATCGGAGTCCAGAGCCACACTCTGTCGCCCGGTTCGAAAGTCACTACACGATGGCGGTGATCGTACCGCTGGGCGTCTCGACCTTGCTGGTTCCGGATGCGTGCCCTCGCCAGCTGTCGCGCTTGTTCTGCGCGTTGAGTGAACTCCTCGGCGCCAACTTCGAGGTCACGGCCGTCGTGGGGCAACATGGCTTCGAGCATTGTCGAAACTTCACGGCCATACAATAAGGAGAAAGGCGTCATTTGCGTTGTTTCCTGCTGCGCCGTGTTGTACGCGAACGTGACGTACGGGAGGACGTCATCCCAAGACCGATGTTCAACATCCACGTACATGGACATCATGTCGGCGAGAGTTTTGTTCAGACGTTCTGTCAAGCCATTAGTTTGTGGATGGTAGGCTGTTGACCTGCGATGGGTAGTGCCGCTTAGCTGCATGACAGATTCCAGTAGCTTGGCAGTGAAAGCAGTGCCTCGGTCCGTTATTATAACTCTCGGGGCGCCGTGCCTGAGGACTATGCGTTCGATGAAAAATTTCGCTGCTTCGATTGCCGTACCACGCTGGAGGGCCTTCGTTTCAGCGTAACGCGTAAGGTAATCTGTAGCGACAATTATCCACCTGTTGCCGGAATCAGAAATTGGAAAAGGACCCAACAAATCCATGCCAACTTGTTCGAATGGGTATCTTGGCACTTGAACAGGATGTAGTAAACCGGCCGGTTTCACAGGCGGTGTTTTTCGTCGCTGGCAATCATGGCATGTTCTCACGTAATGGCGTACTGCGGCCGCAAGGTTTGGCCAATAATAACTCTTCTTAATTCGGGCCAAAGTTCGAGCATACCCCAGGTGACCCGCGGTGGGCTCGTCATGACATGCCTGTAAGATTTCTTCGCGAAGAGACTCTGGTACGACGAGGAGATAATCTCTTCCCGTCGGAGCGAAGTTGATTTTGTATAAAACATTGTTTTGCATGCAAAACGACGAATGCGTTCTGGCGAAGAGACGGGGAATTTCTGTAGTGCGCTCTTCTAGAAAATCAATAAGTGGTGCGAGACCCGGATCATTACGTTGCTGCTGCGAAACAGTGAGCGCGTCGACGGCTGCGATAAGGGGAAAGTCTGGTTCTTCGTCTTCCCGCGCAGCCTCGACAGGTGAACGGGACAAGCAGTCAGCGTCGTTGTGCTGACGTCCAGACTTATACACGATGGTCATGTCGAACTCCTGTAGCCGTAAGCTCCATCGTGCAAGGCGTCCGGAGGGGTCTCGCAAGTTTGTTAACCAGCACAGAGAGTGGTGGTCACTCACAACCCGAAAGTGCCGGCCATAAAGATAGGGTCGAAATTTCATCACCGCCCATACAACGGCCAGACATTCTTTTTCGGTGGTTGAATAGTTTGATTCGGCACGGGACAAAGTCCGGCTTGCGTATGCGATAACTCGCTCGGCACCGTCTTGCCACTGGACGAGTACAGCGCCTAGACCCACGTTGCTGGCATCTGTGTGGACCAGAGTCTCGGCATTCGCATCGAAATGGGCAAGTACAGGTGTTGTCTGCAAGCGGTGCCGTAACTCGTCGAATGCCTTTTGCTGTTCGTCCGTCCAGGTGAAGGTGACATCATCCCGGGTGAGACGTGTCAACGGAGCGGCAATGCGTGAAAAGTTTTCAATAAATCTGCGGTAATAGGCGCAGAGGCCCAAGAAACGGCGAACTGTCTTCTTGTTACATGGAGTAGGGAATTTGGTGACGGCAGCTGTTTTAGCGGGATCGGGACGAACTCCTCGATGGCTGACGACGTGGCCCAAGAACATGAGCTCTTCATAGCCAAAGTGACACTTTTGTGGTTTTAACGTGAGGCCGGCAGATCTGATAGCCCGTAGCACAGCGGAGAGACGTTGGAGGTGTTCCTCGAACGTTGGTGAAAACACAACAACGTCGTCCAGGTAGACTAGACACATCTGCCATTTAAGACCAGATAGAACTGCGTCCATCATTCGCTGAAATGTCGCTGGAGCGGAGCACAATCCGAAAGGTAGGACTTTGAATTCATAAAGTCCATCGGGCGTGACAAACGCTGTCTTCTCGCGATCACGTTCATCGACTTCGATCTGCCAGTAACCGCTCTTGAGATCAAGCGATGAAAAGTAGCGCGCGTGGCGCAACCGGTCTAATGAGTCATCAATGCGTGGCAGCGGGTAGACGTCTTTTTTTGTGACCTGATTGAGCTTACGGTAGTCCACACAGAACCTTAAACTTCCGTCTTTCTTCTTAACGAGGACAACAGGCGAAGCCCAGGGACTCCTCGATGGCTGGATGACACCGTCATTTAACATCTCGTCGACCTGTTGAGCAATGACTTCGCGTTCCCGCGGTGACACTCGGTAGGGGTTCTGCCTGACTGGTCGGGTGCGGTCGTCGGTTATTATGCGGTGCTTGGTCAAGGGCGTCTGTTTAACCGCGGAGGCGGATGAGAAGCAGTCTTGAAACTGAAAGAGTAGCCCAACGAGTCTGTCCTTCTCTGCCGGTGATAGAGCGGGATTCACATCAGGGTCGAAGTTGGGCGTTTGGCTGGCAGACGTGTTGGTCTCAAGAACAAAGCAGCCGTGGGCTGCTTCTGCGACACCTTCAAAGTAAGCTACCGTGGTGCCTTTAGCGATGCGTTGCCGTTCGTTCCCGAAGTTCGTAATCAGTACGTGAGCTAGACCATTAGTCAGATGAACTATACCGCGTGCAACACAGACTCCATGACGTAACAGAAGCTCTATGTTCTGTTCGGCAACACCGGCAGCACAGGACTGATCGTCGCACCTGACTGCGACGAGAGCAGACGAACGCGGCGGCATGAATACATCCGCGTCAACGATGCGTAAAGGTGCGTGGCGTCTTTCTGAGTCAGCGGTCATCGTTTCAGGCGTCGAAAACGTTACAGTACGGCGAGGAACATTAATAATCGCCCCATGCTCACGTAAAAAGTCCATGCCGAGTATGAGATCCTTGCAGCAGTGTGGCAGGATAACAAAAACGGCTACAAAGGCTGAATCGGCGATGGTTACTCGGGCAGTGCATCGTCCGATCGGCGTCATAAGGTGACCGCCAGCAGTACGAATTTGCGGCCCCAGCCATTCAGTTTTCACCTTAGAGAGCCGATCTGCGAAATTTTTGCTTATTATTGAGAAGTCTGCTCCGGTGTCTACCAAAGCTGTTACTGGGTGTCCGTCGACGAGAACGGAAAGGTCGGCGCTAACAACTTGATCGGCTTGAGGTTGATTGGGAGTTTCGGATTCATGTGGCGGCGGCGGCATCCTAGTCACAGCATCGGACTGAGTCGTCACGGGGGGGTCTTCGGGATATCGGTTCCGTTCGTCAGCAACCTGCCCCCCTGAGGTCGCCGCCTTCAGTTTCCCCGGTGTGGGCTTGGCGACCGGCGCCTCGGCGCATCATTAAAATCACGGCGGCTAGGTGACGAGTAGCGCGCGGGAGAAGACTGTGTACGGTTGCCTGAAGGGGTTGCACGGGTTGCGAGGTACTCCTCGATTTCTGGAGGGCGTTCGCCGACCCGGGGACGCGGGGAATCCCGAGAAAAACCCCGAAGACCGAGCTCACGGTATGGACAACGACGGTACAAGTGGCCGGGTTCTCCACAGTGGTAGCACAGCGGCCGTTGGCGAGGAGTGCGCCAGACGTCTGCCTTCCGAACCGGTGGCTGCATGACGGGGCTCTGCTGGGGCGGTGGCTGGTAGGAAGGCTGGTAGTATAGTGGCTGAGGAGCGGACGGCTGTATGACGAGGCTCTGCTGGTATGGCGGCTGGAAGGACGGTTGGTAGAACGGTGGCTGCAAAGTGGGTGGCGGCTGTGCTTCGAATCGAAGCTGTTGCGCAGGAGGCACTGCAGGCCGACGAAGAGCCGCTGCGTAGTTCATAGAACGTGGCTCCGACGGTGACTCAGGCGGGGACAATGTCTGACGTATTTCTTCCCGCACGGCTTCGGTGACAGCCACGGCAGTCGGGTTAGGCGATCCAAGGTTGAACTTGAGGAGCTCCTCGCGAACTACCTCGCGGATCAGCTCACGCAGAGAGTGATCGTCAGTGGATCCGTTCAATGTGGCCACACTGCTGAAGGGCTGACCACAGGCAGACTCCGTGCGCCGGTATCTTTGCTGCAGGGCTCGCTCAATGAGGGTAGCTTCATTGATGAAGTCCGCGACGGTTTGAGGTGGACTCCGAACCAGACCAGCGAAGAGGGGTTCTTTTACGCCCTGCATCAGGTGGCGCAACTTCGCTGATTCCGTCATGTCGGGATCAGCCCGTCGGCAAAGACGCGTCACGTCCTCAGCGAACATGGCCACGCTCTCGTTTGGTAGTTGGACACGAGCTTCTAGGAGGCGGCGTGCGCGATCACGGCGGTCATGGCTGGAAAAAGTGTCCCGCAGCTGCTGGCGAAAGGAATCCCAGCTTTGAAGACTGGCTTCCCTATTCTCATACCATGTTTTGGCGCAGTCCTCAAGGGCGAAGTACACATTGTGCAGCTTCTGAGCAGGGCTCCACTGATTGAATTGCGCCACTCGCTCGAACTGGTCGATCCAGTCGTCGACATCTTCCCCAGTAGCGCCATGGAAACTGGGGGGCGTACGAGGCTGCTGAAGCAGCAACTGGTGCTGACTTGCCTGTGCCATTACAGAAGTCTCGAACTGCTGATCAGCTGGCGTCGGTTCAGGTAGAGGGGCAAATTCCGGCGCCAGACCTCGGAGGCGACGGCTGCAGCGATGAACGGGTGTCGACACGAGCGGAAGCCGGTTGGGACTCGATGAGCGGCTGCGAGAGGCCCGAGACATGTAATTCAAGGCCTCACCTCCACCAGTGTCACGTAGCCGTTTAGGCCCGTAACCAGAAGGTTGGTTTTAATAGGGGGGGTTGACCTAGAAGGCACAGAAGAGTAGGTCCAGAGAGAGCACTGAGAGACAGCAGCCGACTTCAGCTTCTTCTCGAACGCCACGAGACCACTTCTTCCAGTCCGCGCACGAGACTCGATGAGCTGCCGCCTAGCGGCTGCTGTTGCACACGCTACAATATTTAAAACAAGCTATCGAAGCTCTACAAAACAGGACCTTAGATTCTCTCCTCATATTTGTATGACGGGAGCATATCATCTCAAAAGTTACAATCAGGTTTGCTTATTTTCCACTCGTCGCCACATTTGCAGTCTTGGCTCGTTTCTTGAGGTTTTTATTCGGCACAAAAACACGAACTATACACCTACGCACTCCTACTACGCACATCACACCAAATAGTAACCTTCTTCAAATTTGGCGCTCATGGGCCTGTACTAGTTGCTTTTCCAGCTCATTTCTTCCCGGAGCAACAGCTTACTGTAGCGGCCTTCACCACCACATCGCTACCATAGCGTATCCATCAACATGTACGAGTGGTCTAAAAACATGCATTTTTTAAATTCACCCCTTAGGTAACATACATATTAGGGTCATTATGAAAATAAACTAATGTGATGGCGATGCTGAGCTCGCAAAAGACAATGCTTTTAGAGACAGAAACATTCAATTAAGCAAATACTAACATTTAAACACCTAAAACCTTGTATTGTATGTTTATCAAATTTGAAATATTATTTGGCGCTTAGTTGCTGTATTTTGTTGCTTTTTTGGTCGCAATAGATGCAGCTGCAGCATTAACGATTTTTATATGCCACCAAACTATTTGCGAAAATATAGGCAGCTTTTGTTTGTCACTTAGGAGACGTTCGCTGATAGAACAGCTTTCCTGATGTATTTTTAAGATAAAAATTTCTCATTGCAACAGGAATAAAAAGGAAATATTGCTGTGGATGAATTTCTCACACACGCAATTAAACTTGATTTCACTTTTTTCTGTTTGTCAAATCCAGGTGTCATAGGAGTCTATGACAGTCATATGCGCTCTTGCTTTTTCATTTGCCTAACAATGTTATCAGTAGGAGATTTAAACTGGAACTAATGAAATTGTGAACAAGAACGTTTTACATTGTCATCTACGCAAGAATGACGTAGTGGATTGGGCGACACATCTAAAAGGCGGTACCTGCATCAACGACTGAAGGAACGGCAAGAAAAATAAAACGAACTAGAATTTGCAGCACGCGCAATACTATTGGTGCAAAATATTTTGTATGTAATGGCACTGAAAGCACACTAATGCGTTACTTAGGAGATAGAAGGAAGATACAATATTAGGTGCTCGAAAAATTAATTCCTAAGGGAGGTTTTTGCTTTGAGGTAGTTATGAGTATACGAACGTTCATCGTTATATTACATGTGCAAAACGTCACGTTTGTATGCTCATGATGAGATTGACCAAAGATGGCGAGGAAGTTTTAAGTGCAGTGCAGATGACAATGGAATACGTAAGTGGGTCGACTTTTGAAGTGTACAGCAGGCTTCATAGTGCCTATTTGTGGCTGCAGAGGTCAAGCGAAGTGTCTGACGCTTAGGAGCATCGAACCACCCTAATAAGAACAAAATATCTGGCTGGTGTCTATAAGAGAACAATTTAAAAGCATTCCTTGCTATATCGTAAAAAGTAGAAATGGTTGAGGAAATATTATTGTCAACACAGCCCTTACTTTGAGTGGGGATTTGGCAGTATCAATCAGTAACCTACGGCTTGTTAGGGCAAGTAATGAATTACGAGTGGGAAATAAATAGGCGATTTAAAAATTGGCAGGAAACATTTAGTCCTTTATTTCCACTTTTGCAATCATGTTTGTCATAACTTCAAAATCATAAATGTTGATGACAAGTTTATTTTCCCGGTGCTCTTCACAGGCGAAATATTTTGGGGTTCGAATTTTCAGCCTTAATTTGGAAGGGCGCTGGCATTTTTTGAAACAAAGTGCATGTCGTGCTTTTGAGAGTCAAGAACAGTAAAACAGTACAACAAAACAGTACAGAGAGTCAAGAACAGTAAAAAGCAAGTACACCAGGTAAAACAAGAAATGAAGATAAATGCTGGCAGTAACGCCAAGAAAAGCCAAAAGCAGCGATGGCAGTGAAATTTTCGGGAGCTTAAGAAGATTGCTCAACAAAATAAATGGTGTGAAAAAAGGGGGATCCATTGGGATATTCAAACGAAGCCAACGGCCACTGACATAAAAACATAAGATATACATGTTCATCAAATTGAACTAATAATTAAACGTGGGGATAACTGGCTAGAATGTAGAGAAACCACCACATGCCGTATGTAGGATCTGAACTCACGACCTCAGAATTTCTCGTCCTATGTGCTCCCATACTGAACTACGACGACTGCTGTTCAACCTTCAGTGCGCTGGGATAAATATGTTGAGCTTAACTTCTTCTTGAGAGCGTTTGCTAGCGCCATCATCCTCCAGAACGGCATATATGGAAAGCACTCTTTTACCACGATTCTCTCCTAGGTCGTAAATTAGACGACAGATAGGAGCTGTGCAGATAAGACTTAGAGGCCTATGATGTTAAGCACGTTCGAATCGCAGCTACCTTCAATCTAATCAGCAAATACAGTTATAATTAGGTGGCCTGCATGGCAGGAAATACTTTTCATTTCATTTCTCGTCAGTTATGTCTATGTTGAAAAACACTTCACATTGCAAAACGAAACATCCCGCAAGCTTTCAGTTCTACAAGTGCTTATTGACTGCATTATTACGTTCAGTAAATTAGATATTTTTATGTGTAGAGTAGACACACTAGGCATAAAAAGACGTTAAAGTAGCTGTTACAAACCCCGATGTACGATATTTCTGGACTGAGGTTGAGAATGTTGAATTACTCAAGAGACATTGCTGTTAAGCTGTGGTTTGGTATTTCACATTTGATAAAATATAGAGCTCAGAAAAAACAAGACGGATTATGTTCAATGCACTAAGCTGGCATTTTCTCAGTTCTGCACTCGTAACAGAAGTTACCCTAAATGATTTCAGAACCTTTCCAAAAAGCGTCACTGTCCTAAAGCACAAACTGAGCAGTTGGAATAAGTGGATAGGAAACCAGAGTGTCTGGCTCTGCCCGAATACAGCCAGTGTATTACGCAGCCAAAAACTCTAGATAGAATTGAACCATAATAGGATGATAATGCAAAATTAACGTTTTATTTCTTTTTTGGAACTAGCACAATTCAAACAAGTTAGCTTTAGCTAATGAGCTCTAGAACTCAGCTGTCAGCTTTGCCTTTTTTCTCTCCTGGTTAGCATTATGGGCATGGGTCAGTAGGGTTACTAGCTGTGAGGGATCTCGCCTAGAAACGCCAAAGACAACAATTCGTACTAGGTATATTGAGGTAGGCTTCGTGCCCGGTTACGTTGGAAATATTGTTCGTTCCAGCCTGACGCTTGAGATAGAATGCAGACATTGACGGCCCAGTCACCGTGCTACCCAGTCACCGTGCCATCTGGGGCTAGAATGAGGTTATGAATGTGCAGCTTATATACCTTCCCTAAGCAGCGGGTATGTTGCGGTGAGAGCACAAATATCAACCGCAGTATATTCGGAGGAGGAGCGTACGACGCAACTGCAAGCTTGTGCATGTGCAGGTGACGTTACTCGCGGCTCCGCGGGCGGCTAGCCAAAGTACTAAGCTCGCGGCGCATGTGAAGATGGCATGGACGCAGTTCCTACCTTGCGCCGTTGAATTAATTGGGAAATTGTGTGCCAGTAAAGCTTATGCTCGAAACATGTTTTTCCTTCTTGCGCAATACATGCATTACTTCTACACATATATCCTCCATCTAAACAAGCAGATTTTAAAAATCTTCGTGTTTATGACGTCTTATTGACATAGGCGTGGGGTTTCGCTGCCAGAAGACAGAAGTGTCTATTAATTCGCAGGCTTTTATTAGCACTTCACATTCGTTACATTTGATTCGCATAATGTCCTCATAATGCTGTTGATGTCATGTTGTCCTCCCATATTAATAATACTTATATTTAAATGATGCAAGTGCGGGTTTTCTCTGTAGAATCTTCGTTCAAGCTATACACAAAACCAGTGCAATTATTTCAAAAAAAATTCAGAAACATATAACTATGTATTTATTGAAATGTGAAGGGGATATTTGGAGGAGAATCTCTGTGTAGTGCAAGGAAAAACTTGTTGGCTTCTTAGAGAAGAGTTGTCATCAACGGTTTATAGCTGTTAGTTTAATTCGCTTTGCTTCACACAGGTGCCCACAACCACCACACGTTCTTCCCAAGACTGGCTATGGAACAAATGATAACTCAATCTGGCCGAACTGTTGTCCTGGTAAGGAGGTATAGAGAATAAAATGAATCTCAATATATTATGCCACTTTACCTGAAGCCGCAAGAAGAGCTACAATATTTTCCAGGAAAAGATGTATTATTACATTTTTTATGTGGTGGCTAAAGTAAAGATAAACATTACAATAACCAATAAAATTTCTGCGTCTGGACATTCCATATGTGTCCCTCAATCTTGGTATCAGTAGTGATCATTCATTTTTAGAGATCTATTCTTGCCACGTCAGTGGCGCGTACGCGAGTTATTACCTCAGGATTTTCTCAACAAATATCAATCTCACATAATTAGGTGCAACTAAGTGTGGGAAGATTAGAATCATTTTGAAATCACTGCAGAATCTAGCTTGGAGAACACCGAAAGCATGATTGTTGCTGTAGATGTTCCGACACTAGAACCATGGTCATATTTTTTATTTCTGTGCTCCATCATAACGCGTGGTGGATTTACTCGAAAATAAGTTCGCAGATTCAACAAGGTTGACGACTGGGCACGTTGGTAAGGGTTCACACTTAACCAGCCTCTTCCTCTTCCTCATCCTCTTCTTTCCTGTGTCTCGTTCTTCGGCTGGTTAAGTATAAGTTCGCAGACCTCGCTTGTAATGGCCGAGAGGTCGTATGTGCATGTCGTATTTACTAGGCTAAATAAAGCAGTACGGTTGAAAGTTGGGCGAGTTGAATCTGGTTCATTTTGAAGGACACAACACATTTCTTCAACAACGGACTCCTTACTATTATGCATTTCTTCTACAACGGGCTCTGTTACGTGTTTTAACTCCCAACTCTCCAGTCCAGCGTCGCTGGCCACCCTAATAGCCATTTATGTGGTGAAAAAGCGCTCGTGTTGTGTCCTTTTATTCTCGGTCCTCGTTTTTCGCGCTACCTTCAAAATGAAAATAAATAAAGGAGCCTAGATTGAACTTAAAAACGAAAAAACGACGATATTGACTGCGCACTGCGAGAGTGGGTTGTAGAGCGAACTTCATGAACACGACGTTTACGGCGCCACATGATAGTGTGTTAAAAATAAGTCGTGGTAAGCTTCGACGATAGTATACTACTATAGTGCGTGAGTGACCGAATTTGCTCTGTTCTCTCTGGAAAGGGCTCAGAACCCCGTTGCAACACTTTTTTAGAGTTCAGGTTTATGCAGGTACGTTCTGCTGAAAAATATTGAGACCGGCTGCGTCCTCAAACTCTCTTAGAAAAACTCAGGAGATAAGAAAGGATTCCGCCTTAAAATAAGTGTATCGTGTCCACGCGAGAATCTCCGACCACTATTTTCCCATTTAAGACGAGCACCAAACCGCAACGTGTGCTATGTTCTTGAACACGAGTACATAATAGTCCTTGACCAGCCTAAGGTCTCTGCAGAGCGCAGAAGAAAAGGTCGACAGCGGCAGTTCGAAAATATGAGACCAAAACTAAAATATAGCTAAACCAAAACCATAACAAATAAAATACAAAATAAATACAACATAAAAATAATTCATACCTAGAAAATGAGAGTTGGCTATGTAAAGAAGGTATATTATTGTTTTACAAGTCGGAAAAGCAATGAAACGCAGACCAGCTCATAACTAAACTAGGCAGTGAACGCGCAGTCATTTCGCATGTCCGCACAAAAGCAATAGGTGCAACCTAGTAAACTTTTAAATATAATCCTAAAAGTATTGCATAGTCCGGATTGTGTAGTGAGCAGTTTATCTTGCTAAAAACATTTATGAAGATGTGGAATTTTCTTCATTGCTTTCATCCGACCTTTATCTATTGCTCATATATATATTCAAACGAAAATCCCCATTATGGCTTTCTGTTAGAAGGACCCAAGGAAAAAGAGCCTTAAAGAGCGCTGAATCTGAAAATATTTTACTAAATGTGAAAGGCAACGAAAAAACGCCTCTTTAAAATTGAATAAAAGAATTGCAGATCGCAAATGCGCTGTTTCTTCTTATTCTACTGCTAAGCTTTTTCGCATATCTGCAACTTCGTCGAGCACGAAATTTGAATCGTACCGCTACATATCTCCAGAGTCCGCTGCCTACAGTTTTCTTCCACTGTCACCGTTGCCTGTCTGCCTCGCCTCCTGAGACCTCTCTCTTCAAAATGATCTCGACGCCTTCGTGTAATATAGAGCAGGTTTCATCTTTGAGGTTCACAGACAGTCTAGAATGATTTATGCTACAGAAAAGCTTGTCCCACCGTGCTCAAACCCGATTTAGATGGATTGAACCCCAGCGGCCAATGTCCACAATCACGTCGTGAAGAAAAATGCGACCGCCCACTCCACAGACTTTACGATCAGTCAGCACCGAAACGCATTCTACGTCTGCACACGCCTGTGATTCCAGCACGATATAAGCCCAGCGAGTGGTCCTATGATCCCCACGCTTCTATGGTCTAAGCGAAAGCTCGAAGTTTGGCTCAGCAGCGTTGAATGGACGAGATAATTTAAGAGTATTCAATGAGAACTTTGCAGTTTTGCTTCCGAATCGTATTAAAATGGTCGAAGTCTTGTCTCATGTGATTCATTATCATCATCATCATCATCATCAGCCTGATTATACCCACTGCTGGGCGAAGGCCTCTCCCATATTTCTCCACTTAACCCGGTTCTGTGCTAGCTGCATCCACTTGACCCCAGCGAACTTCTTAATCTCATCCGCCCACCTAACTTTCTGCCGCCCCCTGCTACGCTTTCCTTCAATTGGAATCCAGTTTGTTACCCTCAGCGACCGTCGGTTATCCTCTCTTCGCACTACATGTCCTGCCCATGTCTATTTCTTCTTAATTTCTACTAGAATGTCGGTAACTTGAGTTATTTCTCTGACCCACTCTGCACGCTTTCTATCTCTTAAAGTCAACCCCACCATTTTTCGTTCCATAGCCCTCTGGGTTGTCCTCAACTTAAGTAGAACTCTCTTGGTTAGCCTCCAAGTTTCAGCCCCATAGGTGAGTACAGGCAAGATGCAACTGTTGTATACTTTCCTCTTGAGCGATACCGGTAAGCTGCTAGTCATAATCTGCGAGTGCTTGCCAAATGCGCTCCATCCCAATCGTATTCTTCTTGTTATTTCCTTTTCGTGCTCCGGATCTGCGGTTACTACATGTCCTAAGTAGACATATTCGCCTACTACTTCCAGTATTTCACTACCTAATGTAAACTGCTGTTCCTTCCCGAGGCTGTTGAACATTACCTCAGTCTTCTGCATATTGATTTTTAAGCCTACCTTTCTACTTTTCCTGTCTAGGTCATGAATCATTATTTGCAGTTCATCCGCCGAGTTGCTTAGCAAGGCAATGTCATCAGCAAATCGCAGATTACTGAGGTATTCTCCATCTACCCTTATCCCTAACTGCTCCCATTCCAAGTCTCTGAATACTTCCTCTAAACAAGCTGTGAATAGTACTGGGGAGATTGTGTCTCCTTGCCTAACACCTTTCGTTATAGGAATTTTGTTACTTTCTTTATGCAGAACTGTGGTTGCGGTGCAGCCCGCTATATATATCTTCCAGCACTTTCACGTATGGCTCGTCTACCCCCTGATTTCGCAATGCCTGCATCACCGCCGAGGTTTCAACTGAGTCAAATGCTTTTTCGTAATCAATGAATGCTATGTATAAGGGCTGGTTATATTCCGAGCATTTTTCTATCACCTGATTGATGGTATGGATATGATCGATAGTAGAGTACCGTTTCCGAAAACCTGCTTGATCCTTTGCTTGATTGCAGTCTAAGGTTGTCCTGGTTCTATTAGCCATTACCTTAGTAAATACCTTATACGTAACAGACAGTAAGCTGATTGGTCTGTAATTTTTAAGGTCCTTAGAGTCCGCTTTCTTGTGAATGAGGATAATGTTTGCATTCTTCCATGGTTCCCGTACCGTCAATGACCCCAGGCACTGCTTATACAGGGTGGCCAGGTTTTCTAGCACGATATCCCCCCTGTCCTTCAGCAAATCTGTAGTTATCTGATCCTCTCCAGCTGATTTCCCCCTTTTCATAGTTTCTAGTGCTTTCTTGACCTCGTCCTTCGTCACTGGTGGAACGTCTGACTGTTTTTCCCTACCGCTAATCTCATTACGGTCCTGACTATTTTGGCTACTGTAGAGATCTGTATAGAACTCCTCAGCTACTTTGACTATCTCTTGTGATTACGTTGCCAAAAAAGTGGGGGTCCTCTTCAACGCTTTTCAGATCTTTGTACGCACACACTTACCTGTGGTTTTGCTCGCCCGTCAAGACATTCTGGACGAGCTTACGCATATCTTTCGCAATGCCACATTTTTATTGAATGTGCTGTGGGTTGTCTTGTTAACAATACCAATTTTATCGGTGGCCATTCGCACACTCAAATATGCTTCTGAATTATGCGATTCATGTAAACTTTGCACGTTGTCATTTCTTCTTGGCATCGACGGCCACCCAACCGGCTCATCCTCCAAGGTCTCCCGGAAACCGGATACCGGAAATTCCTGTATGGTCCGAGTAAACGTCAGGTTCTTTTTAGTTTCGCTTCTTCAATTATCCTGTCGACTGCGCCAGTATACGTCACGGTTCTTCTTGTCTCTTCAAATCTTCCGCACCTCTCCAAAGTGCTCCTCAATTAGGCAGGCGACGTGTAGTTCACACACAAATGCACAATGAGACGCAGGACGACGAACTTGCAGTAACGAAACGAAAATTAACTTTATTTAACAATACCACAAGATACAGAAAACGTATTTACACGAGACAGAGAGGCGACACACTTCACAAAAGCGACTGGGCGAAATATTAACTGCAAACTGAGCGCATCGATCTTTTTACAACTTCTCAGTCGGGGCCTGCGTGCTACGCTGTCTTCTCCGAGCGAGAATCAAACCAAACTCAGAACCAGAACCGTCGATGGCTGCGCGGCGCGCTCTTAAATAGCCAGCGCAGAACCTTCTAGGCGCGGAGGAGGAACGGCAAACAGCTTAGCGCTGCCAAAGCTGTGCCTTCCCCCCTTGGCCTTCTTGAGAAGCCTCGAATTTACTCGAACATGGTCAGCAAGCGCGGCCCTCCCGCGCGAAGCGAAGAAGAAGGCCGGGACCGTGTGGGGGAATGCCCGCGTGACTCCGCAATGATGACGAGGGCGAGGAGGCGCAGCGCAGTGGCTGAGATTACGTAATCGGTCGCGTCGCTTTCTCGTAGGGTGTAGAAAATTCCATCGCCGTTTTCTGCGGCGCGTGCGCCGAAACATAAAGAAAGGACCACCGCTGCCTTACAATCCGTGGCCCTTGTTTCAGTAAAAACTGGACGCCAGGCTGGATAAAGCATGCAGAGCTATAAAATAACACGACTACATTTGAAAAAAAGGAAAGAAAAAAAATGCAGGGGTTGTGACTCGATATTCGGTCTTCTCGGCCATCAAGCGCACACTTGAACGACTACCACGGCGGAATAAGGCGGCTGTAGTTATATTTCTGCTTATGTAGTCAACATTGCTATTTTGCATTTTTGTGCATTTCCGTTGGGTGTAGAATTTGCGATCGCAATTGAACGATCGCCCTTTAAACACGCTGAATTTTTTCCTGGCTATCACGACAAGTTATCCGTGTCCCGCATGTTTACATGTATCGCTTTCTTACAGACAAACCTCAGAATGTCACCATTTACTAATTCTGATGTGTTTTGTCATCATCTTCTAACGCATGCAATTTTTGCTACAATAGATATATGCGGTGCACCAACACTTGTAATACTGCTTGTTTTAGCTTTACCTTCTGCCAGCGGAGCAGCGCAGCCAATGAATTTACTTCCGACCAAGTGTTTTGGATACGCAAAGAGTCAAGGAAGCAACTCCCGATGTCCGGCTGACCTGTGCATATTTCGATGGTCAGCGATCTGTTTCATTTATTCTCGAGCGTATTTATCCTCACTAACGAAACGTTACATTCTTCCTTTTACTTTCGCGTTGAAGGTGGCAGATTTTCAGTCAGTTATGAAGGTGCACCGGAAGATCGTACAAGCTGCAGCGACTGTTGAACACACAAAAGCAAAACGCGATGCGTGTATGTACTTGCTAGCGCACACATCCATGGCTTCATATCTTCTAGGTATTTACGAAACAACGCATACTCCACATATACAGAAAGTTGTAACATATAATATTTATGGTTTCATTCCTATTTAGCGCGAAGGCATGTCACCATGTGGTCATCTTGGTTGAGCTTCACGATCCGCCCGAATTGCGTTGAGAAGCGAAAATTCTCTGTCCCGTTTCAATTTTGTTCATGACGGGTTTGTCTGCTTTCAGTTAAACCGGACGTGACCTGTCCTGTATATGAGCTCAATACAGGACTGGTCCGCCCTGTTTCATATCCATACCGGACTGAGATGTCCTGTATGTGATGCATAGTGGAAATGGCTTGCCTTGTATTAACTCTATACCGGACCGGACCGCCCAGATTGAGATCCATATCGGACATGACCTGACCGGTATAAACCCGTTTAATATTCATTTAGAACTGGTCACACCAGTATGAAATTTATACGGGATAATACAGGACCGGTTCAAACACGTTTGGTGCGATACGAGATTTTTCACTAGGGATGCAAACATTCCGCCAGTCTTTCAGTCTTTCGTTATGATAAATCTGTTTCATTGCTCTTTTGTGACTTCAGATTGCGTCATAAGGTAAAATCCTCAAAGTAGTTGCTGAGAGCATTCAGGCAAGTCACTTGGTGAACACGAGCCAAAAAGAGCAACAAAGGTTACAGTTGGATGTTTTGTTGCTTGATTTGTGCGCGCAATAATTCTTTTTTTTCCTCTGTCAGCATTCATTTTCTAGCAGTGTATTTCTTTTGATTGACTAATATCTGACCGCTGCATCTGCGGACATCACTGGGTCTGCGCTTCGGCCCCCGCTGGAACCGTACGAAGCATTTGGCCCCCTTTCATGGTACAGGAAGGCAACAAAGAACATCGTGAGTCAGTGACAATTCAGTGCAAAAATATAATGTGCCATAAAATTGTTCTTGTGACCTAAGTGCGTCTCCGGTGTGCAACGAACTTAACAGGTAGCTAGGAAACTGGAACACATGGAACCTTCTCCGCCACCTTCTTGATCCCGCCCAGTTCATGACAGTCAACAGAAACGTTATAGACCAGATCATCCATGCATATCCCGGAAGTGGGGAAGAATTGTTATCGTTGCTACAAGATAAATATATAAACTCCAGCAAAGATGGAGATTTGTACCCTGACTACACGGGACGCGACAACCCAAATCTTGACAAGCCTTTTTCGGACGTAGAGATCTGGGCCACATTGTCTTAACTCAAGACAAAATCTGCGCCTGGGCCAGATAAACTCAACAATAAGATGCTGCGGAAACTAGATCTAAAGCCGGCCACATCCTCACGGAATACTTGATTGAGTACTAGGAGAGTGGTGGCAAACCCCAATCCTTGGAGCACGCCATGAGGTTTTTTATTCCAAAACCTAACAAGATGATTACCCTCGATAACCTAAGGCCAATCTCGCTTTCCTCGTGTTTAGGTAAGTTAATGGAGCATGTTGTGCTTAATAGACTGCATGACTATGCCGAAGAATATTCTACCACACACCATGGTGGACTTGAGAAGGGGACTTTCTACACAGGATGTCATGCTTCAACTGTCACATGACATCATTAACAAATCTAAAAAGGTAAATACGCCGCTTATTCTCGCTATCGACCTAAAGAAAGCATTTGGCAATGTCTCCCATTATACTATACAAAGCTCCTAAACGAAATTAATCCTGGGCGAAAGGCTTACAACTACATCAAATCCTTTCTCAGTGAGAGCTCGGTGGAACTGCATTTGGACAATTTGAAATCCGACTCGATAAAGCTGGGAAACAGAGGCACCCCACAGCGGGCTGTTCTCTCTCTGTTCCTCTTTAATCTGCATTAATCAAGATACCAATATGCTCGTCAAATTACCAGGAGTACAGCACAGCCTCTACGCGGACGTTAATATGGTGTGGGCAACTAAGGGCTCTCATGGTGAAATCGAGGCCGCTCTTCAAGCAGCTGCAGGCGTCATCGATGAAGAGGCCAGGAGAGCGGGCCTAGAATGCTCCCCTGAAAAATCGGAGCTTATAGTGTTTCATGAAGGCAAATTAACGGCGGCCTTGATGACAGTCATTAAAAAGGGCATTAAGTAACAGAGCTTCAAGAGATCAAGATACTGGGACTCAGGCTATTACCAAACTCTGGAAATGCGCCGGCAATCAACAAACTGAAATGGGCGGTTCACCAAACTTCCAGACTAATACAAAGAATCACTAATAGAAAACGAGGCATGAGAGAACACGACCTCTTCAAACTTGTAGATGCCTTCATCATAAGCAGGATTACATACTCCCTCCCGTACTTAAAACTCCAAAGAAACGAAGCTGAGAGAATCTACGCCATCATTAGAATGGCTTACAAAACAGCAATAGGCTTGGTTTGCTCGACTCCTAACGAAGAGCTTCTCAAACTCAGGGTCCACAACACCTACGAGGAATTCGAAGGAGCACAACGAACTGCCCTTCTATCTAGCATGCCCACCGGTAGGACAATCCCTGGGAGATCAGGTATTGAGGGCGAACCCCTACAAGACCTCCCTCAAACTATTCCACGCGATATCCGAAAGATGATCACCATCAAACCTCTTCCTCGAAACATGAACTCCCACGTTCACCAAGGCCGAAGAAAAGCACTATAAGAGCCTGCACAAAACCCTGAGCCGGCTACAGGATGTCATCTACGTCGACGCCGTAGAAGACGCGGAAGACCCTACCAAATATTCGATTTGTGGAGTCACACAGCTCAACAATAGCCCAGTGAGACTCGTTATGGCGGAGACTGTTTCCACATCCTGACCCCTAGTGGCGGAGGAGGCCGCCATCGCCACGGTCATCGCTTTTACTAATGCGACAACCATAGTAATCGACTCCAAACTGCCAATCAGTACCTTTGGTAGAGGTAGAATCTCCAAACCCGCCTCATAAATACTCAGTGAAATGAGAGAATCTCCTGTCGAGAGAGATATCGAATTATTATGGACCCCAGCTCATGCGGGGAATCCGGGAATTGAGGCTGTCTACCAATACGCTCGAGAATTAGCCGGCCGAGCGGTGGCGTAAAATCAGAAACCGGAACCCTTCGGTGAGCCAGCCGTGTCATACAACGAACTCACTGCACATTACAAAGCAATGAGAACACAGCCACCACCCCATAAAACACTGACCAGACAACAACTGATATGGACAGCTACAAACGGGGACCCACCCCAATCCAAACTACACATCAAAATTCATAAATAAGGATATGAATCCTTTCTGCCAGGTTTGCGGGGGAAAAACAACTTTGAGCTTATGATCTGGGCGTGCGAAGCCCATAAGCCTACCTAAGAACTCTTGCCTGATACCTCTAAAGATGCTTGGGACAAGCTAAGGTCCAGCGATGACACTGGCATTCAGTTCAAGGCCGTCGAATAGGCCGGCGTTGCCAAAAGTCTCCACGGCCTGCGGCACGCTAGTTGACTTCCCCTATTCCTCCTACTTGTTGTGAATAAAGTTTTATCCGCCTCAGTCAGCCGGTGATGTCTGAAAAGCTTCCGCACCCAACGTGCCTGCTGTGAAGTATGCTTTCATTCAATGATGTGTGTGTGTGTGTGTGTCTGCGCGCGTGCTATCAGCTTATGCACTGTGCGCATATATGTGTGACAAAGTGATGATATCTTTGCCGTATAACAAGTTGTGCTTGTGATAACATGTATCTCACGCCTATGTACGAAGCGTCTGTGGTCGTCGGAGTTCGTCGGTTTGTGTACTGTAATCGACCAGTGATAATCGCAAACGTTTGTCCCTGGTTCGTGTTTGTGTTCACAGAGCATTTGCACTGCGATTAGTGTGCATTGCAAAATCAAACATTCTGCAAATAAGGAAGATATGGCAAGAAAGGTTTTGATGAAGTTGATGTTAGGAAAAGGCAAGAAGAGACAAGCATAGACCACGTTTTCACTGGTGGCTTCTATTGCAGCATTTTATTTTATTCATTTATTTTCAACATGTTTGCCGCACATATGTGCTACCATTTTTCCCCCTGTTTCAGTACATATAGGTACTTTGTAAAAAGATTTGCGAAAAGCTGAACTGTGCTATTGTCATGGTTATTGCTGGCCCTATTTTTACCTTTTGACATCATAGTAATTACGGCCATGGTGTCGTACTAAAGGAAATAGCCTAGGTTTATAACAAATGAAGTCTTTATTTATTACCTGTGTTGCTTGATCTTGCTTAAAAAAAGTAAGCTGGGCGGTCAGGACTTTTTGTGCGGCATATGCACTTAAAAATAGGAATAGCTGGCGGACGATTTGGTGACGCATCACATTTGAGAACAAGACGTACACACGCGCACACAGAACAGCGCATACACAGAAAACACGAAGTGATTAAGCAACTCTTAGTTAATAGTGCATATGAAAGGCCTTGTGGCCCCTTGGCTGGGCAGCCAAACTCTCGTGAATATTTGTGGAGAGGATTTCAAGTTTCTGGAAGAGATGGGAAGTATTGTTTGTATTTTCATGTGTTAAATGGAGAAGTAGCAGCGTATTTGTAAGTAAAATTCAAAACATGAGCAGCTTTCTGTAGAAAGCCCTCATTCCTATGGTATAAAAAGACTAAAAATTGTTCATGAAGGGTGAAAGCATTTCTAAACTGCGATTATTTGCAGCAGTTCTGAAGCGTTTTGTAATGAGCAGCAAGAAAACGTGCACTGAAGGTGATTGCAATTCATGATCCCTTACAAACAGATACCTTCCTTTTGTATGACGGAAAGACTGTTGCACTCTGAATGTTCAGTTAGATACATTTAAAGCATTTCAAGGAAACCATTTATACACTTGCCGGACTCATTCTAGGTTATAGCATTGTGTCTGTTTAGAGCATTGTGAACGCATTTCATGAGGCCATCTTAAGGTATGTAACAGGGAAAACATTGAGTACCAATGATAATTACAGGGTAGCATTACTTTCGTTTTCTGAATAAGACTCTCAATGACTTCTCCACGTACTTTGAGCTCAAGTTGATTATATTGTGACATATATGCCCTGCATCGCTGGAAGTTAAAGAAGACAACGATCAGCAACAGTGACACACGACGAGGAAGCGGTAGCAACGTTTAGTGCTAGAAGAAGGCTGACGCTGCGGTGCTTCTGTGCTTTGTGTGCTGTACATGTTCTCCTGGACTAACCTTCGTGCACTAACCTTGCCACGTTATCATCTTGGTAGAGGTGCTTAAGATACCCGTGTGCAGACATGAATCCATTAAGGCAGCCGAAAGCTGGATTTGCGCAGTGGCCGCCACCTACCTGGGATCACAACGTCAACAAAGGCCACTATGACCTCTGAGCCAGCTCCTACTACCGCAACATCGGCGCAACCACTCGTCATCACAAACATCCGCCAACCTCCCATCTTCAATGACGAAGACAAGACAGATGTTGACGACTGGCTGGATGAATACAAGCGGTGCAGCAGGAACAATCATTGGGACGCGACCATCATGCTGGCCAATCTAATATTCTATTTGCGGGAACCGGTCGCACGTGGTTTCAAAATCAAGGGCTCGAGCTAGTGACCTGGGAAATTTGCAAGCAAAGGCTTCATGACTTGTTCGGAAAGCCCATTGGACGGGCTCTCAAAGCCAAAATCGAACTTTCGTCTCGCGCCCAATCCACCACGGAGTCCTACCTGCCCTACATTCAAGACGTGCTCGCGTTGTGTCGCAGGGCGGACAGCTCCATGCTGGAAAGTGAAAAGGTAGGGCACATCCTCAAGGGCATCGCAGATGACGCGTTCCGCATCCTCTTCTGCATGGATTGCTCTACCCTCGAGTCGGTGCTTCAAGTTTGCCGAAGATTCGAGCAGGCTAAACAACGACGCCTGGTACATCGCTTTGAGCGCTTTCCGAACACGGCAGCTACATCATCCTGCTATGATCTGTCTCCTCTGCAACAGCCTTCTCAGTCTACAACAATGACTCGGATCGTCAGGCGAGAACTCGAGGCCTTAGCTCCTGCACCATTCCCATCTCCAGTGCCTGACACCATGGCCATGATACAGGCTGTTGTCCGACAGGAACTTGCCAACGTCGGTCTTTCCTCCAACCCCGTACCGCCCTCGTCACCATCGCATCCTGTTCCTGTAGTAGCTCCTGCAACCACTATCCAAGCTCCTCCACGTCGCTACGTTAGTCGCAATCCTGCACAGTGGCGCAACTCAGATGACAAGCCAATTTGCTTTATTTGCTGTCGAGCCGGCCACACTTCCCGTTATTGCCGCATTCGCACCTTCCCCCCTCCTCGTTCTTATTACAACGCTGACCGCCGGTACTGCTACGGACCTCGACGCTTCCCTGCCCAACCTGAACAGCTCCGCCCCGCATATGATGGCCCTGGACACTTAACTCCTCACCCAGATGAACCTCACACCGAAGCCGTCTCAAGTGTCCATCACTCCAGCCGGCCTCCATCTCCACGGTCTCGTCGATCTCGTTCACCGCTGCCTCGTCGCAACACCTCCCCATCATACGCCGGCGCCAACTCGGGAAACTAGCGAGTGCAGCGCCCGGGAGTGACGCTGCATTACCGACCCGACTGTCAACTTGGAACTGACACTCGCACCCAGACGTAACCTTATTGACATTTTTGTGGACGGAGTCTCCGTTTCTGCCATTATTGACGCTGGCGCCCACTTTTCCATCCTCAGTTCCTCGCTCCGTCAACTCCTCAACAAAGTCCTCACACCCGCTTCCTCATCTACCGTTCGTGTTTCTATTGGCAACACAGCTACTGTGGTTGGTATGTGTACTGCGATAATTACCATTGCCGACAGCCATATCCCTGTCCTACTTACAGTCCTCACCAGTTGCCTTCACGACGTTAGATTAGGACTCGACTTTTTAACTGCATATTCCGGCGGTTCTTCTGGACTGCTTCATCTGGACCTGCCACTCTGTCCTGACAAACAGGCCTCTTGTACTTCAACGCTCCGTCTTCGCTCCTCTACATTTACTCGTCTGCCACCAGAAGCTGCAGTGTATGTGCTCATGTCGCCTTTCCCCTCCGTTCCTGATGGCGACTACGTTGTTTGCCCCATAACCGACGTGACACTGGAGCGTAGAAGCGCTCTCCCTCATAACATTTGCACGTAGAAAATAACAACGCTCATATTCCAGTCTTGAACTTCAGCCTTTTTATGCACGTTCTTCCTGAGGGCATTACTTGTCACGTATCAATATGCAAGCATCATGTTTTCTGTTTCATCTGTGGTTTACATGCTCTATTGATGAATCTGTCAGGATGCACAAATTTATGACAGCTTGAAATCGGCACCATTCAGTACCCTCTGCCGTCTATTCACAACAAGCTGCAGGAGCTTTCAGTGAACTACCACAATGAAGCCGAGCAAAGGAAACACTGATATTCAAGCCTGAAAGTTCAGCATTGTTGTGCAAATAGTTTTTGGTCTTGCAATTAGAATAAAGCTTTTCGTCTTGAACTTCATTCCTGTGTTAACAAAAAGCATATTTCAGTTCAGCTTCTGGCAATAGTTTGCTTTACAAACAGCTTTGCAAAGTGTGGCAGTAACTGCAAATGCAAATGTGCTTTATTTGCGAGCTTTCATGAAGAAGTTGATATATTATAATTTCCATCAATGGTTATGGCTGCTTCAGAAATCATTCCCATGAATGTATTGCAAGAAATGGCTTTCACCAACCTTATTTCGCAATTTGGTAGTTTTTTTAATGCCACTTCTTTACCCTGACGGCAGGCCATCTGCAATGGCAGAAAAACAACTCCCGGGATGCTCAAGGTACCCATCCTAAAATATAAAATATGTTTCTAGAAAACCATATTTAAAAATAATTATCATGCAGGGCGACCAGCTACTAAAAACAATTACCTTTTGTGAAGACATAACACAAGAATACCGATTTGGTACTCTGTTAAATTTAAAACATTATGTGAACAAATCTGTGTTTTGCATGTAATGAAGCAGCTAGTGCCTCAATAACTCTAAATGCTATAAATGCCGTCTTTCGTTCTGAAGCCAGAATTTACAAGCTAGCGGCATGAAAATTGGGGTATTCTGAAAATTACCTAAAGAAAAAAATTTCAGTCTCCTACGATAAATCTGAACAGGTGAATAGCGAAAGCCTAGTATTAGTTGTAGTCATTAGTAGTCATTTTATTGATTACTACTTATTACCAACATTTTAGTCATTTCCAATGAATTATATTGATGACGGATCATTTTTAGACATAATCGTCATTACACGTCATTAGTAATTTTTGTATATTACTCATTACTAGGCATTTTAGTCATTCCTAAATAATTGTAGTCATTACAATGATGATGATGGATTTTAATGGCGCAAGGGCGACTCAGGCCAAAGAGCGCCAAACTCAATGTTAATGGTGTACTGAAGTATATGTAATGGAATAGTTGTGATGTTTCAGAAGGGATAAAAAGCAGTGGTTTATAGGGCCTAAAAATGTATTCGCTCTGTAATGTCGCTAAAAACAATGGTGTATATGGCCTAAACTTTATTTGTAATATATAATGGATGTGCAATGTATAAGTAGATGTTTTAAAAGATCGCATCCGTCCTCTCAAGGAAAAGCGGGCTGAGACCCACGTCGATAAAAAATTCCATGTAAAAAGCCTACTTGTGATAAAAATTTAAGCATCGGTTTTAAAGGAAATATTGGGTTGTCGCCAATAAAAATGGAAGGGGGTGCAGGTATTTGATGACTGAACAAGGAGGGAAAATCACGTCTCCTTTCTTCCAGTTGTGCACATATGTATAAAACATGAATGACAGTAAGCCGGTCACCACATCTCGAGCAGTGTTGTGCAGGAGAGTTGGTTAAAAGATATGTATGTGTTGGGTATGTGTGACCAATTATCAGCCTGCACAGGGCTACTTCTTTAAATCTGTCTTGTTTTTCTGTGGTGTACCTGTCTATCCTTGGCTTTATTGTGTGTAGTTTATTTTCTACTGCTGCGTCCCATTCCTCTTTCCATTGTTTTTGAATCATGTTTTTGATGTGTGGCTTGAGGTCCTGATATGATATGTTATCAATGTCTGTAGTGTATCGAAGGGCAGCTGATGCAGCAAGCCTATCAGCTGCCTCGTTACCTGGTATACAACGGTGGCCTGGCACTCAACACAGTGTAATTTTAAGTTCTAGTTTATAGGCAGACATAAGGGTGTTATAGAGAGAATTTAGGACTGCTTTCTTATTATGCCACTTCCAAAAGGATAGGGACGTTAAAACACTGAGGGAGTCTATATAGATGATCGATGTCTGTATTTTATTTTCTATAATGTGTCTCACAGCTAAAAGGATACCATGACATTCAGCGGTAAATATACTAGTATGTCTGTTCAGGGTTTTTGACTGTGAAAACTGTGGTCCAAGAGCTGCACAGGAGACTTGAGCTGACTTGGAAGCATCAGTGTAATATTCCACACAAGTGTACTTCATCTGAAGTGACATGAAGTTCTGCTGTATGGCACTAGGGGATGAATGTTTCTCCAGTTCAAGAAACGACCGGTCACAATTAACAGTGTGCATTTCCCAAGGCGGAATTAATTTTTTTTTAGTAGTTGTATGAAGACTGGTAACTGGAACGTCCAGATGTTCAATATGACTGGCAACTCTGATTGGATATGGTGGTGTTAGAGATGGTTTTGTTTTGAGAAAGGTGTTGCGCCAGTTTTGTCAAGCAGAAGCCGACGACATGGTCCAGTAGGCATAGTACCTTCATAGCATAAGTTAGAGAAGTAAATTGTCTCCTTCGTTGCAGTGACCATCGGTTCGCCTCGACATAGAGGCTAGCAATTGGGCTAGTTCGAAAAGCACCCGCAGCGATGCGAAGGCGGAGGTGGTGCACGGAATCAAGCAATTTTAGCGCAGAGGATGATGCTGACCCATAGACCATCGAGCAATATTCAATGCGTGACAGAACTACACTATTCAGACGGTTCAGAAGGCAGTCGAGGTCTGTGCCCTATGACCGGTGAGAGAGAATTTTTAGATTATTCATTGCTTTGAGACCCTTCAGTCGCAACTGTCTTATGTGGGGAATCAAGGAAAGTGTTTCGTCAACAACTACGGCAAGAAATTTATGTTCTTTTTTAAAAGCAAGGCTCTGACCATTCAGTGTAATGTTGGGATCAGGCTTCATGCCACGCTGCTTAGAGAAAAGTACACAAACACTCTTTTCAGAGTTAAATTTAAAACCATTGTGATCAGCCCACATGGACAATTTGTTTACACCTAGCCGAATCTGTCGTTCACAGATAGCCAAGTTGCAAGATTTGAAGCTTATCTGGACGCCATCAACACATACAGAACAAGAAATAGTTTTTGGCAGCACGCTTTTTAAAGAGTTCATTTTGACTACAAAAAGTGTGCAACTGAGACACCACATTGAGGGACATCATTTTCCTGAACGTACTGCTTTGAATATGCATCTCCAACACGAACTTTGAAGGTCCGTTCAGACAAGTAACTTCGAATTGTATTCAACATGTTTCCTGTGATGCCAAGAGAGAAGAGGTCGCGGGTGATGCCATAGCGCCAAGTGGTATCATATGCTTTTTAAAGATCGAAAAAGACAGATAAACAATGTTGTTTATGTACAACAGCATCCCTTGCATAAGACTCAAAGGCATTGAGCTGATCAGCTGTTGACCGCCCAGCTCTAAACCAGCTTGGTTTTGATGAAGAAGACCATTGTATTCAAGGAAATGGAGAAGGTGACGATTTACCCTTTTCTCAAAAAGCTTGCATAGACAGCTGGTTAGTGCGATAGGCCGATAACTAGCAGCAAGTGTGGGTTGTTTTCCGGGTTGGTTTTAATAATGGGATGATGATCGCTTCCTTCCATGCTTTAGGAAAGCGTCATGTGGCCCATACTTTATTATGCAGGTAGAGTAGGGTATCATGAGTGTTCACATGCAGATGCCTGAGCATTCCATATGGGATCCTGTCAGGACCTGGAGCTGTGCTACCACGTGTGTCTAGTGCAATCTTCAGCTCCTGCATGGTGAATGGGCTATTGTATCCTCCTGAGAATGGTCTTTTATCATGTATGTGCTTCCTCTCCTCTCTTGCCTTGTGCCGCAAGAAGGAATCTGTATAGTGTGCTGAGCTAAATATGTATTCAAAGTGTTGCCCTAGTGTGTCTGCTTGATGTTCAAGAGAGTCACCACTGGTGCTGACAAGGGGCGTTGGGATTGTGCAATATCCTTTAAGTACTCTTATCCTGTTGTGAACTTTCTGTGCTTCAGAATACGAGTTCACAGAAGAAAGGAATCATGACCAGCTTTCTCGCTCGGAGATGCGTCGAATACGCCTGCCATTTGCCTTTGCACGCTTAAAAGCTATTAGGTTTTCGGTTGTGGGGTATCGGCGTAGTTTCGACCATGTCCTGTTTTGAGTTTCACGAGCAGTCTTACAGTCTGCATTCCACCAGGGTCTTTGTTTATTTCGTGGCTTACTTGACATCTGTGGAATGTATTTTTCTGCTGCCTCTATGATGTGCAGCGTAATCAAGCATTGAGTTTTATCAATGCCTAAGTCAGTAACTGGTGGATAGGCCAATGAGGAGTGTTCCTTAAACATCTCCCAGTTGGCTGCATATTCTTTAAAATTTCTAGGATTAGATGCTTTTTCATTTTTATTACCTGCATACTTTACAGAGATCGGAAAATGGTCACTTCCATATAGATTGTTATTTACAACCCACTCTGTAGCTGCTAAGAGCATTGGTGAGCCAATAGCTAAATCTATGGATGTGTATTTGTTATCTAGTATGTTGTAGTATCTTGGCTCTTTTGTGTAAAATAAGCATGATCCAGAGGACAATAAGAATCTTTCGATTAGCACACCTCGGGAGTCCGTTCTTGTACATCCCCGTAATGGATGGTGTGCAATAAAGTATCCGACCAGCAGCCACTGTTCCGGAAGTTGATCAATTAGCTTTTCAAAATTTTCGCTACATAACCTATAATCTGGAGGAATGCGCAGAGATCACACTGTTGTTACTTTACCAAAAATTAAGGTTCGTATTGCCACTGCCTCTAGGTCTGTATTAAGTGAGATGCTTCGGCATGAGATTGATTTTTGAGTTACAACGGCAACACCGCCAGAGGGGCGAGTGCTGCTTTGCCTATCCTTCCTGAATACGTGATACTGCTTGAGGAAACTTGTGTCTGCTGCTTTTAAGTGGATTTCTTGCAGACAAAATATGTTTGGTTGGTGCTCGGCAAGGATTTAATATACATCATCCAGATTATTTAGTAGTCCCCGACAGTAGCAATAAACGATTCTCTCAGCAGCCATTTTTGTAAGTGCGGGATGTGGATGAAACAGTGGGTTTAAGACTCGCCGCCTTTATCAGGTGGCTTAACTGGCGTATGTTTTTCAATTTGGGGTGGTCCGGCAGGCACCGCCTCTCATTGGCGGACTCACTAGGCGCCACTGACGCTGTGGAGTCCACGCTAACCTCCATCGCCTTTGGTGAAGGCATGGAGGCAGGGGGTTTTTTTCAGAGGAACCAAGTTCCTCTCAGATGTCTGATGTTGCGGACGTCTGGGAGAAAGTGACCTCTGGGATTGCAAAGATTGGGGCGGCCGGTGGCTGCTTAGTGAGGAGCCGTGGTGGAAGCACGTCAGCAAAATTGCACTGCGTGCCCACCGTTACTAGACGCGGCCTGGCTCCTCTACGGGCTGCGTCAGAATAGGAATCAGATGAGAGAACTTTATGTTTCTTCCGCGCCTCACCGTATGATATATTCTCGGTTACTTTAGGATTGATAACTTCCTTTTCGGCCTGAAAGGCCACACAAGATCGTGAGTATGCAGGGTGTGTACCCTCACAATTCACACATTTGAAGTCAGTTGCAATGCAATTATCAGTTGCATGGTCATGTGCACTGCATTTTGCACAGGTAAGGGTCCTCGGCATGTCTGGCTACCATGCCCGTACCACTGACAATTGAAGCACCTGCGGGGGCTTGGTATGTACGGGCTAACTTTGCATCGGATGAATTCCACATTGATGAATTCAGGAAGTGTGCTCCGGTTGAAAGTAGGGAACAATATGTTTTGTTTTTATTTCTTCATTCTTTCTCCTGATTTTTATTCTTCGTACTGCTGTGACACCTTGGTTCTGTAGGCCCTCAAGTAGATCTGAATCCGTTTCATTTAAGAGGTCTCGTTCAGAAACCCCTCCCTGGCAGCTGTTAAGACTGCAGTGGGGCGATACCTGAACGTCAAGGTGAGCAAACGTATTTGTTAAGAAGAGTTTATCAGACTGGCTTTTGTCTGCTACCTCGATTAGCAAGTCACCAGATCCTAGTTTTTTCGCTTTATAGTTAGCCCCAATGATGGCCTTCAGCGAGCTGGCTGTCAGAAAAACTGATAGCTCATTTATAGGTTTACACTCTGATAATGAGCGCAGGACAAAAAACTTTGGGAAGTTCTCAGTTGGTGTCATGATTTTTTGTTTCCCTTCGGTGCGACTCCTTTTCGGAGGTCTATCAAGTTTTTTTATGAATGGTTTTCCATGCATTATGGGTGGTCTAAGGGTTCCATATATTCTGTCGCCTCTGTTTCACCCTTATATGCAGAGGAAGGTCCCGGAGCCCCACACCTGGTAGACAGGTGGGGAGCCCATCGGCCGAGGCTTGACCACGACCTCGACCGCCACCGTTCACGGTTTCTTCCCTCAACCCTTCAACCTATCGCCACGATACGGATTACAGCTTCGGTATGGGGGCTCAGGGTCCGTGGTGGCGCCAAGCACCAACACCTCATTACACAAGGTGCCCCTGCGGGGGGATTGCAGTCATTACAAGTTGCCATTGTACTTAGAGATGGTTACAAGTTAATAATAATCATCCCAGTATTACTAATCAACTCAGCTTTTTTATTAATTTCTAATCAAATGCCATGACAGATCACCATTAGGCATATGGGTCGTTACAAGTCATAGCCTGTATCAATCTCTATCGTAGCCTCTATTAATCACTATCACTATCATCTTTCCTTTCATCTGTATTCATATGCGGACACTTCCTGGTGATGGGTCTGCCATTCCATTTCTGAAAATTACCAAACCAATTGTGTTATGATTCAAGCACCCATTTCCTGCTGTTTGTACATCCTCTGCCCACGCGTTTCCAGTGCATATTTGTTTTTTTTTTATTGCACTTAGCATGTCAAGTTTTAAGCATATGCCATAGTGGGCATGTGTACAAGCTTATAGACCCTTTTTAACATGCACTAAGATTGCACAGTGCATGGCGAGTTTTTTGTTTAGCCATCTAAACGCAGGTACCTCGGTCAGGATTGAAGCAGGGTTCTCGGGATTTAACAGTAAAGTTCCATAAACTCGGCCACTGTGTTGTGCTCAAACAACATGAGCACCCATAGGATACCGGGCAGCAAGCTAAGATGTGATGATGTAATTTTGGCCTAGCAACACTCTAAGGACTTGATAACTCGAAATTATGGGGGCTGGACATAAGGCAACTAACAAAGGAAAGCTTATTTTGCAAAAGGAAATGACTGAAGAAAGAAAAATTATTTCCGGAAAAAAATACTACATAAAAAAAATACTTACAAATGCTTTCTGGGCACTGCCCTTATTAGAGAATGACTAACAGGCATAACAGAGAATGCAGCACACCACCACAGTGAGCTTTCTTCTGCAGGCCAAGAACATTTTGCATGTACTTGCACTATTATATATTCAAAGAAGTTATGCAATGGCTGAAAAAAAGAAAACATGCAATAGCCTGAAATAAGTGAACTCAAAGGGCCTTAATATTAACTGTCATGTTCCATGTTGAAGTTTTTGTCATTTTGTTCTAGTGTATTACTACGAAATCCATTACAATACTATAAATTTTACAGAGGTACCACTTGAAAGATTTATTGCAGTATGCATCATATTGTGTAATACAAAAGCGCAATTTCTCTACACACCATATTGGTGGGTATGCGCCCCCCCCCCCCCAACGTTTTCACAAAAAAAAATTTTTAAACTCAACCAAACTCCCCATGAAAATTGTAGCATCCCATCTAGTTTCAAATAATAGATTAAGCCATGTCAATACAAGCTGTTAGTGCACATAGAGTTAAAGAATCAGCGTTCGGATATTAGCAAGGACAAAGAACATGATACTTTCCTCAACGGTAATTAATGCATGAAATGCCTTGGCCTTGAGGGTAATCATAAATAAATAAATAAATGTCCACAATGAAATCAGGTATAACGCAGAGTGCGTAAGTACTGCAACCATTTATTGGTGCTGGGTGTTATTTGTCACAACGACCTCCTTTGCGTGCTGTAATTATTGAAGATATTGACCGCACAGAAATACTGATGTCTGGAGGAAATGTTGTAGGCATCCACTTGACAGCATAAACAAAGACAAAGATGATGGTAAAATGACGACATTCCACTTATAGAGCTCCCCTGAGAAACAGTATGCAATTGTGTTCTCTACAACAATTGTGTTATTTTTCTGCCGAAATAATTAAAATAATGTAAACAGGAAAGCCACATTGTTTGGAACAAAATGCTTTCAGACTTGTCATATTGGAATCATTACATTCAGTTGTAGCCTTTTGTGATTCACACAAATATTTAGTGATGACCATTTGCAACTAAGTGCGGCATTGCACAACCTCAAGAAATTGTGTGCAAACTATTAATATACCACAATACTGAACCTTAGCAAAAGAGCCTGTTGTGCATACGGTTCCCACGCCTTCATCCTGCACAATATCCTAAAGGAAAACTCAGTCAATTTAAAGAAAAATATGAGCCTTAAAGCGCTGAATGTTGAAGGATTGTACTTCGTCATGTGAAATATTGACACATGCCATCCATAGACGACGAAGATTTCAACGGGCGATTCAGAGAAGACGACGAAGCGAAACGGTGCTCCGCTTTTGTGGTCTAATGAGGAAAAGTACCTGGCGTCGCGTAGTCGGTCGAGGGCATCATCAATCCTGGGCAGCGGATAGACGTCCTTTTTAGTCACGTTATTTAACTTTCGGTAATCGACACAGAATCTCAAGCTGCCATCTTTCTTTTTGACAAGGACCACTGGCGACGCCCATGGGCTCGTCGAAGGCTGGATCACGTCGTCCTCAAGCATTTCATCCACTTGTGCCTTAATGGCGTCACGTTCCTTAGGAGAAACCCGGTACGGGCGCTGGCATACCGGTAACGTGGTCTCATCGGTGATGATGCGGTGCTTGGCGACTGGAGTACGACCGACCTTAGAGCCTGTGGCGAAGCAGTCTGCGAAATCGCTCAGAAGAGCCGAGAGAAGATTCCTCTGATCGGGCCTCAAGTCGGGGTTAATTTTAACGGTTTGCAGAGCATGACAAGGTGCGGCCTCTTCTTTAGGGTTCGCTCCGGCGGTGCATAAATGAGGCAAGGCAGCAACATCGTGAAGGACGGCAACAGCCGTGTCCTTGCCGAGATGCCGCATCTCCTTAGCAAAATTTGTCAGGAGGACAGTAGCACAGCTGTTCTGGAGTTGTACGAGTCCTCGAGCAACGGCTAATTCCTTCTCGAGTAGTAGCGGAAGGTGCCCATCCGCGATGCCCTCGTAATCGTGGAATAAGTCATGCTTCACAAGAACCAACACACTAGAACGTGCCGGAACCCTCACGTCATCGCCGACTATACGCAAAACGTTCAGACCCGAATCTTCGTTTTCAATGCGCGCCACGGCTCGTTTCGTCGAAAAGGAAACACGCGCTTCTTTCAGGTCAATGACAGCGCCGTTGGTCTGCAGGAAGTCCAGACCAAGGATCAAGTCTTTCGAACATTCAGGAAGCACGATAAATTCTCCGACATACACAAAACCACGGATGCCGACCCGCGCTGTGCACTTGCCTGCAGGTTCGATCAAGTGACTTCCCGCCGTGCGAATTTTCGGGCCGGACCAATGTGTCAAAACTTTCTTCAGTTCTCTGGCGAGACCACGGCTCATTACTGAATAATCGGCACCAGTGTCGAGTAACGCGGTGACATCCACTCCATCAATCGTTACACATAAATCGGAGGTAGTATGCCGGATGCTGTCGCTACCTGACACAAGCGAAATCTCGTCGGGTCGGCCTGACGATGACGGAGGATCTTGACATTTCCCGACATCAGCGACCCTGCCTCCGAAGGCCGCTGGTATTAGTTTTCCCGGCTAGGGCTGGGAGAGGAGCGGCGTCGGGAAGAGTGGGGACTTGTCGAACGGTAGCTCGTCGGGGACGTCGATCGACGCTCTTGGTACCCGGACGTGACGGGATACTGTCGCGCTGCAAGGTCACTTGCAACCTCAGTAGGCCGTTCGTCATTCCGATGGTAGAGTTCCTCCGAGGCGAAACCCCTCATGTTGACGCGGCGGTACGGGCACGCCCGGTAAAGGTGACTGGCTTCCCCGCAATGATAGCACAGGGGCCGACGGTCCCGGGGCCGCCATACTTGACTTTTACGGGGTCGCTGGTAGATTGGCGGAGGGGAGTAGTTAGGCTCCATGCGGCTCCATGCGAGTCCCTCCATGCGATGACCCTGCGGCTCCATTGCTGGAGCTGCGGCGTTGATACTATGGTCCGGCGGGGGAGCCCTACGCAAGACGGACGCGTAGGTGGGCCTCGCGTCAAACGTCTGGTGGGGAACGCGTTGCTGGGGAACGTCAGCAACTTGCTGAGCTGCCATACGCACCTCGTCCCGGACGACTTCAGCCAGTGAAGGAAAAGCTGTTGTGTTGCAAGGCATCCGGAGCGCTTGCAGTTCCTCCCGCACGACAGAACGGATGAGATTTCTTAGTGCGTCCATGTCGCTGCCGACATGCACAGGGGGTGCGTCGGACCCAATGACGTTCACGTTACGGTTGTACTGACGGGCTCGGTGTTGCAGCGTTGTCTCCATGGTAGCTGCCTCGCTGAGAAACTCCGCCACAGTGCGCGGTGGACTGCGCACCAGTCCCGCGAAAAGTTCTTGTTTAACGCCGCGCATCAGGTGACGCAGTTTCTTATCTTCAGGCATTTGCGGGTCCGCACGCTTGAAAAGGCGAGTCATGTCCTCAAAGAACATACGCACACTCTCGTTCTGGCGCTGATTGCGCGAGTGTAGCGCAACCTCTGCTCGCTCCCGGCGGTCGGCGCTAGGAAAGGTGGCTTTCAAATCACGACAGAAGGCTGCCCAGGATGGAAAGGAAGCCTCATGGTTTTCAAACCATGTCCGTGCAGACTCTTCAAGAGCGAAGTACACGTTGTGGAGCTTGCGCTCATCAGTCCACCCGTTGTAACGCGCAACTCGCTCGTAGTTCTCAAGCCAGTCCTCGGCGTCCTCGAACACGTCGCCATGAAAAGAGGGGGGTGTTCGCGGCTGATGACACAGGATGTTGGTGGGAAGCCTGCTCTCAGATGTCATTGCAGCAGGTTCTATGGCCGTCTGAGGGTGCGTCGTCCTGGTAGCGGCCGGAAGTGGTCCGAATTCAGGAGGCTCTCCACGTAGGCGGCGGCCGAGGCGTTGATGTACGGGGGTAAGCTCCGTATTGGCAGGTTGATTATGCAGGACTGGATCGTCACCCAGCACCTCCACCAGATTTGTAACGTAACGTTACACAGAAGGCGCTCTGGCACTCTGGCACCGAAGAACACCAACAGTCAGTCAGGGCAGCACAAAAGCGGAGCACCGTTTCGCTTCGTCGTCTTCTCCGAATCGCCCGTTGAAATCTTCGTCGTCTATGGATGGCATGTGTCAATATTGTGATGCTACTATCTGAACAAACGGAGCCTGAGCAAACGGCAAATATAGGGAGACAATTTTCAGCCTTCTATTCATGGCGCAGGCCAAGCGGGGGTACATGTCATGGGTAATACCAGCATCATTCGTGAAAATAATTGCTTTAATATACAAAAGAGCCACTGAAAAGAAATGTCGCCGATGCAAGGTACGGCAGCATCTGGTGAAGTACCATTTTGTAAGGGGGATGATCGTGAAAATGAAGTATGTCAACATATGTATTATGATCAAAAAGCTTTTGTTCACTTCTCTGTTGTTATGAGTAGAATCCATACTTTTGATCATTGATTCCTTCATCGAAATGAATACCCACGCAAAGAATTTGTATCGTTTATGTCCAACATGTATAGCGATGAATTGTTAATTATTATGAAGTTCTAACAGAGTGATTTAGCTACCCTACTTATACTGGTTGACTCGATGCATAAAAGGGTTGTTGCATAGACCCCACACTCAACCTGTTGTCTATACAGACAACATAAATACCCAAGCAAGTAGCAGGGGAGACAGCGGCCGATGTAGCTCAGTTGGAAGAGCACCGGACGCGATATTCGGAGGTCGTGGGTTCGGTTCCCACCATCGGCACGTTTTTTTTTCTTCTACTTTGTGTTTAATTATCTTTCCTCTAAACCGATTACAATACCAATTTCTGTGATTATCTAAGCAAACATTAAAAAAAGACCTAAATTACCATCCCCAATGCTTTCCTTGGCCTCGCCGACTGTTGGCTTCTTTCCTTCACATATATATATATATATATATATATATATATATATATATATATATATATATATATATATATATATATATATATATATACAACGTCACAATACTCGCAACGCTTTTCTTGACTTGTCATTTGACATTTGTGTGCCGCTTGTGTGTCGTGCAGCGTGAGTGCATGCCAAAAGTCCCTAGGTGCATGGTCTAAACATCTGGAGGCCTCCACTACCAGGTTTTATAACCTGAGTGACTTTGCGACACAAGCCCCACAAACCAAACTAATCGCCTATGTGTGTGCCATTACGAGCCTCTCATATTGCTATGCTTATTTGGCCAATGCTGACAACGTAATACATAAAGGACGAACCGCGGTTTAAGCTATATTTTGCTACCACAGATTTTTGTCGGGGTCATGAATCGCAAGGAAAAAGGCCTTCAAGGCTACAGACAGTAATCGAGAGAGCGGGAAATGTCTCTCACATTTCTGGCAAATACAGCAGGTAGTATCAGCACTCAAAACACAATGCTCTCACTAGATACAGAAATATGAGTATAAGAACACTGCGGGCTGATAAAAGGGTTCTAAAACTTGCAATTGCAGTTATGCATAATAAAGAGTGTGTAGAAAGTTTTCTCTAAATAAATGCGATATGCCTTTTTAATTGCATAAACACTTTTCAAGCTTTGCACCTTGCGCCTCACATTTTAAAAGCAGGCCGGTTATGACTACAGAATTTGTCTCCACAAAAATGAGTGCCTAAATATGCTAGAGCCTGATATGGCAACCTTAAGGTTTTCTAGATATGTGAAATGTTCAACGCTGGCAGCTTTGGCTTCACATGTGTTGACGCGGAATGTTTCGGCATCACAAAGCTGACAAGGCTGACACCAACAACACAGGTGCAACTTGTCTCACTTCTCTAGCGGAATTGTTAAGATCCATATTGCACACACTGAACACATAGTGCTGACCCCAAGCGTACACGAGAAATCAGAACAATCTGCAAAGGGTCTCACTTGTGGTGACGATGTGAACGTCCCGGTTCCATTCAACGAGCAAACCATGTTGATACAAAAGTAGGGAAAAATGTAAATATCCAATCAACTATGGGCTACTTGCGAGTTGCCGCTTGATATGGCAGAAGAAGTACTTTTTGAAGAACTCAACATCACTGCAGCGCTAAGGCGAAGACAATCAGTTGGTTTGTGCATGCTCTCAGGTGCAGCCCATTACTAGGATCTTGAAGAGAGTACAACGGATGGCGTCGAAGACACGTTAGAAGCCTCCCAACGGTTTGATATATACACACCAGTCTCATATCTTAAGAGAAGGGCAGCTGGAAACAAGACCTACCTATTTCACTTGTGACACATGTTTCAATTGCTCTCAATTTGGAACATAAAAGTAATGGTGCGAACGCAAGTTTGAGATTCACGCCCGTTTTACGCAGTGAGCGCATAGAAACAGGGCGATTAGCAGATAAATACAGGACATGCGAGATTGAAAACGGGCAGCTCGGACGGTATTCAACGCCGGCACACAGCTAAATGCCCCCATGAGATCTACGGTGCCAGTACATACAACCCAGGGAAGAAGACAAAACTATGTGCGTCGCAACGACTACGACGACAACCACAATGACAACAAAACAATGGCTTCGAAAACACAGCATCTCAATTGTTCTGCATCTCCCGGTACCACAGCACAAAAACAGTGATGAAGAGCATCACTACGTTTCGCGTATTTTGTTAGTGCATTCAGCGTTCAATACACGATTGAGACGTACTATAGGAAAGCAATTGCGCAAAAGAATGTCGAAAATGTTCAAGCTCACCCCAAGCCGACGAAGCACGCACGACTCGCATGGCACTCCAAAAAGCAACGGAGCAAAGTCGACACAAGGGCAGTCAGTAAACAGTTCCGAGCGGACACGTTTGACATCTGAATCTACACAAAGTGGTAAAAAAGCTTATTTGCACGTTTTCCACGCTCCAAGAGGTTCAGCATGTGCATCTATCCGTAGCAGCCGCACTGCAGTCATGCTTAATCTAGTTAAAGTTTGCAGGTAAGACTGCCAGTATGCTGCCTGATTCTCCGTCTTAAATTTAGGCTTGACCGCAGTCCTTAATGCACACTGAACATTTTGCGCAGGCGAATTAAGCAATGAAATCGAAGCTGAGACCGTTGGCTATAGGGCAATCCACAGCCAACCGAGACAGACAAGATGCCTGCACAGAGCCCATGAACGAGCTGTAAAATGACGACGTCTTGCTACAATGTTTCACCGCGAGGTGACAAAGCCATAGAATGGAGCGGTTTGGCTTGACGCGTTTTTTTTTTTTTGTTCAACTACATGCCGTTCTTGCGTTGTATGCTCAGAAGAGGGTGCGCGCCACCTTTAAAAATAACTGAAGCTGCACTAAGGGCTGTCGCCATGCTTTGGGAGGCCATGAAACTAGAGATGATCACTCAGTTTGTGTTTTTTGTTCGGCGTGGTGTGCTTTCGTTCACGTTTTTTGTTTCGTCGAATGCCTGCGGAATGTCAGTATCGCCTGCTGCTCCATACAGATATCCACCTATGTCGTAAACGTCCAACATGCGAATACATTTCCAGGCTGCTGCCAACGCTTTTAATTGAAGGATAAAACTAAAGCACCTGTGTACCCAAAGCTTTCGGCGCACTGGAAAGAGCCCCAAGTGGTCACGATTTCCAGATCCCCTCACAAAGGGTTCTCTAGTATCATTTGCGGCTATATGACGTTACATTTATAACCACCGTGCACCATGCACATCTAACTCCCGCGGTGACGTGCGTGCCACCAGAGTCTCCTTCGGCGTCAATAGTGGGAATGCACTCCAAAGAAGTACACGTACAGAGAATTATTAAACGCAATTTTGTGACTACACAGTGCAAGTACGTATTTCATCTAGGGGAGGAGGAGCCCGAACGGAGATGGCACTGTCTAGCACAATCGGTGCTTCAGCCCAGGATACTCTACCAATTCCAGTTCTAAAGGCTGCCGAGGCGACTGTGGGTTGAGTTGGAAAGAATTAGGAACTCAATGTGCATAATTATTGTCTATCAAAACGTACCCCATGCCTGTACTTCAGGAATTTGTACATCTCAAACCACTGACAGAACTCATTGAGCAGGTGTGAAGAACATGTGATAATTTGATAAAAGACAAAGAAAACCACGTTTGGAGAAAGAAGAAGAGGAAAACGTGAAGGTTGGCTCGCGGAGCGCGAGGCACGAGGAGGAGAGAACAGGCGAGCAGCGAAGCCGATCGGCTGTCCAAGGAGCTCGGAGCGGTGCGTCCTCTGCCAGGCCTGACCCGGGGATCCAGACCTGGGGCCTGCCGGCCGTATCCTGTCCTGTTCTCCTGTTGTCCACGAAACTCGGAACGGTGGTCGGGCCCGGGAGTGTCACAGCGCCAGCTCTTCACTGGCACGAGCGTTCGGCGCCGTGCTGAGCCCAGGCACGTCTGGGAGGCCTGACGCGTCGGTCGTGGAAAGGCAACCCGAGGCCTCTTCCCTCTACTGGGCCCCGTCCGGTGGCCTAGCCTTCCGCTGAGCTTACCGAGGCCTTGCTGCCCCGACAATGCAAAACTCTGACCACCCGGAGCGTCTGCACCGGCTTCTCCACCCAACGAACTGGTGACTGTACACAATTTAGTGTTTAGTCTTCAACCTACTTGTTTGTCCTACACTCGCCTCGTCCATATGCATACATAAAATTACTCGTCGTTAGATAGGTCGGTCTGGTCGTCTATTTAAATTGCTGCCTCTGAATAAGCCACAGAACAAGGGGTGGCCAGAAGATTTGAAGAAAAGAACCTCACAGCAGGAAGAGGAAACAACAATTGCGAAGCGAAAATGTGTTATACCGTTGGCATCCTTAATCGATGGAGTCCCAATGCAGACACCGACAATGTCTGACCCCTTCATTTGAGTTCATAAATTTACGACGAATAAAATGACTACGCTATGTAAGTACGCTTAGGAATCTGTATTACGGAATCAGACTCGTCGATTATAGGAAATAGCGGAAGAATAGCAGCTACCTACTTGACGCATGAGAAGTTAAAAATAAATATTGAACATGGAACAGAACATTGGGACCCTCTTGTGATGAAATATAAAATCCGCGATGTATGAAAACTATAAATAAAATAGAGCTCATAACAGACGTCCACATCTATACGGATTCTGAAGCAGTAATAAAATTGTGGCAAATACACAATGTGTACCGAGGAGATACATGCACTAAGGTAGCAATGATGCAAGTTCAGATACACTAGGTAGAAGATAATCCTGAGAATGCTGAGGCGATGAGAGTTTCATCATCATCATCAGCCTGATATACCCACTGCAGGGCGAAGGCCCCTCCCATATTTCTCCACTTAACCCGGTTCTGTGCTAGCTGCATCCACTTGACCCCTGCGAGCGTCTTAATCTCATTCGCCCACCTAACTTTCTGCCGCCCCCTGCAGGGGGCAGGATGAGAGTTTACAACCTCACAAACGAAATTCCAAACAGTAACGCACCCCCACCAAGCTACTTTGTGATGCCCGCCTCGTTGTCCCCGTCCTACCATATTCTCTGCTGAAAAGTACACGTGCCCTTATTCTGCAGTGCACTTAAAACCTCCCTCAGAATTTAAATTTAAATGCACTGGAGGAGATATTTCTTAGATTGATAATAGCTAGGGCAGCCCTTACTACGTCGGTCAAGTGCCGATGGCGCTCTCAAGAGACAGCACTCACGATCTGCCAAAAGTGTTCTACACTGTCTACAAAGGTGGATGATCGTCCCCTGATATGGACTTTGCAGAAGGAAGGAGGCGCGTCAAGGACACGGATTCACCAGAAAATGGGACTGTAGGTGATCAAGGAAGAGTATTTCTGCAAGTGGCAAATGGACAACACTAAAAGCAAGAGCCTTCTCCGCTTCCTGGAAGAAAACAGAATATTTTCTATAGTGTGTCTCATGGCAAGTTTACGACATAAAAGAGTGCAATACTAGCAATTCATGATGAAAAGTCCAGAACATAAAACCTCACTGTGAGGACGATGTAGTTTTAAAACACCGAGATACGTGCGCGTGGAGGTCGCTGCCGTCCACTGAATCGAACCTGAGATCAACTGATAGACACAACAATTTTTTCTTCTTTTCACTCTGTAGAAAGCCATTCATTACCAGGTGACATGCACTTTGGAGAGGACTGTGTCAAACTGTCTACTAAAGTATAGGAACTATATTTTTAAAACAGTTCAATATATAAGTACGTGCTATGACGCCAGACATACCGTTGACAGGTCTTCTGTGAGCTGGTGCTTCTCCAAATCGCAAAACGTTCTCAATGAGTCCATTATGCTGTTATGTATGCTTCATCTGTAAATGGTACGATCGTTCAAGCTGGACAGCCTAGATAAGCTACGCGTAAGGTAAAACGCGAAGAGCAACTTTGAAACGGTATGACAAACCAACGAAACCAAACTGCGCACATTTGTAGACGATGCGGCAGATGATACCAACAGTATTTGGTAGTTCACACAATGCAGGCAATGGCTCCGACGACACCCAGGCCGTTTCCGCCGTCTGCGCGTGAGCCACCGCAGCACCGGGGTATCGTCTGCGTGTCGAGTAAAATAGTTCGTAGTTTGTCTTTGCTCGTTTGTAATACCGTTTCAGAGTTGCTCATCGCGTTTTAGCATCTAGGCTGCCCAGGTTTAATGACCACACTATTTTTAACCAGCGCATGTCACTACAAGTTTAACTCCAGGAGACTATTGTGTGATCCAGAAGAAACACCATCTGGCAGAGCTCAGTGCCGGTTGGAGGTATGCTCGGATTATTATATTGTTACATACGCCCTGAACATCGAAGAAGACGATGATGAGCAATAGAGACAGAAGGAAGACGAAGCTGTAGCATGCTGGTGCACGACGAACATTCATGCATCATCCGCTATTGTGTTTCTTACCACGTATTATCCTGGTGGAAGTGACTTAGAATCCACGTGCGCACAGCACAGCCCATTTACGATGCGAAAAGCTGGATTTACGCAGTGGCCGCCACCTACCTGGCCTCAAAACGACGTCGCCCACTATAGCTTCCGAGGCAAACTTTGCCATCGCAGCAACATCGGCCCACCCAGTTGTACTCACGGAGATCCGCCTCCATTCAAGTTGTAATGGCGAAAACAAGCCAGACGTTGACTATTGGTCTGATGAGTACGAGCGCTGAAGTCGGAAGAACCACTGGGACGTTGCCATCATGCTGGCGAACATAATTTTCTACTTGGCGGTAACATCTTCGCACGTGGTTCCAAAATCACGAACATGAGCTAGTGACATGGGACACTTATAAGCAAAAGCTTCATGACTTGTTCGGGAAGCCGATTGGGCGGGCTCGTGCCGCAATAACAGAATTTTATACTCGCACCCAATCCCCTACGGAGTCCTACTTTGCCTGTATTCAAGACGTGCTTTCGTTGTGCTGCAAGGTGAACAGCTTCATGTCGGAAAATGAAAATATGGGCATATCCTCAACGATATTGCGGATGATGCGTTCAACATTCTCTTCGGCGCGGATTGCTCTACCGTCGACTTGGTACTTCAAGTCTGTCAAAACCAAAAATTCCAGCAGGCTAAACAACCACATCTCGTACATCGCTTTCAGCGTCTTCCGAGCACGGCGGCTATATCATCCTGCGATGACATGGCTCATTTACAACCGCCTTCTCATACAGCGAACACGACTCGAATCGTCCGGAGAGGCCTTGGATCTTGCACCACTCATGTCTCCGCTGCCCTACACCGCGGCCATGATACAGCCAGTTGTTCGCTAGGAACTTGCTACTGTCGGCTTCTCCTCCAGCCACTTGCTGTCACCTTCACCATTTCACCCTGTTCCTATAGTGGCTGCTGCTACCTCTAGCCAGGCTTCCCCACGTCGCTACTTCAGTCGCAATCGAGCTGAGTGACGCACATCAGACGACAGAACCATTTGTTTCATTTCCATTCGCGTAGGCCACACATCGCGTTATTGCCGTAGCCGTACCTTCTCCGCCCCTCGTTGCTATTACAACGCCGACCGTCGATACTACTATGGACCTCGACGCTTCCCTGCACAACCAAAGCAGCCGCGGCCCTCTTATGATGGACCTGGACACTTTCTTCATCAACCAGATGAACATCGCAACGATCTGTTCCACTGCCCGTCGGTCCTGCGGATCTCCATCCCCACTGGCACGTTCATCCCATTCGCCGGTAGTTTATCGTGGCTACTCCACGTCGTACGCCGGCACCTACTCGGGTAACTAGCGAGAGCAGTGCCCTGAAGTGATGCTGCATTACCGTCCCGGACTGCCAATCCGGAACTGACCCCCGCACCTGGACGTAACCTCATTGATATTCTTGTGGACGGAGTCTCAGTTTCTGCTGTTATTGGCACTGGCGCCCACACTTATGTCCTCCGTTCGTCGCTCCGTCGACGCCTCAAAAAAGTACTCACACTAGCTTCCTTATCTACCATTCGTGTTGCTGGTGGCGACACAGCTACTGTGATTGGTATGTGTACTGCTAGGATTACCAATGCCGACCGGTACATACCGGAACATATCTACGGTCCTCACCAGGTTCCCTCAAATCGCTATATTAGGAATAGACTATTGAACTGCACATTCCGCTCTCATTGGGTGCTCTTTTGGACTGCTGCATCTAGACCTGCCGTTCTGTCCTGACAAACAAGCTTATGAAACTTCAGCACTTCCATGTCCGCTCCACTACAATTACTCGTCTGCCACCAGAAGCTGCAGTGTGAGTGCTCATATCGCCTTTGTGATTTGTTCCTGATAGCGAATACGTTGTTTTCCCATAACTGACAGGACTCTGCAGCGTAGAATCGCTCTCCGTCATAATACCGTGCACGTGGAGAGTAACAACGCTTATATTCAAGTCTTGAAAGTCAGCCCTTTTGTGCAAGTTCTTCTTGGGGCATTACTCTCACCGAACGGACCCCTCTGTCTGACGTTATAGTGGCTGTGCTTCTACCTGACCCTACTACTGGAATGTCGACACGACCTGCACGTCCTCACTTCCAGCGGCCCGCATATCAGGAAAGGTTCCACCTAACTTGAGTCCTGATTGTGCTAAATTACTTACGAGCCTTCTCACTTCGCACAGCGATAATTTTGAATTTGGTGACCAACCTTTGAGACAATCGTCCCTCGTTACTCATTGCACTGATACCGAAGACGCCAGCCTAATTCAAGATGACCATACCGGGTCGCCATTTCTGAACGCCGCGTCGTACTAGATGAAGTAGACAAGATGTTAGCAAGAAACATTAAAAAGGCTTCCAGCAACCTCTGGGCGTCGCCTGTCGTGGTTGTTACAAAGAAGGACAAAACTTGGAAATTTTGAGCTGATTACCGCCACCTGACCAAAATTACACAGAAGGACGTTTATCCACTCCTCAGAATAGATGATACTCTCGACTGCTTGCAAAGTGCCAGCGTTTCCTCTTCGATTGATTTTTCTTCTGGTTATTGGCAGGTCGCAGGCGACGAACAGGACCGAAAAAAGACCGTATTCGTCATTCCCAGTGGCCTGTACCAATTGAAGGTGATTCCTTTTTGCCTGTAAAATGTGCCCGCAACATTCGAGCGAATGATCATCTCTCTCATGCGTGGTTCGAAATGGACGTTATGCTTATGCTGTCTCGATGACGTCATTCTAATTTCTTCTAAATTTGAGAACCATCTCCTTCGCCTTGATGCCATTCTTGTAGTCTTCCGAAGACCTAGCATTCAGCTGAACTCGAAGAAGGATAGCTTCGGCCGACGTCAACTCAAGGTGCTCGGACACTTGGTCGACGCCAGTAGCGTTCAACCCGACCTCGACAAAATTCGTGCTGTAAGTGCATTTCCTACATCCCGTTGTACCAGCCAGGTGCGTAGCTTTCTTGGCCTTTGCTCCTATTTTCGGTGGTTTGTCCCCAACGTTGCGGAGACGGCTTGTGCAATCACCATTCTTCTGAAGAATGACGTTCCGTTTTGCAGGGATCAAGAACAATCTCAAGCCTTTCCTGCGCTCATTGCGGCCCTCACCAGGCGCGCCCGTCCTGACACACTTCGACCGCATGGCACCAACGGAGGTTTGCAGAGATGCCAGTATTCACGGTATTGTGCTCTTCTCGCCCAACAGTAAGCGAGTCTCACTCGCGTCATTGCTTGTGCCAGTCGCCTCCTTTCTGCGACTGAGCGGGAATTATTCGATAAAAGAACTTGTGTGCTTCGCCCTCGTTTAGGTCATTACAAAGTTTCGCCCTTACTTCTTTGGCCTCCCGCTCTCCTTTATCACCAACCACTACGCCTTATGTTCGCTGTCTACGCTGAAGGACCCTACTTGTCGCCTAGGGCGTTTGGCCCTGCGCCCTCATGAACACACCTTTGCTATCGTCCACAAGTCCGGCTGGCTGCATGCTGATGCCGATTGCCTGTTCCACAACCTGGTAGATCCGCTGCCCGAAAGCGAGTGTGACGATGACACGTGTGTTGTTCATCTCTGACCTTTTTGAACATTCGTCTTGTGCAGCGCGTAGGCCCCACGTTTTGCAGCATTATCTCCCACCTCAGAACTGATCAACCTAGCAGTACTCTTGCTTGTTTTTGCTGCATAACGACACCGTATACCGGCAGAATATGCGACCAGATTGCGCCGAGCTTCTGCTTGTTGTCCCCGAGCATCTGTGTGCCACCGCTCTTCAGCAGCTGGACGACGAGCTCACGGCCAGCCATCCTAGCGTATCTCCGACGTACGACAGCGTCTGCCATCGCTTCTTTTGCCCAAGTCTCTACCGCTCTGTTCGTCGTTACGTGGCTTTTTGTGGCCGGTGTCAGCGACGGAAGAAGCCCTCGGGTGTGCTGCTGGATCCCTGCTGCCGATCTACACCCCAATAGACCCGTTTTCACGAGTTGGCCTTGATCCTCCGGGGCTTTCCCGGTATTTATTTGGAGACTAAGTGGATTGCGGTGGCCACAGACTATACTACGCGCTACGCTGTCACACGAGCGATACTCACCAGCTGTGCAACTGGCATGGCTGTGTCTTTTTCACGACATCATCGTACTCAATGGTGATCCACGCTAGCTGCTCACTGACCTTTGCAGCTGCTTTATTGGTCAAGTAGTTGACGATATTCTCCGGTACCGCTCCATTAGGCACTATTTCGCCACCGCCTGTAGTCCACAAATGAAAGGCCTCAACAAACGCCTCAACCGCACGTTAACGGACATGGTGTAAATGTGCATAACGGACGATCACCGTGACTGGGATACTACTTTGTCGTTTGCAACGTTCGCATACAATTCCTTCCTTCGCGATACAGTGGGCTACTCGCCCTCCAATCATCTATTCGGCCGCGACCCTGCACTTCCGTTTGACAGCGTATTGGTTCCCATTGTTAATGCCACTTCTTATGTTTGTGACGCCATATCCCGAGGTTACGCCGCCCGCGCTATCGCTTGCCGCCGACTAAACTCCTTCCAAAACTCTAAAAAACGCCGCAGTGATTCTCGTCATCAGGGATGTTCACTGCTCTCCGGGCTCTCTCGTCTTGTTCTTGACTACCGCTCGTAGAGTTGAGCTATCCGAGAAGCTCTTGCCACACTAAACAGGCACCTACCGTGTCCTACGGCCCATCACTCCCGTGACATACGAGACCATCCCTGTGCATCCGCCACGACAGTCCGCTATGCCAGATATCGAGATCGTTCATGTTGCCCGAATGAAACGGTAGTACTCTTGCCGTAGTTTACCGACCTAGTACGCACTGGGACTGTGCTTTTCGGGGGGGGGGGGGGGGGATAATGTTACATATGTCCTGAACGTTGAAGAAGACTATGATGAGAAACGGAGAGACAGAAGGAAGACGAAGCTTTAGCAACGGTCATTGATGCTAAGCGAAGGCTCGTGCTCGACGGAACATTCAGGCGTCATACGCTGTTGTGTTTTTTGCCACGTATCAATAATAATAAAACTATTAATGGTCCACACGAAAGAAAAGAAGTAGTGCATGTCACACTTGTTCTTAGATAACTTAAACGCGCCCTAGGAGAAAAAAAGGTATTCGGGACGGAAAGCGGAATGAGAGAAAGAGGTGCCTTGTGGATGGCTGCGGAGTAATTTTGGCCACCTGGGGATCTTCAAAGTGCCGAGATATCGCACAGCACATGAACGTCTCTGCGCTTCGCATCCATCAAAAGACAGCTGCCGGTGGTCAGGTTCCAACTTGAGTACTCCGAAGCAGTAGCCGTGGATCCTAATCAGAGCGCCACCGCGGCGGGGTTTTCCAACATACGTTTTCCGTGCTGTTTTAGAAGATAGATTCAATATGTCATCGCATACTTTTTCGCAGGGTTTTTCAAACCACATGCTGGCTGCGAACGAATGGCCTTCTACCTGAGCGCACGATGAAACCAGAAAATTATTCTTAAAGTTTGTCTGAATACGTGTATTCATAATGTCACGTTAGCACTGCACATAGAAGGGCCCAACTGCGGCGCTGTTCGGACGTCTGTCCAACGCCGAACACCAAGCTCTGCAGGACGTGCGGCACACACGACCCACCAGAAGGGCACCAGTGCAAGGCGAAATGCATGGTGTGCCAAGGCGACCACGTCACCAGAGAGTGCCGTCAACGCCTCAAAACTACTGACGAGCTCCGGGGCAGCACGACCGGCGTCCGGCAGTCCAGGCAACAACACTGGCAGCGGCAGCAGCAGCAGCAACAACAACTGCAGCAGCTGCAGTGGGATCCCCAGCAGCAATTGCAACAATTGCAGCAGCAGCAGCGGAACCGGAACCTGAGTCAAAAGCGCCGAACCAGGTGGCTGAGCTCGGAGCGGCACCATGGCCGCTCCTCGAGTTAAGGCCGTAGCATAGTGCAAGATCGCAGCCAGAGGCGATCCAGGGAGGACTCTTTCCCGCCGCTAAACCGGTCAACGGCCAAGCTGGAACAGCAACAGCAGCAGTCGCAGAAGCAACAACAGAAGGGCGGCGTTAAGGTGAGCTGGGGAGCGGGCCCTCCAAACTCACTGTTTACGCACTCGGATCAAAAGATTATTACGCGTAACTCGGAAGAGGTTAAAGCTCTAAGAGAGGAGAATGCATATCTCCGTAAAAAAAGTCAATGACCTCATTAAAGAGATGCAGGCTGAAAGGACAGGGCAGGTACCGTGCCCCCCGATCCCGCCGGCAGAAGTGCAACGACCCCCGTCCGCCTTAGACTTGAGCCCCGAGGAATTATGAGCTATCATGCAGCACGTGGAGAATTTCACGACTCGCATCAAAGAAGAGTTTCGCCAAACTCATGCAAGATTAGATGCTATGTATGTCAAAACCAACCTATTAGAACAGAAAGTCACGTTAATAGAGCAAAAAGTTGCGTGGCAGGACCACGTCAAAAGCCAAAATACGCGACCAATAACAAACGAGGCCCGGGATAGGCTCATACAAGAGCGCCGTTTCGTCACTGAAGGCTCCAATCCGAACAACGCCCAAAGCCATGGCTAAACAAACACCACTAGAAATCTGGCAATGGAACTGCAGGGGGTAGCGCCAAAAACAGGGACTCCTAATGCAATTTCTACTCACGCAAGACTCCACACCCGATATAATAGCTTTACAGGAAACTAACACGACACCGACACTCAGGGGATATACGTGCTACGATACCGGACGCACGGCAACCCTGGTGAGCAAAAAAGTTGGTAACCATAGCCCATGACCTGATTCCCAACACGAAAATTGAGCACTTAGTGACGGAAATTATTCCCAAAAAGAAGCACAAGGAAAAGTGTCTTTCTCGTAAACCTCTATAGCCCGCCTCGCCAGCGGGACGCGAATTTTCATAAACTCTTTCTAGGGGCCAGCAAACTTGCTAAAAGCAACACGCTGCTAATTGTAGGTGACTTTAACGCTCGCGGCCAGCAGTGGGGATACCCCACAAATAATCAGAAAGGTATAGAGGTCGAGGATGCGGCGGAAGCGATTCAATGTACCCTCTTAACAGACGAAACTCAACCCACGCGCCTTGGCAATTCTGTCTGCCAGGATACGTATCCGGACTTAACTTTTGCCAAGGGGGCGAAACATGCAACTTGGGAGAATCTGCTGGAGAATCTAGGCAGTGACCATTATATCTTGAAGATCACGATAACAGCCACCAACATCAAGCGCAAGCTCGGCACGGCCAAGATCACCAACTGGCCGGCCTTCCGCAAGGCATGCACGGACCTGGAAGGGGGGTTACTTCCATAGAAGATTGGTGTCAACAACTCAGACATCCAGAAGCAGTACACTCAGGAAGTGGATCACACCGAGCAAACACCAGAGGTGGACCCTCGGCTCCTCAGGCTATGGGAGGCACGCCGAGAGCTCACCAAGCGCTGGAAGAAGCAGCGCTTTAACAGGAAACTCAAGCTGAAGATTGCAGAAGTCACCAAGATAGCGGAGGAGTACGCAGCCCAACTGGCCAGGCAGAGCTGGCAGCAGTTTAGTAGCTCGCTGGATGGCACCCTCAGCACGGCCAAAACGTGGCGTATACTCAAGACCCTTCTCGACCCTATCCAAACCAGGGCCGAAAGCGGGAAAGCTATCCGCAGACTCATCCACACCTTCGAGGGTACGGAGAAGGAACTGTTAGATAAAGTAAAAGAGAAATGCTACGGCACGACCATGCCTGCAGCATACCCGAAACCATACTTGGGAAGACCGAACACCCACCTGGACAGACCGGTCACCAGGGAAGAAGTGTTCGCTGGCATAAAGGTATGCACGCGCAACACGGCGGCGGGTGCAGACAAGATGCATAATGCACTCATACGCAACCTCAGCGACGGGGCAGTCGACAAATTGACAACCTTCCTCAACGGGCACTGGGCCGCAGGAACGGTTCCTGAAGAGTGGAAGCATGCAGAGGTCGTAATGATCCCAAAACCGGGTAAGAAACTCCAGATCGAAAACCACCGACATATCTCACTCACCTCCTGCCTAGGCAAGCTCTACGAGCGTGTCGTTACTCGGAGGCTCCAAAATTACATGGAGGATGAAGACCTGTACCCCCACAGCATGTTCGGCTTCCAAGCTCACCTCTCCACACAGGACGTCCTCATACAACTCAAAGAGGAAGTCCTCACCAATGTCCCGAGCGCTGGCGAGAACGCAGTCATGGCCCTTGATATTAAAGGGGCCTTTGACAACGTTAGCCACGCGGCTGTAATGGAAGGACTCGACAACCTCCAATGTGGCGAGAAGATTCACAGCTACGTGAAGGCCTTTCTCTCCAACCGAACTGCAACGGTTGGGCTCGAAGACCTTCGCAGCGATAAATTCTCGACCCCCAACAAAGGCACACCTCAAGGGTCCGTCATCTCGCCACTACTTTTCAATGTGGCTATGATCGGACTCGCTAGACAACTTGAGAAGATCGAAGGCATACAGCACGCCATGTACGCTGACGACTTCACGGTTTGGGTTACCTCCGGATCGCTCGGCCAGAAAGAAGAACGGCTGCAAGCAGCGGCTACCTGCGTAGAAGAATATGTCCATGCGCGAGGTCTCGCCTGCTCCACAGAAAAATCCGAACTCTTGCGAGTTCACAAAGGGAAGCACAAAGAGGGGACCCTCAATGTCTCCCTCGAAGGACAGCTACTTCCCGAACGAGACAAGGTACGAGTCTTAGGAATGTGGCTTCAGAACAATCAGCGATGCAGCCATACGCTCGGCCTTCTCAAGCAATCGACCACTCAGGTCGCCAGGATGATTACGCGTGTGTCGCAGAAGCGGAGCGGTATGCGAGAGGGGGATACCCTGCGCCTGGTTCACAGTCTGGTACTCAGTCGCGTAGGTTACGCCCTCCCGTATTTCAACCTCAACAAAGGAGAAGTGGAAAGTGCAGATATCATCATCCGCAAAGCTTACAAGACAGCCCTGCACCTGCCAATGAACACCTCTAACGCAAAACTGCTAGCTCTTGTCGTTCACAACACCTTCGAAGAGATCAAAGAAGCCCAACTGGTCACGCAGATAGCCAGGCTCCAGCAGACTCCTACGGGGCACTCGCTTCTTAGGCGACTGGGGCTAGGTGCAACTGCGGAAATCGAGAATCGTACTGCGAGCATACCGGACGCAATTCGCCAGACGCTAACGGTTAGCTCCCTTCCCCGGAACATGGACCCCAACTTGCATGTGGCCCGTAGAGCAGCCCGGGCGAAATATGTACAACTAAATTTAGCTACAAGATCCACCACGGTATACACGGACGCGGCTCCGTATACAGGAAGATCACATAATAGCGCAGTGGCGGTAGCTATTGATTCCAACCTAAAGGAACTAGCTAACGCCTCAGTCAGGGATTGCATGGTAACCGAAGGGGAGGAGCTGGCCGCTGCTCTAGCGGTTGTAGCCGGGTATCGAAGCAACACGTCCCTTACCATTCTACAGATTCGAGAGAAGCGTGCCGTAACTACATGAACGGCCGCATACGTCGCGCCGCCCTCAGGCTCCTCCATAGCACGACCCCATCAAAAGTCAAACACAACATCTACTGGGTGCCAGGACACACCGACATAGCGGGAAACGAACGCGCCGATCAGGTAGCTCGAGGGTACACGAGCCGAGCTTCCTCCCTATCGGACGATCTACCCGAGCGAGTCGTCCCTACGTACTCCGACATTCTTAACTACTATAAGGGGGTACGGATCCGCTGTCCGCCGCCTCATCGGGATCTAAAACAACAAGAGGCCGTGTACTGGCGAAGACTGCAGACAGGAACATTTCCTAACCTGCATACCCTGAGCAAAATTTACCCGTCACAATATCGAGACACCTGCCCATGGTGTGGTAGCAAACCTTCGCTATACCACATCACGTGGCAATGTAAAAATAACGACAGCTTTCGTAAAGACCCGAGTGCGGAACAGTGGGAGAGCCGGCTCTCCAGCGGCGATTTGGATTGCCAACTAGGTTTAATACAGCACGCCCAGCGAGCAGCGAAGCTCAGCGGAGCCCTGGAATAGGGGCACCGACCCTGTGAGATAACGGAAGATGGAACTCTTCCGCTATTAGCACAAGACCCTCCTAGAGAAACTAACGTATTTCCTAGCCTATTCTATCATATCGGTGGCGACTCGTGGCGTGTCCACGGTTGCAGTAATATGACCCAAATAAGATAACATTTTTTGAGGTACCTAATTGCCTTCTAACCAACGCGTTTTAGCAATAACTTTAAATGTAGTGTTGGCGGACGTGTATGCGCTTCAAATCCTGGATGACTAATAAGCATGCTCGCTGCGACTGCCATGCAGTTTCTCAAAAAACATACTACACGTATTGTAAAATTTCACAGCTAGTTCGTGACAAAAATTCGATCCTACACAGTGTATCGCATAAAGCTTTCAAGTGAGCAATGAAGAACTGTAGCTTACGAACAGCTCGCAAGCATACAGACCGCAGTAGGATCATATAAACAACTAAGTACAGGCCTCGACTAATTAAACGTAAGAAACAGTAAATGTTCCCGTCGAATTCGGCTGATGCGATACGTGCAAGACGCTAACATTCGTAACAGTTGGCTGCTATAGGCATAGTTTCCTTTTTGTTACGGTAGGAAACGCGATGGACTATCACACATAAGTATGTCGTTCACTGACGACCATATCTGTGCATACATTGCTCAGAGGCAGCTAGATACCCTATGCAGGCAGTTTTGTGAAGTCAGCTCTTGTACCGGTAGGCTGCGAAAATGTTTTTTACTGGTTTACGTATTTGAAGACGAGCCAGAAAATTTGCTATGTAGTTTTCATGCATGTTATAAACAGACAGTTGCATTAGCATTGTACTGAAGATTCTGAATTCAGACGGTCCTTAAACAAAATTTGAGCAGATTGCACTTTCGTGTCACTGTGATGACACAGAAATGCTGTTTGCAATTTGCTCAACTAAGTTATCCGTGATTATACTTTGACTCCTCTTATTTGTTGTCGCTAGAGAAGTGAGGCATATTCTGATCTTTTCTCTCTTATAACCCAATTTGAAACGCCGCTTTTTGTTTTACTGCGTCTGCTTTATTATGCTGTGGCGCGGCATTCGAGGAAGCGCCAAATGGATGCAGCACAGACGCTTGGTCCGGACACCCGGCGGAGTGAGCTTAATATAGGCGTTAATCGCATCGTGAAGTCATTGATTATGACCGAACATGACGTCATGATCATATGTGTTCTAATGATGACATCAGTTCCGGCATTATATCTGTCCGGAGTTGATGTCACTGTGACGTCATGTCCGGTCATGGTGACAGCAATATTGTCAAGGTAACAGCACGTAGAACCGGATGGGGCCTCATGACCGGATGTGGAATCAAGATGACGTTATTTCCTGTCATCCTGTCCCAGCCGGTCAGGATGACGTCATTACTGGGAACACTTTCAGCTGCGCATGATAGACGGAAGAACCTCCGGCTTAAATAGCACCGCTTTTGAAATTCATCTAGCTTCCAGAATGGAATGACAACATTGTTGACGGCTTTCGCCTAACCTGCTAGGCGAACTGCTCACGCGTATTTGAATTTACAAATGGGCCAAATTATTGAATTTACACATGTAGCGCATTCGTTGTTTTAACTGTTCTTGGAGCTTTGATACCGGACTAAGTAGTCACCTCATCAAACAAATTGTGCTGCCCGGCCCTTAAAAGCTCATATTCACGGTGTATTGCGAAGCTTGACGGCACTTGATCAGTGTTTTCTGTACGGCTCGTTGGTGAAATATTAAAAAAACAACGCAATGGAAACAGAAGAGCAGAAGAAGGCGCATTATACAAGCCAATGTAGGAAGCTTTGCAACAGCTTCTACATGTTTTCTTCCCCTCTAATCTTTGTTGTTGTCAACAAAGTTTGCATGTTGGCATTTTTGGATGATAGAAAACCCGGGAATTAGTGTTTGTTCTGCATAAGATTGCGTTGCGAATACCTATTGTCATAGTTGAGAAAATGTTTTCTGATATGAATTAGAAAGTGGAGTTTTTTTGGCGTTGAACTTTCAGATCATAGTTTCAAATATTGTCTTCAGGGCGGTAGGAATGCTTGCTTAAGATGCGGACGAGATGGAAAGTGATGACTTAAAAAAAGCGATGCTGTTTTTCGTCGAGGGACTAGTTCTACGGGCACTGGAAGGGGTATCAACGAAAACGAATGACCCTAATTAGGTTTCAGGCGCAACGACAGATTAGTTGAATGCTACAAAACCAGTCGTATTCCACAGCAAATCAGAGAGGCGCCTTCTGTGTGTCGCGTCATTGCGTTCTTCTGCACCAAATGAAACGGCTGCTGGACTGTTGGCTCTTTACATTCTCTGTTGAAACTACCTCTGTCGATTTCGATGACGAGTCTGTGACGATCATTGAGGAGCATATCTTGAAGGCTCATAGAGAGACGAATTCTACGCGCTCTTGAAAAGGCGTCTTCCCTGAGGGGTGAAAAGAGCAACGGTCCAAATGCAGCGAAAAGCATGCTTAGTGCAGTCGATAGTCTCATATATCCTAAAAAAGCATATATGTGCTTCGTTGCTCTGCTACGTTGAGACAGTTCTGTATCCACCTAAAGATTTCCAGACTGGTGAAAGCATAAATACTCGGTTGAAAATGCGTGTGTTCATACGGATGATGTGTCTGCGGTGAGAAGCAATATTTGTTGCGTAGAAAAACGTTTTTGATACTACATCGAGAGACGAACTTCATGCTAACTTAAAGACGGTGCTGTTTTTGACAGGTGACTGTAGCATTGCTTCTGGCGCATTAGAACATTAGCCTTTGTGAAGACGGTCTTGACGGTCATTCGGGACTGAAGTTTATGGGCAGTAGAGGACCCTCTCCGCTGACGGGTGGCGAGAATAATTTTTCAGGCAGAGCACAGCATAGGAGCACTGATGGGAGTATGGTTGTAACGAGCTCAAAAGAGCGGAGAAGTTTCCTGTTTGCGTGCCTCATTGTCATGGCTTACTATACAGATCCTTAAAATGTTTGGAAAATATAAAACGACATTAAACGCTTTTGCTGAAACTGCTATTTATACGGTGTCAGAGACTATATCAAAGCTTAGGCTGCATATTGGAAGTGATATATTTTCAAGACGTGTAGGTGTACGTAGATTCATGTGCCTATAGCATTGCCGCTGTTATTCATCGATCCAGTGCCCGACAGTAAAAGAAGTAATTACATACGTACGCGGAGCAAGCCACAGACTAAAGGAAATTGATAAACATCAAATACGTATATTTTTTCGGCAACCAACAAAGATGCATCTGCAACAGAGTGAATCATATTCTGGCGCTAGGCACGTACACGGTTAGGCACAAAATACCTCTATAAAACTTTGTGTGACATCAGTTGCACACGAAATGGCGCTATCATAATGCGCTTCCTACACTGGACAATAAGCAACGTGCATTAACTTGCGTCTGATGAAACACTCTAGGTCAATCGATACTACTCAGACAGAAACCTGCCAATTCACATAAAGAAGGATCTTTATTGTCAGCCCTCGACAAGATAAATATTTTGAAAACTATTACGGAAAGCACACAGTGCAGTCGAATGAAGGTTACCTGATTCTTAGCCGTTTCGAGACGCTGTGAGCACTCGAGCCATCCAACTATTACAGAAAGAAATAGCAAACCTGAAAAAAATCATTTCTTTTAGATCACGTTTAATCCTAAATATTTATACCCAGTTTAGTTTACTTGCCCGAGTGCCCATGGCTATCTTTCACCTCCATCTTGCGTTGAATTTTTTATGGCACTGTTACCACAGACATGGTTCCTTGTTGAACATTTTTATATTTGAAAGAGTTCATAGGATTTATCCGCCCCCTTACATCGCCCAAAGGTTTGTATAAGCTGAGAGCTTTCCTAGATATAACCTAATGTGTGTACACATTTCGAGAAAACTTCACTTGTATGTCAGCTTCTGTGTTGTTCGTTCCTTGCTTTGTCGTGAGTTACAGTGGTTTTCTTGTAAGCAATGTTAAACCAACTATGCCTCAACCAGACGTTTGTGAGGGCGCACTTTGACAATTTTAATGCACGCTACAAAATATACTTTCCCTAAATGATCAGAGTAATGAGGAGACTGCATCGGCTTCAGCATTGGCTAACCAAAAGAACGCCTTTTATGGGTGACCAATGCCATGACAACGGGAATATTTCATCGATTCCGTTCAAATGAGGTATATGGGTCATCCTCACTGCTATCGAAGAATAAATGATTATGTGCTATGTATGTGCAAAATTTCAGCATGATGAAGCAAGAGTTTGCCCTTCAATGTATTCTATGGTGCATTGTTAGAGCCGCAACGCATTTTGTATATTACAAGGTCTCGTCGCAACGTTGTTTCTACTTACCCTCTCAAAATTTGTGTGGTTGCACATGGCGTTGGCATGAAATGCAATGCAAGCCAAGTTTTTTCTTGCTAGATCTGTAGCGGTGTACCTTTTCTAATAAGCTACACCCATTATTGTTAATTGCCCGCCAAAAAAAATGCGAATGCCTGTAATATACTCACGTTATAAGCCTCCTCTCAGGCATTTCTCAAAACTTTTGAAATAAATTCATCATCATCAACATCAGCCTGGCTATACCCGCTGCAGAGCGAAGGCCTCACCCATATTTTTACAATTAAGCCGGTTCTGTGCTAGCTGTATTCACTTGACGCCTACGAACTTCTTAACCTCATCCACCCACATAACTTTCTGCCGCCCCCTGCTATGCTTTCCTTCCCTTGGAATCCAGTTTGTTTTCCTAAGCGACCATCGGTTACCCTCTCTTCGCACTACTTGTCCTGCCCATGCCCACTTCTTCTTCTTAATTTCCACTAGAATGTCGGTAACTTGAGTTATTTCTTTAACCCACTCTGCACGCTTCCTATCTTTTATAGTTACACCTACCGTTTTTCGTTCCACAGCCGTCTGGGGTTTCCTCAACTTAAGTAGAACCCTTTTAGTTCGCGTTCACGTTTCAGCCCCATAGGTGAGTACAGATAAAATGCAACTGTTGTTTACTTTCCTCTTGAGCGATAGCGCTAAGCTGCTAGTCATAATCTGCGAGTGCTTGCCAAATGCGCTCCATCCCAATCTTATTCTTCCTGTTATTGCCTTTTCATGATCCGTATCTGCGATTACTACCTGTCCTAAATCGACATATTCGCCTACTACTTCCAGTATTTCGCTACCTAATGTAAACTGCTGTTCCTTCCCGAGGCTGTTGAACATTACCTTAGTCTTCTGCATATTGATTTTCAAGCCTACCTTTCTACTTTTTACTGTCTAGGTCATCAATCATTATTTGCAATTCATCCCCCGAGTTGCTTAGCAAGGCAATGTCATCAGCAAATCGCAGATTACTGAGGTATTCTCCATCTACCCTTATCCCTAACTGCTCCCATTCCAAGCCTCTGAATACTTCCTCTAAACAAGCTGTGAATAGTACTGGGGAGATTGTGTATCCTTGCCTAACAGCTTTCTTTATGGGAATTTTGTTACTTTCTTTATTCGGAACTATGGTTGCTGTGCAGTCACTATATATACCTTCCAGCACTTTCACGTACGGCTCGTCTACCCCCTGATTTCGCAATGCCTGCATCACCGCCGAGGTTTCAACTGAGTCAAATGCTTTTTAGTAATCAATGAATGCTATGTATAAGGGCTGGTTATAGTCCGAGCATTCTTCTATCACCTGATTGATAGTATGGACATGATCGATAGTAGAGTACCGTTTCCGAAACTCTGTTTGATCCTTTGCTTGATTGCTTGACCCTTTGCAGTCTAAGGTTGTCCTGATTCTATTAGTGATTTCCTTTGTAAATAGCTTATACGTAACAGACAGTAAGCTGATTGGTCTGTAATTTTTAAGGTCCTTAGAGTCCCGTTTCTTGTGAATGAGGATAATGTTTGCGTTCTTCCATGGTTCCGGTACCGTCGATGACACCAGGCACTGCGTATACAGGGTGGCCAGTTTTTCTAGCACGATATCCCTCATCTCATCTCATAGCCTGAGTTGCTTTGGGACGTTAAACCCCACAAACCAAACCAAACTTCCAGTGCTTCGCTACCTAACGTAAACTGCTGTTCCTTCCCGAGGGTGTTGAACATTACCTCAATCTTCTGCATGTTGATTTTAAGCCTATTTTCTACTTTTCCTGTCTAGGTCATCAATCAATATTTGCAGTTCATCCCCCGAGTTACTTAGCAAGGCGAAGTCATCAGCAAATCGCAGATTACTGAGGTATTCTCTATCACTAAGCAAGCTGTGAATAGTGCTGGGGATATTGTGTCTCTATTCCTAACACCTTTCTTTATGGAAATTTTGTTACTTTCTTTATGCAGAACTATGGTTGCTGTGCAGCCTTTATATATATATATATATATAGACATGGATTGCTTGTTTCTAATGGGCCAGAGTTCAATTCAAACAGGGTGTCACACAACTTTCCCGATTATCTATTTTATTCCAACAGTTTCGGACGGTGGACCGTCCTTCTTCAAGGTAGAATTGAGTACGGAGAATAAGTCTGCACATTACGCCACTGTTAGGAGAGGGAGAAGGAATTCTCGCTCTCCGTCTTTGGAGAAGCAAACATTACTGAATAGATAGAAAGGGCGAAAAACTCCAGTTGATTATTGGCTGGTGATGCAACAAAGACGGAGAAAGAGAGAAACAAAAAAAGGGGGGGGGGGAGAGAAAAGGGGCAAAAAGAGAAAGTGGAGAGCCGACGAATGTTACATGCGCGTCGTGCTTCCACGAAGACGACACTACAAGCAAGACAAGTCTCTCTCGAAGGAAAGTTCAGAATAACATAAAAAAAATAAAAAAATGTAATTAAAACAAAGAAAAAAAGAAAAAAAAAACAAAAAAAAAAACTGAAAAACAGACAACGCGAGCATGCACACCAGGACGGCCCGCTCCCCAGCGGTGCAGGTGTCCAAGAAACCGTTGGGATAAGAGTTATGTGTTCTAGACGGAGTTGTTCCACCCCGCGACACGCCAGCGATCGGAGCCAGGGCGGCGTGCCGCCGCGGCGACGAAAGAGCCGTCGGCCAGACGCGCTCTCCCGAAACCCGAAACCCAATGCCGCAGCCGGGCATTCGCGTCAAGTGGTTCCCGCGAGCGTGTCCTAAGTAAAGACGTTTGTTGCGGGATAGAAAACCGACCAGAGGGGGGAGGCCAAGGAGCTAAATAGCGAACAGTATAGTTTGCGTGAGAAGGAGGAAATTCTTAGGAGCGGGCAAATGGGGGGAGGTAAAGGCCTTGTCTATTAGTTATGTAGGCTTTTCAGAAAGGCAAAGTTGCCCAATGTTTCATTAATTCCATGGGTTAGAGTCTGAAATTTGTGTATGAAGTACGATTCTCTTTGTTCTCTTTGTCGATTTGTTTGAAGCCTGATTGAAGGAGAATGACCCGAATGTTTTCGAAAGTGTGGTTTGGAAGGCACAGGTGCTTAGAAAAAGGGAGATTTGGCAGTGTGTGGACGTGGGCCTTGTGGTTATTGAAACGAAACCTGAATGTTGTTTCGGTCTGGCCGACGTATTCCATGCCGCACACACCGCAGCTTAGCATGTATACCACATTGGCACTGTCGCAGTTCAAGGATTCTTTGATCTTAAAGGTGAAATCAGAGATGTTGCCCTTTACAATATTTGTCGCCTGCACATGATTGCAAACTTTACAGCGTGGTTTTCCGCGCGGTTTACATCCGGGGTTAGGGTTAGCATTGGCGGTCGTTTTAGATTTAACTAACATGTCTTTTAGGTTTCTAGAGCGCCGATACACTGCTCTCGGTGGCTGTTTGAAAATGGAAGACAAGTGACTGCTTTGCTGGATTATATTAAAATGTTTCGAGAGGATATTATTAACCCGTGGCATGTTTGAGGAATGTGTAAGAACGAGGTTTGTTGGCCTGTCGTTCTGCTGTGATTTTTCAAAATTGATTATTTCATTTCTGTCTAAGCCTCGAGCTTTCCCAATAGCATCATCAACAATGAAGGGGGGGTATTCCTTTTGCAGAAGATTTGTTTTTAGTTGCTCCGCATGGCGGTCAAAGTCATCTAGCTCAGAGCAAATCCGTCGGAATCTATGGGCCTGTGAGTACGGTATGCTGGTTTTACAGTGGTGTGGGTGGCTGCTTTTGAAATGTAGGTACTGCTGGCGGTCGGTGGGTTTCCGGTATAGGGTAGTCTTAAGAACGTTGCCTTTTCTCTGTATTGTAACGTCCAAGAAGTTAATTAAGGATTTAGAAAAGCTGTGAGTGAACGATATGGATGGGTGAAATGAATTGTAATTTTGTATAAATGTTAACAGGCTGGCTCGTCGTGGGGCCAAATGAGGAAAATATCGTCAAGAAAACGTTTATAGAGGAGGAGTTTCAGAGACTGAGTGTCCAGGAATTGCTTCTCGAGGGCCGCCATGAATATATTGGCATAAGCCGGTGCCACCTTGGTTCCCATCGCCGTACCGTTAACCTGAAGGTAGTGTCTTCCCTCAAATTCGAAGTTATTGTGATTAAGCACCAGGCTAAGAATAGTGGAGAGGGTTTCCTCATCCAGGTTCACCGAGGGGTCCGTCTTAAGGTATGCATCCACTGCCGCGCGTATGCCGTCTGAATGGGGGATATTCGTGTACAGGGATGTTACGTCCATTGTGACTAAAAAGCTTTCCGTCGGAATTTCGAGGTTGGACACGACCCTCAGGAAATGATTTGTGTCCTTAATGTAGGCAGGGATAGTTGGTATATTGTCCTTAAATAGGAAGTCAAGGACTGCGGAAATATTTTCGGTGAGTGTACTGTTACTTGACACAATTGGGCGGCCGGGACGGTTGGGTTTGTGAATTTTTGGGAGGAGGTAGAATCGCCCGGGAACCGGTTTGATGGGCTTCATTGCTTTAAACATATCCTGGGATATCTTTTGCTTTTGAAACAGAGACTCTAATTGATTGTTGATTTTGGTTTCAAACTCTCTTGTGGGATCGCTATCCAATTTAGTGTAGAAACGTTTATCTTCCAATTGTCGGAAACCTTCTGTTAAATATTCTGCCTTGTCCATAACAACAATAGCGCCGCCTTTGTCCGCAGGTTTGATGATGATGTCGGACCGCTGACTCAAAGCGTCGAGTGCTTGGCGCTCTTCGGGTGACAGGTTGTTACGGACTGCATTAGGTTTTGATTTTGTATACGCAGCCAGAATATCCTTTTGAACAGCAGCGATGTACATATCTAAATGTTTGTCTCTGTGTTCCCTTGGTCTCCATGATTTATCAGATATCCCCGGTATGTTAATTTCACGCTTCGTTTCGTGGTTACTGAAGTATTCACGGAGACGCAGACTCCTTGCAAAGTTATCTAAATCTTGAAATAACTGAAATTCATTGAATTTTCCTGTCGTAGGGCAGAATGTTAGGCCCCTAGCGAGCAACGTTCGTTCCGAAGGTGAGAGCGGCAGACTCGACACATTCACTACATTATATATATATATATATATATTCCAGCACTTTCACGTACGGCTCGTCTATCTCCTGATTTCGCACCGAGTGCATCACCGCCGAGGTTTTGACTGAGTCAAATGCTTTTCAATAAATGCTATGTATAAGGACTGGTTATATTCCGAGCGTTTTTTTGTCACCTGGTTGATGGTATGGATATTATCGATAGTAGAGTACCGTTTCCGAAGATCTGCTTGATCTTTTGCTTGATTGCAATCTAAGGGTGTCCTGATTCTATTTCAGTTCAGTTCAGGCGTTCAGTCGTGTCCGACTCTTCGTGACCCTATGGACCATGTCACGCCACGCTTTCCGGTCTCTCACTATCTTCTTAACATCACATAGCTTCATCTGCAATGCCTCGAGAATGCCATCTAACCATCGCGTTCGCTGCCTACCCCTTCTCCGGCGACCCTCAACCCTTCCCAACATCAAATCTTTCTCCAGCGACTCCTCTCCTCTCATCAGATGACCAAAGTAGCCGAGCTTTAACTTTAGAATTTGACCCTCCAATGAGCAGTCAGGGTTTATGGTCGACAATATCGACTGATTTGATCTTCTGGCAGTCCAAGGAACTCTTAAGAGTCTTCGCCAGCACCACAATTCAAACGCGTCAATTCTTCGGCGGTCAGCCTTTTTCACAGTCCAACTCTCGCATCCATACATCACAACTGGAAAGACTATAGCACGGGTTATACGGATCTTGGTTGGCAGACTAATGCCTCTGCTCTTTACTAGGCGGTCAAGGCTAACCATTGCTCTCTTTCCCAGAAGCAGGCGTCTCCTAATTTCATGGCTGCAGTCTCCTTCCGAGGTAATCTTGGCGCCCAAGAACAGAAAATCTGTCACAGCTTCCACTTCTTGTCCATTGATGCTCCAGGACTTGATAGGGCAAGACGCCATGATCTTCGTCTTTTTAATGTTCAGTTTAAGCCCAAACTTCTCACTCTCTTCTTGTACGCGCATCAGAAGTCTCTTGAGTTCCACTTCACTTTCTGCCATTAAAGTGGTATCATCCGCATATCTAAGGTTGTTGATACGTTTTCCAGCAATCTTCACTCCAGCTGAAGACTCGTCCAGACCGGCCTTCCTCATGATGCACTCTGCATATAGGCATTCTATTCCTGATTCTATTAGCGATTACCTTAATAAATACCTTATATGTAACAGACAGTAAGCTGATTGGTCTGCAATTTTTAAGGTCCTTAGAGTACCCTTTCATATGAATGAGGATAATGTTTGCATTCTTACATGGTTCCGGTACCATCGATGACACCAGGCATTGCGTATACAGAATTGCCAGTTTTTCTAGCACGATATCTCCCCCATCCTTTAATAAATTGTTAGTTATCTGATCCTCTCCAGCTGATTTCCCCCTTTTCATAGTTTCTAATGCTTTCTTGACCTCGTCCTTCGTCACTGTTGGATTGTCTGACTGTTTTTCCTTACCGCCAATCCCGTTACGGTCCTGACTACTTTGGCTACTGTAGAGATCTGTATAGAACGCTTCGGCTACTTTGACTATCTTGTCCATATTCGTGCAATAAATTAGTTTCATATGAAGGTCCAGCCTCAGTATTGCGCCAACATGAAAATTGTGTTTCAGTACATATATTCGCTTTAGTAACTAACTGTTCTACATTTTGACAATTTTTAACTTATACATTCATTTGAAAATAATTTAGAAAAGGGAATTTCGGTCCCGCCAAACGAAAAAAAGTACACATTTACTCACCTAAGAATATATTGTTAAGGAAAAGTACACAGTGGTAAACACTACTTCACTGTTAGATGCACGCGACACACCGCACACCACAAAACGAAGTCAGCTAGCCTGAGCGTCGTCTTCTTCCCTACTTTACATCAGCACGTCGTCGTCGTCTCCATACTGTGTTTCCGTAACAGTACTGTCCACCCCGGAGAAGCACCGTCCCTGTGCGCCCTACACAGGAGAACTTGAATGATATGGTTTTAGACGGGCGACATGCACGAGTTCTGGATGAGGGGTTGTGGAAGGATTCTTGGGTTGTAAAGGGGCGATCTCATAGGTCACATCGGTGACTTTCCGCACGACGGAGTAAGGGCCCACGTAACGAGGCACAAGTTTCTCACACATACCTACGCGGCGAGCCGGGTGCCAAAGGAGTACGAGGGAACCAGGAGGATAGTGGATGTCTCGGTGACGAAGGTCATAACGACGTTTTTGAGAGCGCTGAGACGCTCCAAGATGCTCTCGAGCAATGTGGCGGGCGGCATCAGCGCGGGCGATGGCATCCGAAGCGTAGCTGCAGGAAGAGTCGTCAAGAGGCAGCAAGGTGTCGAATGGGAGTAATGGGTCACGGCCGAAGAGTAGATAAAAGGGAGAGTATCAGGCGGTATCATGGCGTGAGGAGTTACAGGCGAACGTGACGAAAGGTAAGGAGACGTCCCAGTTACGATGGTGATCGGACACATACACAGAAAGCATGTCGGTCAGTGTGCGATTGAGGCGCTCAGTAAGACCGTTCGTTTGCGGATGGTAGGCCGTGGTGAACTGGTGACGAGTAGCGCATGAGAAGAGAAGGTCATGAACCACTTGAGAGAGAGGAAACAGTGGCCACGATCTGTGAGCAGTTGACGAGGAGCGCCATGAATCAAGATGACATCATGCAGAAGAAAGTCGGCAACGTCGGAGGCGCAGCTGGCGGGGATAGCCCTGGTTACAGCATATCGGGTGGTATAATCAGTCGCCATAGCAATCCACGTTTTCAAAAGTTGATGTCGGAAAAGGCCCAAGAAGATCGAGGCCCACACGCGAAAACGGCTCAGTCGGCACTGGAATTGGTTGCAGGAGCCCACTAGGTTGAAGCGAGGGTGTCTTACGGAGCTGACACAGCTCACAAGCGGCGACGTAGCGACGGACAGAGCGGCATAAACAAGGCAAGAAAAATCTGCGTCGCACACTGTCATACGTGCGTGATACTCCCAAGTGTACTGCAGTAGGAACGTCGTGAAGTTGGGCGAGGACACTACAGCGCAGATGAGCCGGAACGACCAGTAAAATGTCCGCGCCATCTGGACGCATATTGTGTCTGTATAATGTCTCGTTATGGAGTACAAACATGCTGGCAGAAGGATCGGGGATGTTGCGAAGCTGGTCAATAAATTGTTGCAGGGCAGGATAACGACGCTGTTCGGAGCCGATATATATAAAGTCCGAGATGGACAAAACGAAGTCGTCAGCAGTATGGTCGAACAAATCGGGAGGATCTACGGTATGGCGGGACAAGCAGTCAGCGTCTTGGTGTAAGTGGCCGGACTTGTGTACCACAGTAAATTCATACTCTTGTATTCGTAAGGCCCAGCGACCTAAGCGGCCAGTGGGGTCCTTAAGTGTGGACAGCCAACACAAAGGATGATGATCAGTCACTACGCAGAAGGACCGCCCAAACAAATAAGGGCGGAATTTGGTCAGCGCCCAAACAAGTGCAAGACATTCCCGCTCTGTAATTGAATAATTGCGATCAGAGTTCGAAAGCAGGCGGCTAGCAAAAGCAATGACACGGGAAGAACTATGCTGGGACTGGGCAAGGATAGCACCAATACCATGTCCGCTAGCGTCGGTGCGCAATTCGGTAGGTGCAGAAGGATCGAAGTGCGCCAGAACAGGTGGGGTGGTGTGGGCGGAAATAAGCGTCGTAAAGACATAGGCTTGGTCACGACCCCAAGTGATAGCTACGTTTTTTGCAGAAGAAAGGTAAGCGGACGAGCGATGTCTGCGAAATTCCGAATGAAGCGGAGGAAGTAGGAACAAAGGCCAAGGAAGCTTCGCACGTCACTTGAGCTACGTGGGTAGGGAAGTCGCGCACGGCTCTAACTTTGTCAGGGTCGGGCTGCACACCATTTGCGTCAACCAAATGACCCAGGACTTTGATTTGGCGCCGGCCGAAGCTGCATTTTTTGGCGTTCAGTTGAAGACCGGCGCGGCGGAAAATGTCCGGGACCATAGAAAGTCGATCAAGGTGGGTTGCGTACGTGGAAGAGAAAACGACGACATCATCCAAGTAGCATAAACATGTTGTCCATTTGAAGCCACGGAGGAGTGAGTCCATCATGCGCTCGAATGTCGTAGGAGCGCTACAGAGTCCAAATGGCATCACCTTGAATTGATAGAGTCCGTCGGGGGTGACAAATTCGGTTTTCTCGCGATCTCGTTCGTCGATAGCAATTTGCCAGTAGCCTGAACGCATGTCAATGGTAGAAAAATAGCTGGCACCATGCAAGCAGTCAAGTGCGTCATCAATTCGCGGAAGAGGGTAAACATCCTTCTTTGTTATTTAAGGTGGCGATAGTCGACACAAAATCTCCAACTTTGGTCTTTCTTTTTGACCAATACGACAGGAGACGCCCAGGGACTGCAGGAAGGCTCAATAATATTTTGTGCCAGCATCTTGTCAACTTCATTCTGTATAGCATGCCGCTCAGTAAGGGAAACACGATAAGGCCGTCTGTGGATGGGGCTGGCGTCACCCGTATTGATTCGATGGGTCACAACGGATGTTTAGCCTAATGGTCGGTCCCCGAAATCAAATATATCACTGTACGACAGCAAAAGGTCGGAGAGAGCTCTGGCTTGGTATCTGGCAGATCCACGGCTATCATGCCCGAAAAGAGGCTCGAATGAGAAGAAGCCGATATATGCTGCTCCGAAAGATGCTGAGGGGTTAGAGCAGCACCTTCGCAGTCCGCCAAAGGAAAGAGATCAGCGAGTGCGATACCATGGGGTAAAACTTGAGTCGAATGGCAGAACTTCAGTACGGGAAGATAGGTGCGGTTAGCTGTGACAGTCGACGGTATGAGGGTGTATGACGTTGTGACGGGGAACAACATCGGTAATTGGGCACGTGACGTATGTGCCGTCTGGAACTGCGAGAATCGGGACCAGCGGGACATAAATAGCAGCTTTGGGTGGTAGATGAACAAATTCGGCGGATCGGACGCGGGGCTTGAAATCGGTGTTTTTGGAGCAGTAGGGCAGGTCTAAGCGAAGAAGACCAGTTGAGCAATCAATAAGGGCAGAATGGGCCGTTAAAACGTCGATGCCAAGGTTCACGTCGTGAGGGCAGCGGTCGATAACAGTGAAGAGGACAGGGGTAGTGTGACCGGAAATACTCACGCGCGCAGTGCACAGTCCCACGACGGCAGCGACGCTTCCATCGGCAACACGAACGGCGGATGAAGCGGCGGGTGTGACAACCTTTGTGAGACGACGGAGAAAGGATGAGCTGAGGACTGAAATTTGGGCACCAGTGTCAGGAGGGCAGTAACAGGGGCACCATCCACATAGATGTCTAGAAGGTTGTGGCGATGAGCGAGGGTCAGCAGAGGATTTTAGGGCCGGGTCGTCGATGCAGCGTCACCTCCGGGAGGTGCATTGGTTAGTTTTCCGGATGAGAGCCGGAGAAGTGGGGAGATAAGGAACGGCGAGAATGGGGCGAGCGGGACTGTCGAGTCTGAGGAGACGGTGAGCGGCTGGACATGCGCGGGGCTGGCGAGTTAAAGACACGAGTGCGCGTATCATGGACGTAGGTTGGGTCAGAATAGTAGCGAGGTCGAGGTGGCGGAACCCAACGGCTGCGGCAATGGCGAGAAATGTAGCCGCAAGTGAGCAGTTGAAGCAGATGGGTCGTTCATCCGAGGTTCGCCATTCGTCCGGGTTGCGGTAGCGGTACCGCGTCTGAAAGGGCGTGGTAGCCCTTACGGAAATCCCATATCTGCTTCAGATATGGAACATATGCCGCCAGATACAAATATATAAGGCAGCAAATAGGACCTTATCTGGGCCAGATAAGGTCATATATGCGCAATATGTTGCCCTTATATGGCTAGGAATTGGCCATATCATGCAGCATATAATCCATATCTGAACGGGTAACGGGACCTTATATTGCTTGATCAGGGGCATATATGGTATCCTCGCGACCTTATGTGGCCTGATAAAGGGCATATATGGTAATCAGGGCCATATGCCTGGCATCAAAAGGAATTTATATAACCTCATCGGGGCCTTAATTATGTAGGCGCCATAGTTATTGTATATTAGCAATATATGGCTTTCGTCTACCTTCTGCAAATATTCAATATTGGCATCATGTGGTCGACCTTCAGTTTCTCTGCACTCAACATGGCCTGCATGCTTAGTGTTAATTGTATCCAATTTAGAAAATAGCTACGACTCCTAATATTTCAAATATGCAGATTTTGCTGCACTGTAATTATTACACCATGTGTTCCATAATGCAGGAGGGCGCTGGGTTATGGGTACATGCTCCTCTTTCCATCTACTAACTCGCATGTTCATTTAAAATGCGGCGGCAGTCCGGCGCACAAACGCATGGTCGGTTAAGTTGAGCGATTTAAAATATCAAGAAAATGATGGCAGTTCAGTATACAGCCCCCACCGAGCTGTCTAGACGGTGACTCACCCTCAGAGACAGCTGGCGGTGGCTGCGTGGAGGGCCGCACTGGCTAGACAGTGACTCCTCCTCTCCCGCGCTCCCCTCTTCCCTCTTAAACAGCGGCGGCTGCGTCGCTGGCTCGCATTTCATCTCTCCTCCTCGCTGCCACGCTCTATACCACGTAGGCCGCGAGCTCTCCGTTTTGTGTGTGCTTGCTTTTTTCCCCTCCCCCTTTCAACTCCGTGCGCCTAAGCACTTGTCTCATTCCTTTCGCGGTGGCAGACATCGGAGTTCGGTGCGGCTGGCGGGCGTGCTGCATGTTGTGTATGCTGGTGTGTGTGTGCCAGCGCCTGTTCGCTATTAGCTGTGTGCATGTAACAATAATGCGACAGCAAACCTACAAGAGCTTCAGTCTGACTGTCGGCACAGAGGAAATTACTGTGTCCCATTGCGGGTGGAAGCTGCCTCCCCAGCCTTGGCAGCGAACCTGATGGTCGACTGAGCTTTTCGAGACTTCTGCCCTGGGTGGCCCGGCCAAATCTTCACCATTGCGTCGGATCGCACCCTGATCGTGCCGCCTCATCTTCACGCCCGATCACCAAAACCGTGAGCATGAGACTTCTTGTCGGGAACTAGCACTTGCCAGCCTCAGGATATTGTTCGCATTATTATTTTGATGGAAAAATTTTCCAATCAGTAAATTGGATGGTAATTGCCAGTATGTGATATTTTTCCTACATTTCGTTGCTAATTTGAATTTCGCTCCAGCAATTTTAACAAATTTCAGTGGGTGGATAGGGTCCTTCGTTGTTTATTAATATTATTATTTGCACTACCTAAGTAGCTTCATGCTTGATTTGGTTTAGCGGCAGAGCTGTCGCTGTCATGACAAATGCCATCGGACATGCTTTTTTCTTTTTTTTCTCTCTTAATTTCAAAAGCAACCACGAGTTAGGCGCGTTCGCTCATTTTGCACTGCAGTCTCTGCTTAAGGTAACACCGGTACTTCCTCTCAGCCTATATATACTTTGCTAAGGTTTAGGTATTATCAGCAGTCCCAGCAGTGTGTGTTTTATTGCGCTGCGATTTAGCGGCACCTTTTCCGGATATCGACAAACCTTTAAATTCC